>NC_079193.1:382338967-382943186 GCF_029499605.1 Hyla sarda
GCTGATAAGTACTGGAAGGATTAACATTTTTAAATAGACTTCATTTCTGTTTTACTTTCTGGCACCAGTTGATTTAAAAAAGAAAAAAAAAGTTTTCCACGAGAGTACCCCTTTAAGGACAGGCCAGAAGGAGTATAGGCAAAAATGGCGCCACCTATAGAATCAGGACAACCAGAATATATAACATTCATAGTAAGAGAGGTGCAGCTAAAGCAGTGTATCCCAACTAGTGTGCCTGCAGCTGTTGTCATATTCATAAACTCATCCCGACGTGTTTTCAAGGATAGCAGGGTTCATCAGGGGACACTAGACAGGACAATCCTTGTAGAACAGTGTTTCCCAACCAGGGAGCCTGCAGCTGTTGCAAAACTACAACTCTCAGCATGCCCGGACAGCCGAAGGCTGTCCGGACATGCTCAGAGTTATAGTTTTTCAACAGCTGGAGGCACCCTAGTTTGGAAACACTGTAATGGAGAGTCAATGCACTACGGCTCTGCCATGCTGGGAGTTGTAGTTTTGCAACAGCTGTAGGCGCACTGGTTGGGAAACAATAAGCTAGAAAATGGATGACTGAGGGCACTGAGTAACGGTGCGTCACTGATCATGTGACCTGCGGACCAGAGCAATTGGCAATAATAATAAGAACCTCGCTGGTTCTGTACAATGATCAGTCTCCTTATTAATTTCCTGCGGTGACAATTATTGGGACACGTGGGGGGCCTGAGTGTGACATGGTCCGGCGGTGGGCACGAGGACAAGACCCATCACCCGGGGTAATGAGGTGACACATAGTGACAGCCGCAGCACGCCCTCCTCGCCCACTGTCAGTAAGAGATTCTCTGCCCTTTATTTTAATTAGATAAAATATAATTATGTTTAGATAAAATAACACTGCAAGGTCTGAACAGGATCCAGCAGGGAAGGAGACTCATTTATTAAGGTCAGGGAACAAAATACCAGGAAACCACTCACCACCGATCTGCAACCAATCATTATATATAATTACGTATTATACATCCATATTACCATTCATCCGGCGTTATATCCTGTATTACACTCCAGAGCTGTACTCACTATTCTGCTGGTGAGATCACTGTGTATGTACATTACATTACTTATCCTGTACTGATCCTGAGTTATATCCTGTAGATCTTTTATTAAAATTTCAAACATAACAATAAAAAAATTACAAAACATAAACATATCATATCCGACAGAACATATCAATATAACGATCATAAAACCAACACCATAGCATAAAATACAACACCGGTCCACCCCACACTCATTCCTGCACACAAACAAATATATACAATATTTACAAAAGACATATTCCTATAATACCCATAATACCCATACCATACTAATAAACTATATACACTAATATACACTAATACTAAATGTGATTTTCCTGGCCCAGTTGCAATACCAAAAACCCAATACCAGTAATATACCAAAAAGAATAACAACAACAACAACAATAATATATACAAAATAATAAAAACCAACACAAACAAAATAACACCACTTATTTTTATTTTTCTATTTTTTTTTTTTTTTTTTTTTTTTTTTTGGCCCTGAGCTGGTCCCGCATCCCATGCCCCCAGTACATGTTACCAGACGTCCATGAACCAGTCCAGGATTTTCTGTATTTATAAAAGTCCCATACAAACCCCCTCCCCCCTTTTTAACCCACCACCCAACCTAAACTAAACCCAATCCCCAGGTGGCATCACACAATATATACAATATATACATTACATAAAATATACACAGACTAACAATATATAAGTATACAAATAGACTACAACAATAAATACAATAACAAATACATATAACACTATAAGCCAAACAACAAACCCCTAAAGCTCAAGTTCAGCGCCTGCAAGCCCTATATTACCATAAACCAACTGCTCAAAACAAAAAGACTAATGTGCCAGCATCAGCCCACCACCAGGGGGAGACAACAGGCTAAGGCACTTTAAAGGCAGAGCCCCTCCATAGACGAGAGGCCCTGCCAGCACCCAGCCTCTCGTACTCCAGAGAACGCACCTTCACCAGGTCACCGAGAATGTTCCTAACCACCACATCCACAGGGAGGATTTTACGCTGCGTCGACACTAAACACCGTGCGTTCCACGTGTAGTACCTAACCACTGAGCTGACTAGGAATAAAGTGCACCGGTCCCAGCCTCCAAGGTTTCTGAATGCCCCATAGGCCCATTCCGCATAGGAGAGACTGGCCAGCCGAGGCCAACCAATGGAAGCGCCCACCCTGGTGTAAACCTCTGTGTTAAAGGGACAATGAAGCAGAAAATGCTCCATGCTTTCCAGCATGCCTCCACACTCTTCGCGGGGACATCCCCGGTCATCAGAGCTCCTGCACTTCAGATTGTCCCTCACACACAGTTTCCCATGGAAGCAGCGCCAAGTCAAGTCCCAAAACTTCAAGGGGATCCTGATAGAATTCAAAAGCTCTAAACCCACCTCCAGATCCCGACTTGGGCAGTCCTTGAGCGCCAATGGCCTCTGGAAATGAGAAGACAGGACCCTCTTGTCAAGGAATTTCCTCGACAGAGTCCTAATCTCCCCCATCCCCAGACCCCACCGACGAATAACCTTCAGAACCGGGGTAGCGTAAGCCGGGAGATGCCCGTGTGGTGTGCGAAGATCCTTCACTTGCCCTCCTGTCTCCCATTCCTGGAAGAAAGGCCAAAACCATCCCCTACAGGAGGATACCCACGGAGGAGCCCTCTCTGACCAGAGGTTTGCTATATTGGTCTTAAGAAAGGTATTCACTAGGAATACCACAGGGTTGACCATACACAACCCCCCTAGTCTCCTTGTACGGTAAGTAACCTCCCTCTTCACTAGGTTCAGTCTGTTCCCCCATAACATTTGGAAGAACACACTGTAGACCCGGGTCCAAAGAGGTTCTGGCAACATGCATACACTGCCCAGGTATATCAGTAAAGGGAGCAGGAATGTTTTGATCAGGTTAACCCTTTCCCGGAGGGTCAAAGACCAACCCTTCCACTGATCCACCTTCTGAGCGGCGATCTTAAGCCTGCTGTCCCAGTTTTGTTTGGGGTAATCCCCTTGGCCAAATTCGATGCCGAGAACTTTTGCAGATTCCTGGGGCTCTGGAAGGGCGTCCGGGAGATCAAAATTAGGATCTCCCCCTCCCAGCCAGAGACTCTCGCACTTATCCCGGTTGATCTTGGACCCGGATGCCTCCGAGTAGCGGTCCACCTCTGACATCACCCATTGGCCTTCCTCTTGTGAGGAGACAAACACGGTGACATCATCAGCATACGCTACCGCCCTCAGAGCCAAATCCGGCACCGCCAGGTCCATTCTCACCCCCGCCAACGGTCCACAATCAATCCTCCTAAGGAAAGGATCAATTGCAAACACGTACAGCAACGGGCTCAAAGGACAACCCTGACGGACACCAGACCCAACCTCAAAAGAGCAGCCAATCCAACCATTCACAAGCGGGAAACTCTCTGCCCCTGCGTACAAGGTCTTAAGCCAATCAACAAACCCCCCCGGCAGGCCATATCTCAGAAGAACAGACCAGAGGTACTCATGGTTAACCCGATCAAACGCTTTTGCCTGATCCAAGGACAGCAAGTACCCCTTCCAGTGGCCAGCCCTACCCTGCTCCACAGCCTCTCGGACACTGAGCACAGCACTAAATGTACTGCGGCCCGGAACAGAGCAATGCTGAGCCCCCGAAAGGAGCCGAGGTGCAAACTCCACCAGCCGGTTAAACAGCACTTTTGCCAGAATCTTTCGGTCCACATTGAGAAGCGCTATGGGACGCCAATTCTCAATGTGGAACGGGTCTTTACCCTTTGACAGGATGATCAGCGCTGACCTCCTCATTGACTTTGGCAGAGTGCCCGAGGATAGACACTCATTAAATACCTCGGTCAACAGGGGAACCAAAGTGTCCTTAAAGGTCTTATAGAACTCAGATGTTAAGCCATCTGGACCGGGTGACTTCTTGAGGGCAAGCCCATCAATAGCCATCCTGACTTCCTCTTCCCGGATCATCTCTGTCAAAACGTCAAGAGAGGGGTCTACTCCTAGTTCAGGGATGGTTTCAGCCAAGAAAGCTGACACCTTATCCCGATCTAGATCCTTCCTTCCCAAGAGGTGCGAGTAAAAGGATCTGATGACCTCCAAGATCCCTGATCTGGACCTTTTCAAGGATCCCGTACTATCAATCAGTCCTGAGACTACCTTACTATTCACTGACATCTTGCAGTTTCTGTAAGGGTCGGGCGAGCGGTACTTCCCGTAATCCCTCTCAAAAACCAAAGATGCGTGCCTATCGTACTGACACCTCATCAGCAAGGATTTCACTCTGGAGATATCATCACGACTACCTCCAGTCGAGACAAGGTGCTCAAGTTTCTTCCTCAGGCCCTGGTACAAACGGTACCTGTTTAGGCTTCTGAGGCCTGAGAGCTGGCGGAAGAATCTCGCAACCCTTTTTTTGAAGATCTCCCACCACTCTGACTTACTGCTACAAAGGCCCAGCAATGGTACCTGGCTCTGAAGAAAATCCTCAAAGGACTGTCTTATCTCCGCTTCTTCCAAGAGAGACGAATTCAGCTTCCAATAGCCTCTGCCCATCCGGGGGGTCTCTGTAACATTCAGAGAAAACAAAATTAAACAGTGATCGGAGAACTCCACCTCAACAACAGACACTGCTGAAGAGACGGCCTCCTCCTTTAAATAAAACCTATCTATCCTAGACCTACAACTACCCCTATGATAGGTGAATCCCGCGTGGCCTGGGGTGTGCCGGATGTGGACATCCACCAGGCGAGCCTCACTCGCTATGCTATTTAGGGCGACGCTATCATAAGTCAGCTTGTCTCTGGCACCTCCCCTGTCTTGGGGCCTCGTGACAGCATTAAAGTCCCCTCCAAAGACCACCTGCCGACTTGTAAAAAGATAGGGCTTGATCCTCATAAAGAGACACTTCCGGTCCCACTTAGACTGTGGGCCGTAGATGTTAATAAGGCGAAGTTCTTGTCCCTTCATGAGGACATCTAAGATCAGGCACCTCCCCATTTCTAACTCGATAACCCGTCGGCATTCTACCGCTGCGGTAAAAAGGACCGCCACTCCGCTATACGGCTCGGCCCCAAGAGACCAGTAGGAGGGCCCATTCCTCCACTCTCTTTTAGCCTTGTAGATAGATGACATATCTGTTAGCCTGGTCTCTTGCAAAAATAAAATATCAGCATTAATATGGGCAAAAAAATCATAGGCCGCAAATCGAGCCGTATCTGACTTTATGCTGGCAACATTAATGGATGCCAGAGTCAACGGAGAGGGTGCCGCCATCAAGGGTGATTGAGTTAGACAGCTTTCTTTTTCCCACCATCCTTCCCATCCACCCCACCACCCTCCTCATCAGATGATGGTTTACCCCTTTTTAGTGAGATGGATGTGTCCATTTTCCCTTTATTTACATTTTCCTCGTCCCCTGACTCTGAGCCAGTCCCCCCCCCTGAAGACATAGGTTCCCCAGGGAGAGAGGACTCAGGGTCCCCTGTGGGCCCCACCGCAACATCCGGAACCTCACCCCCAGCCTCCTCCTCCGAAGAGGAAATGTCGCGGAGGGCTCGGAACCGGTTGGAGAGACCAATCAGAGGGGGGTCAGTTGTACCTTCCTTTGGCATCTGGCGGGTGGGAGAAGATTTTAAATCTCCCTTTTTCTTATTCCTCCGAGTACCCCGCTTTGTTTCTGCCCATCTCCCTCTGTCCTCATCTGCGCTCCCACCATGGGAGGACAGCGAGGAGACAGTATCCTCCTCTTTGTGGATCCTTCCAGTCTCCTCATCCAGTTCACTATCCCCCAGGGCCTCAGCAGTAACACTGGTCGCAGGGACAGGATCAGAAGCCACCTCAGCTGGCTGATGCTCCTGTGACTCCCGAATCTCCCTATCCCTTTGACGCTTCTTGAGACGCCTCAGTTGGGCAGGCGTCTTCTGCTTACTTTTCTTCCCTGGCCCCTGCACCCCTTCATCCCCACCAGCCATCCCCCCAGCAGAGTTCACCTCATGGCTTACCCCCACTGGGGCAACAACCGCGTTGACAAAGGAACGAGGGCAGCGACTGAATGGGTGACCTAAGTCACCACACAGGTGACACCTAATCTCTGCACAAGATGCAGCGAGATGGCCTATTTCCCCACACAGAGTGCACTTCTGCACAGTGCAATTGGCACTAAAATGTGTGGGGTCACCACATCTGTGACAGAGCTTCGGCTGACCCTGGTAGAAGATCTGGATACGATCCCTTCCGAGGAAGGTCGCAGATGGTATATGGGTAACGGTGTTTCCTGAAAGCTTAAGCTTGACCATAAACGTCCAGGCCCCTGACCAGATGCCATATTCATCCCTGTTCTTTTTTGGGACCTCCACCACCTCTCCATACCGACCTAGCCACGTCATGATGTCAATACAAGAAAGTGATTCGTTACGGGTTAAAACGGTCACTTTCTTGACATTGTTTTGGCGAGACACCGCCTGAATGGCAAAGTCTCGCCAGCCGGGCTCATTCTTTACCAGCTCATAATTCGACCAGAAGAGCTCAAGCCCCTCTGGCCGAACAAAGCTGATATCGAACTCTGGGGTACCATAAGGATGTATTAAGGCGTAGATGTCAGCTGCCTTAAAGCCCAACTTCAGCAGAAGCTCAACAACTTTAGATCTTGGAGGACATGTATCACTGCCTCTCCACCTCAGCCGGACCACATTCCTTCGGAGACCACCTGGCCCGGCTGTTGGGAGGGACCACACAGTATCCCCCCCTCTTTCCTCTCGGAAGGCTGAAAGACCATGTCTTTCTATCCAAAAGGATAGATCAACCTCCCTACCCTCTACATTGATTGATCTCTCCCCTCTCCTTAAGGCCCCCAGGAGACGCTGCTGCAAATTGCCCCCCCCAGAGCCAGAAGACGAGGAAGGTGCCCCCCTCCCCCCAGCGGTGACATTTGC
The DNA here is from genome assembly GCF_029499605.1 of Hyla sarda. Taxonomy (NCBI): domain Eukaryota; kingdom Metazoa; phylum Chordata; class Amphibia; order Anura; family Hylidae; genus Hyla; species Hyla sarda. The sequence goes on from NC_079193.1 coordinate 382,345,993, forward strand.
GTAGCTGCGTACCGGTGCTGCCACCGCTGGGGGTGCAACTGGACCAGGCCCTACAACCCCACCACTAATCTGTGCCCCTTCACCACCCTCCTCCACATAATCCATACTCACACCATTATTGCCTGTTTTAGCTGATGTGCCCCCCATACCTCCACCCGTGCTACAGCCCATACTACAATTCACTCCAACATTAACCTCCTCATTCATACTGGCTGGACCGGTGCGTTCTGGTGCAGATAGTGTACCATCAGCATCACTGGGTACCAGAGCTGGAGCCACCACCACAGGACAGGTCACCGGTCCTTTATACAAGGACCGGGAAGCCTGCCTAGCCTGTTTATTAGTGGCCCCAGCCCTGTTTTTACTGGTACCCTCCGCCTCATCAGTACTGGAGTTTTCTGCTCCTGGGCGCCGCTGTTCTGGATAAGCGGCGCCAATACAAAATAAAGGTTTTAGTCCAGTCTTTCTGGGAGGCGAAGACATCTTGGCCCCAGCAGCTCTTTCACGATGACACCGCTGCTCCAAAGGAACAGCAGTGCCAACGCTCAGAGCCACCGGAGCTCCCGCAGCTGACTCTGGCACAAAGCCGCCCCCCCCCTCCCGTTAGGGAGCAGCCCAATGTGCCAGAGCCATCCATGCCCATCGCTGGGCAAATATCACTGTCCGACCTCACAGCCGATACATTGTCTGCTCCACCACTGTTACTACAAACAGCGATGGAGCTCACCGCCACACTAGACTCCATACTCTCCCCACTCTCCTGCACTGAGTCCACAGTAGAACTCAGGCTGGGCTGAGAAATGGGGTTCACACAGTGAGCTGACCCTGCGGCCAGTCCGGGGGGCTCAGGGAGGGGGGTATATACAAATGTTACCTGCTCCTGGAGCTTGGTCTTCTTTAGCTTCTTTTTCCTTCCCCCAGGTGCCTCCTCTGGTAACTCATCCCCAAACGTGAAGTCCTGGAGGCGACCTGGGGACTCCAGGAGCTGGATCTGGGCCATCAGCGCCCCTCCCTGGTGACTGGTGCTGCTCTCATCCCCCGAACCGCCAGAGCCACGGCCAGATGACATCGCCACTTGCCCTGCAGGGAGCCCACTGTATGGGGTGAGATGTTGCAGACCCCCGGGTGGATTTGGCTCAACATTATCGGCCTCCGCAGCGTCTCCTTCCTCCTCCACCCGTGGCTGAAGCCCCCTCAGCCGTCTCTGCTTCTCTCTCTCCATTGTATGAAAGCGGTCTTCATTTAAAAGTTTTTCCCTAAATGGCCCGCTGTTCTCTAAAATAAAAGTTCTCTTCTTCTCCAGTATCCTTATTTCATTTTTCAGCTGTTTAATCCGGGCTGACAGCTCAGCTTTCTGTCGTTTCGCCGCAGTTTCCATCAGGGCTTTTGCTTCCCGTACCTCCTCCTGGAGCCTATACAAGCTGCCCCTTGCTTCCTCATATCCACGGATGTGTTCTGCCACACGAGAGTTATGGGGGACTCCAGACTCCCGGGCCCTAGGCATCCCCCAATCCTCCTCCACACATCCGTGGGCATTTAGCTTTGCTCCAGGAGGAGTATCACAGTCCACATTGTCAGGCCTTGTTGTCACAGTACCTGTGCTTCCGGAACTTCTTGCACTTGTAGTCCCACAACTTGCAGGGCCAGCCTTGTGGCTGCTCTTTGTCTCTACGGGTTCAGGGGTGGCTGGAGATGCATCGCTGCACCTCCTGGCAGAGCGCCTCAACCCGGAGACCTCTGATGCACTTCCTGACGCTGGTCCCTCCACACCTGGTCGCTGGCTCCCCCTGCCCCCCGCGGACCTGATTCGGGGGGCAGGTGTTGGGGTTCTCCTCTCCTCGCTCATGCCTGAACACACGCTCTCCCTCTGGGGAAGGAAGAACGCTGTCCGGCACAGATGACACGGCAGAGCTCAGAGCGCACACACACCAAACAATCCAGCAAACGACTTCCTCCACACTCAGCAGACTCACAGGAAGATGCTCCCTCTAGTGGCCAGACTCCAGAGCTGTACTCACTATTCTGCTGGTGAGGTCACTGTGTATGTACATTACATTACTTATCCTTTACTGATCCTGAGTTATATCCTGTAAATCTTTTATTAGAAAAATATAAATCATAACAAATTATAAACCAGCACAACTTTGCCATAACGGAAAACAACAACATGAAATAACATAAACCCAAACTTTACATTCAAATAAAAGAACAAAAATCCTGCCTAACCGGCCAGCCCAGCTTTCCTACTAGGACTAGAAATATTATAATTACACCCTTCATAGCCAAACAACACACTCATAAGAAACATAAAAATAGCACTATTTCGCTTTAACTCAAAACACCCAAACTCGGGAAAAATCATACATAGAAAACACAACAAGCACTCACACTGCACACCATGTTTTTATTTTTATTATTTTTTTTTTTTATAATAATATTAATAATAATAATAATAATAATAACACTATACCACACTCACACATGCACACATATATATCCATATATTAACTACATTTAACCAAGAAACCAAAAATAAATAAATAAATAAATTAAATTCAACTCAAAATACCCAAACTCGGGAAAATATCTCAGAAAACACAATACACACATGGGACACACATCTTTACTACATACTACATATATAAACCAAAGAAAATAAATCCACAACAGGATACTAAAGAAACATTACTACAAAAACAAAACTGGTTCGACTGCCATGTCTATCTCTACTATAAATACTATATACTTAAAAAACATACATTATACATACTATATACATAACTAACTATATACACTACTATGTACAATACTATACACAAACTATATACACCTATAAATAAATAGAAAACACACCTACAAATATAAAAGAACATTCTACACTAAACTGACCCTTCACCCACACCACCCGCCCTCCTGTACATGGGTCAGAGTTTTTTCCATACAGTTCATAGTCCTCAATGTCCAGTCCACAACTGACCCATGCCAGGTCCACCAAAAGAAAAGACCACCACCACCCACAAATATACCCTCCCAACCTAGAACTCCTCCCAACCAACTTAACCATAACCAGCTTTAACATACATAAGCAAACAATACAACCCACTTTAGGCCCAAGTTCGGTGCCTGTAAGCCCTTCATAACCATAGCATCTGAAAACAAAACAAAAAGCTAGGGTGCACATGCATTAGCCCACCACCAGGAAGAAGGATGGCAATCCTGATACATACAAAATGTATATTCTTTCCCTAACTGCACCCTACCTCTCACCCTACCATTATCCCTAAAGATAAACTGACCCTACTATCACCCTAACCCTGTCCCTGCATCACTGTCCCTAACAAAAACAAGGGTACTCTACCCAAAAGGTCTAGCTAGTACCTAGGGCACATCAAAATAAAACCCTCTCCATAGGAGAGAAGCCCTACTGGTACCAAGACTGCCATACTCCAAAGACCTGATCTTCCCGAGGTCACCGGTGATGTTCCTACAGACCTCCACCTCGGAGAGGACTTTGCACTGTGTGGACACTAAACACCGTGCTTTCCACGTGTAGTACCTAACCACTAAGCTGACTAAAAACAAAGTGCCCCGATCTCGGCCACCCAGGTTCCTGAATGCCCCATAAGCCCACTCTGGATAGGTAAGGCCGGCAAGTTGACTCCAGCCGATGGAAGCGCCGACCCGGTTGTAGACCCTTATATTAAAGGGACAATGAAGCAGGAAATGGTCCATGCTTTCCAGCATGTCCCCGCACTCTTCTCGGGGACATCCCCGGTCATCAGATCTCCTGCACTTCAAATTGTCCCTCACATATAACTTCCCCTGAAAGCAGTGCCAGGCCAAGTCCCAAAACTTCTGGGGGATCCTTTTCATATTTAAAAGATACAACCCCACCCTCAGATCCCGACCTGGGCAGTCCCTGAGCGCCAGAGGCTTCTGGAAGTGGGTCAACAGAACCCGTTTGTCAAGGAACTGCCTTGACTGGGTCCTGATCTCCCACACTCCCAGACCCCACCGACGTATCGCCTTCAGAGTCGGGGTAGCGTAAGCCGGAAGATGCCCATGGGGCGTACGGAGGTCCTTCACTTGCCCTCCTGTCTCCCATTCCTGGAAGAAAGGCCGAAACCACTCCCTGCAGGAGAGTACCCACGGAGGAGCCCTCTCTGACCAGAGGTTTGCGATGTTGGCTTTCAAGAAGGTGTTTGTTAAGAACACCACAGGGTTTACCATAGATAAACCCCCTAGTCTCCTTGTGCGGTACGTAACCTCCCTCTTGACTAGGTTCATCCTGTTCCCCCATAACAGTTGGAAAAACAGGCTGTAGATCCTAGTGTAGTAAGCCTCTGGCAAGATACATACAATGCCCAGATAGATAAACAAGGGGAGCAGGTACGATTTGATCAGGTGTACCCTTTCCCTGAGGGTCATAGACCAACCCTTCCACTGATCCACCCTATGAGTGGCATCCTGTAGCTTACCGTCCCAGTTTTTGGTGGGATAATCATCCTGGCCGAATGTGATGCCAAGAATTTTTGCTGAGTCTTGGGGCCCTGGGAGGGAGTCCGGGAGATCAAAAGTGGGATCTCCCCCTCCCAGCCAGAGACTTTCACACTTATCCCGGTTGATCTTAGACCCGGATGCCTCCGAGTAGCGTTCCACCTCCGACATCACCACATCGACCTCCTCTCTCGAGGACACGAAAATGGTGACATCATCAGCGTACGCCACCACTCTCTGGGCGACATCCAGCTCCGCCAGACTCATCCCGACTCCCGCCAACGGCCCACAATCTACCCTCCGGACGAAGGGATCGATTGCGAACACGTATAAAAGCGGGCTCAAAGGACAACCCTGACGGACTCCAGACCCCACCTCAAAAGAGTGGCCAGACCAACCGTTCACCAGTGGGAAACTCTCTGCCCCTGCATATAAGGTCTTAATCCAATTAATAAAAGCACACGGTAAGCCATATCTCAGGAGGACGGACCAGAGGTGCTCGTGGTTCCCCCGATCAAATGCTTTGGCCTGATCCAGGGACAGCAAGTACCCCTTCCAGAGACCTGCACTACTCCGCTCCACTGCCTCCCGGACACCGAGAACAGCACTTAAGGTGCTTCGGCCTGGAACAGAGCAGTGCTCGGCCCCCGAAAGGAGCCGGGGTGCAAACTTCACCAGCCGATTAAACCGTATCTTGGCCAGAAGCTTCCTGTCCGTATTGAGAAGAGCTATGGGCCTCCAATTCTCAATACGGCTGGGATCTTTACCCTTTGAGAGAAGAATCAGGGCTGACCTCCTCATTGACTTCGGCAGAGTGCCCGAGGAGAGACACTCATTGAATACCTCAGTCAAGAGGGGAGCTAAAGACTCCTTAACCCCTTAAGGACACATGACGTACTGGAACGTCATGTGTCCACTCCCGATCTATAACGCGGGGCCACGGCGTGGCCCCGCGTCATAGCGGGTCGGGCCCGGCCTCTAACAACGGCCGGGACCCGTGGCTAATAGCGCGCGGCATTGATCGCTGTGCCGCGCGCTATTAACCCTTTAGACGCGGCGTTCAAAGTTGAACGCCGCGTCTAAAGTGAAACCGAAAGCATCCCGGCTAGCTCAGTGGGCTGTTCGGGATAGCCGCGGTGAAATCGCGGCATCCCGAACAGCTGACAGGACAGCGGGAGGGCCCCTTCCTGCCTCCTCGCTGTCCGATCGCCGAATGACTGCTCAGTGCCTGAGATCCAGGCATGAGCAGTCATCCGGCAGAATCGTTGATCACTGGTTTCTTATGAGAAACCAGTGATCAACATAGAAGATCAGTGTGTGCAGTGTTATAGGTCCCTATGGGACCTATAACACTGCAAAAAAAAAGTGAAAAAAATAAGTGAATAAAGATCATTTAACTCCTCCCCTATTAAAAGTTTGAATCACCCCCCTTTTCCAATAAAAAAAAAAACACAGTGTAAATAAAAATAAAAATAAACATATGTGGTATCACCGCGTGCGGAAATGTCCGAATTATAAAAATATATCATTAATTAAACCGCTCGGTCAATGGCGTGCGCGCAAAAAAATTCCAAAGTCCAAAATAGTGCATTTTTGGTCACTTTTTATATCATTTAAAAATGAATAAAAAGTGATCAATAAGTCCTATCAATGCAAAAATGGTACCGTTAAAAACTTCAGATCACGGCGCAAAAAATGAGCCCTCATACCGCCCCATACACGGAAAAATAAAAAAGTTATAGGGGTCAGAAGATGACAATTTTAAACGTATTAATTTTCCTGCATGTAGTTATGATTTTTTCCAGAAGTCCGACAAAATCAAACCTATATAAGTAGGGTATCATTTTAATCGTATGGACCTACAGAATACATATCAGGTGTCATTTTTACCGAAAAATGTACTACGTAGAAACGGAAGCCCCCAAAAGTTACAAAACAGCGTGTTTTTTTTCAATTTTGTCGCACAATGATTTTTTTTCCCGCTTCACCATAGATTTTTGGGCAAAATGACTGACGTCATTACAAAGTAGAATTGGTGGCGCAAAAAATAAGCCATCATATGGATTTTTAGGTGTAAATTTGAAAGAGTTATGATTTTTTAAAGGCAAGGAGCAAAAAACGAAAATGCAAAAACGGAAAAACCTCCGGTCCTTAAGGGGTTAAAGGTCCTGTACCACTCGGATGTTAAGCCATCCGGACCTGGTGACTTCTTGGGGGCAAGCCCCTCGATCGCCAGTCTCACTTCCTCTTCCCTGATTTTTTCTGCCAAAACATCAAGAGAGGGGTCTACCCCTGGCTCAGGAATGGTTTCAGCCAGGAAAGCCGACATCCCGTCTCGATCTAGATCCTTCCTTCCCAAGAGGTGCGAGTAGAAGGATCTGACGACCTCCAAGATCCCTGATCTGGACCGATTCAGAGATCCCGTACTATCAATCAGTCCTGAAATGACTTTACTACTCACTGACATCTTACAGTTTCTGTAAGGGTCGGGCGAGCGGTACTTCCCGAAATCCCTCTCAAAAACCAAAGATGCGTGCCTATCGTACTGACACCCCATCAGCAAGGATTTCACTCTGGAGATATCCTCCCGGCTACCTCCAGTCGAGACAAGGAGCTCGAGTTTCCTCCTCAGTCCCTGATACAGGCGATACCTATTCAGGGACCTGAGGCTCGAGAGCTGGCGGAAGAACCCCGCAACCCGCTTCTTGAACATCTCCCACCACTCTGACTTACTACTACATAGGCCCAGTAAAGGTACCTGACACTGAAGAAAATCCTCAAAGGACTGTCTTACCTCCGCTTCCTCCAGGAGGGCCGAATTCAGCTTCCAATAACCTTTACCCATCCGAGGGGTCTCTGAAACATTCAGGGAAAACAAAATCATACAGTGATCGGAGAACTCCACCTCAACCACGGACACTGCAGAAGAGATGGCTTCCTCCTTTAAATAAAACCTGTCTATTCTAGACCTGCAGCTACCTCGATGATAGGTGAAACCCACGTGGCCTGAGGGGCTCCGGATGTGGGCGTCCTCTAGGCGAGCTTCCCTAACTATACTATTGAGGGCTATGCTATCATAAGCCAACCGATCATTGGAGCCTCTCCTATCTTGGGATCTCGTGACAGTATTGAAATCCCCTCCAAAGATCACCTGTCGGCTTGTAAAAAAAGAAAGGGCTTAATCCTCATAAAGAGATCTTTACGGTCCCACTTCATGAGGACATCTAAGATCAGGCACCTCCCCATTTCTAACTCAATATCCCGTCTGCATTCAACAGGAGCGGTAAAAAGGACCGCCACCCCACTATACGGCTCAGCCGCAAGAGACCAGTGGGAGGGCCCGGGCCTCCACTCTCTCCTGGCTTTTACCAGAGAGGCTAGATCTGACAACCTGGTCTCCTGCAGATACAAAATATCGGCTTCAACACGGCCGAGAAAATCAAAGGCTGCGAATCTAGCCATATCAGACTTTATGCTGGCACAGTTAATAGATGCCAGCGTCAATGGGGTGAGTGCCGCCATCATGGGTGATTGAGTTAGATAGCCCTAACCCCCTCATTTCTGTTTTTTCTTTACCCCCTCATCCCCGGAAGAGGAGGCTTCTTTCTCTTTAAACCTTTTTTTAGACTCAGACTGGTCCATTTTTAAATCGCCATCTCCGCTTGGCTCTGGTTTGGCCCCATCCCCTGAGGAAATTGCCCCATGTGGACAGGGCCCAGTTCCCCCTGGAGGCTCCCCCACTTCAGGCACCCCATCCTTGACCCCCCCCCCCTCCATGGAGGGGGAGGAGATGTCTTCAAGGACAGAGTACCGGTTAGACAGATCAATCAGAGGGGGGGCAGGTAAGCTTCCGCTTGGGACCTGGTCCGTAGCACGGGGACTAGAGGGCTCTGACCTCTTCTTTCTCCCTTTACTGCCCTTCTTTTTTGGCCTCTCTTCACCCTCCTCATCCACACTTTCACAGTGGGAGGAATCGGAAAGATCGGCCTTGCTGCCCTCTTCTTTACAGATTCTCCCCATTTCCTCATCCAGCACATTCTCCTCCAGGGCCTCAGCAGTTTCAGGACTAACCTCTGGAGCAGGGCCAGAAGCTACCCCTGCCACATGGGAACTCTCCAGTTCCCTGCTCCTTCTCAGATTAGCCTCCCGCCTCAGCTTGGCGGGACTTTTCCTCTTCACTGACCCTGTTGCACCTTCACCCGCACTCGTGCCCTCCCCAGCTGAAGCAACATTACTGCTGTCTCCAGCCAAGGTGACCGTCGCACGGGCAAAGGCGCTAGGACAACGGCTGAAAGGGTGTCCTAAGACACCACACAGATGACACCTGATCTGCCTACAGGATGCGGCAAGATGACCTACCTCACCACACAGAGCACAGACCTGCACAGTACAGGCTGCGCTAAAGTGAGTGGGGCTGCCGCACCTGTGACAGACCTTGGGCTGACCCTGGTAGAAAATTTGGATTCTGTCTCTCCCAAGAAAAGCAGCTGATGGGATGTGGGCAACAGTGCTCCCCGAACACTTTAGTTTGACGGAAAACGTCCAGGCCCCAGACCAGATCCCATGTTCGTCATAGTTCTTTTTTGGCATGTCCGTCACATCACCATATCGGCTGAGCCAGGTCATGATATCATAGCAAGATAGTGACTCGTTACGTGTCAAAACGGTCACTTTCTTGGTCAAATTCTGACGGGATATCGCCTTTACGGCAAAATCCCGCCAGCCGGGCTCGTTTTTCACCACCTCATAGTTCGACCAGAAGAGTTCAAGACCCTCCGGCCGAACAAAGCTGATGTCAAACTCAGAAGTAGCGTAGGGGTGGATCAGGGCAAAGATGTCACTTGCCCTGAATTCCATTTGGAGGAGGAGCTCAACCACCTTACCCCGTGGCGGACACACATCTTCGCCCCTCCACACTAAACGGACCACATTCCTACGGCCACTTTCCTGCCCGGATGTCGGGAGGGACCAGACCACCTCCCCATTATGTTCTCGGAATGCGCCTAAGCCATGTCTTTCTATCCAAAAAGACAGGTCAACCTCACCCCTCCCCTCTACATGGATTGACCTGTCTCCCCTACGTAGAGCCTCCAGGAGGCGCTGTTGCAAGTGACCACCAGAGCCAGACGGAGATGGGGATCCCCCTGATCCCCCGGCAGTGACGCTGGCATAGCTTCTGGGAGAAGCAGCCACTACCGGGGGGGCAGTCGAACCAGAACCTGATCCAGACCCCAAACCAGCACCCTTATTCTTAACAGAGGTGTCTGCCACCAATCCTCTCTCTGGCATTCCACTACCACCCCTCTCTTGCGCTCCACTACCACCCCTCTCTTGCACTCCACTACCACCCCTTTCTTGCGCTCCACTTGCACCCCTCTCTTGCACTCCACTTGCACCCCTCTCTTGCACTCCACTTGCACCCCTCTCTTGCACTCCACTTGCACCCCTCTCTTGCACTCCACTTGCACCCCTCTCTTGCACTCCACTTGCACCCCTCTCTTGCACCCCACAAGTTCCCCCCTCATCCACACTGCTACCACAACTCCTCCCATGCACACTATAACTCACATTCTGCACATTACCATTTTTAGTCACATTTTTTCTCTCACTTTCACTCTTGCCTACACTGTCCCTTGATGTATTAGAGGCCGGGCTGGCTTGGTCTATAGCTCCGTATACAAGGGTTGCTGGCTTAAGGATCAGCGCTGCACAGCTCCTCCGTTCAGTCTTTTGGGGCACGGACACAGGCTCCGCCCCCTCGCACAGCGCCATAGATTTTGGCGGGAGCTGTCCCACCGGATGCACTCCCGCCCCGCTTACTGCAGCTGACGGGCGCAGAACCTCCCCCTTCACAGGGGAGAGTCCCGACGCGCCAGAACTGGTACCAACTGTGTTACCTAGGGGACCGCCCCCTGAACCAACAAGGTCCGGCACCCGGACACTCCCCCCCCCCTCACAGGGGAGTGCCCCGCAGTGCCAGGACCTATACTGCCAGCTTGAATCGGGGGACCGCCCCCCGGACGGGTGAATCTGCCGCTATTTTCTGGTGCCTGGACACCCTCCCCCCTCACAGGAGGGTGCCCTTTTTTTTCTATAGCACCCGCGGCCATTTTGGGTGCACTACTGTATCCCCCATGCTGGCCCCGCTCCACTACAGAAACGGGGTCTGGCAGATTGGGGGACCCAGCACCCTGAACCGACTTTTCAGCCGACCTAGGCTGCTGGAAGGGAGCAAAGACAAACTTCACTGCCTGTGTCTTCTTCCTCTTCTTGCCCTTCGCTTTTTTCTTCTCCTCTGGGCCCAAATCATCCCCGAAAGAAAAATTTTCTAGACGAGTGGGGGACTCCTGCATAACAATTGCCCGCAGGAGACCCCCATCTGCCAAGCCGCTGCAATCACTACAGTCACTGCCATCCTCATCGTCCTCACTGGAGGGAGGTAAGGCCACCTGAGCCGGGTTTATGTAGTCCGCACTGAGGGTAAGTGGGGGGTCTGGGGTAACAGTGGTGGTACAAACAGAACCCGTGTCCATATCCCCCTCACTCACATCCCCCTCCTCACCTTCCTCCATCTCCTCCTCCTCGCTCTGGCAGTCATCTTGGTGACAATCTTTTTCTGAACCTCTGGAGACCCCCTTTTTGGGGAACCTCTCCTCATTAAGTATCTTCTCACTGAAGAAGCCGGCTCCAGCCACAATGTCCGCTCTCAGCTGCACAATCTCCTCCACCTCTTTCTTTAGTGCTCTCACCTTTGCAGTGAACGCTGCTCTTTTGCCCTTGGCTGCTGTATCCGCCTGGTAAGTTGTAAACTTTATGTCTTCTCTAAGACCACGAAGCTGTTTCCCAAGTTGCTCATATTGGGCCATCTTTGCCTGGTTTCTTGATCCAAAAGTCTCCAGGGATTCCCTTGGCCCCTTGACCCCCCATTGCTGGGGTTCTGAGGAGCCTGAGGTAGAAGCCTTCACTCCACTCCTCTGCCTGGATGAGCTTCTTTTCCCAGAGGAACTTTTGCTGGAAGCCTTGCAGCTCCCAGCTGGGGATGGGGGAGGGGGCCCCACATGGCGATGGGCCCTGGTGGATCGTCTCACCCCATCCTGGCTGCTGGCCATCGCATTTTCCTTTGCACCCCCCGCCGGCCGGGTACGGGGAGTGCAAGATGAAGCCTCCTGGGGCTCCATAGCAGGAAAACCCTCTACCCAGGTATCTGCCACACACCTGGGGAGGGGCGGATGGAAATCACTGCTTCACTGGAAGAGTCTGGAAGTAACAGGAGCTCAGACACACCCAACCTCTCTCCAGAGCTGTACTCACTATTCTGCTGGTGTGGTCACTGTGTACATACATTACATTACTTATCCTGTACTGATCCTGAGTTATATCCTGTATTATACCCCAGAGCTGTACTCACTATTCTGCTGGTGAGATCATTGTGTATATACATTACATTACTTATCCTGTACTGATCCTGAGTTATACCCTGTATTATACTCCAGAGCTGTACTCACTATTCTGCTGGTGGGGTCACTGTGTACATACATTACTTATCCTCTACTGATCCTGAGTTATATCCTGTATTATAGTCCAGAGCTGTACTCACTATTCTGCTGGTGAGGTCACTGTGTACATACATTACATTACTTATCCTGTACTGATCCTGAGTTATATCCTGTATTATAGTCCAGAGCTGTACTCACTATTCTGCTGGTGAGATCACTGTGTACATACATTACATTACTTATCCTGTACTGATCCTGAGTAATATCCTGTATTATACTCCAGAGCTGTACTCACTATTCTGCTGGTGAGGTCACTGTGTACATACATTACATTACTTATCCTGTACTGATCCTGAGTTATATCCTGTATTATACCCCAGAGCTGTACTCACTATTCTGCTGGTGGGGTCACTGTGTACATACATTACATTACTTATCCTGTACTGATCCTGAGTTATATCCTGTATTATACTCCAGAGCTGTACTCACTATTCTGCTGGTGAGGTCACTGTGTACATACATTACATTACTTATCCTGTACTGACCCTGAGTTATATCCTGTATTACACTCCAGAGCTGTACTCACTATTCTGCTGGTGAGGTCACTGTGTACATACATTACATTACTTATCCTGTACTGATCCTGAGTTATATCCTGTATTATACTTCAGAGCTGTACTCACTATTCTGCTGGTGAGGTCACTGTGTACATACATTACATTACTTATCCTGTACTGATCCTGAGTTATATCCTGTATTATACTCCAGAGCTGTACTCACTATTCTGCTGGTGAGGTCACTGTGTACATACATTACATTACTTATCCTGTACTGATCCTGAGTTATATCCTGTATTATACTCCAGAGCTGTACTCACTATTCTGCTGGTGAGGTCACTGTGTACATACATTACATTACTTATCCTGTACTGATCCTGAGTTATATCCTGTATTATACTCCAGAGCTGTACTCACTATTCTGCTGGTGAGGTCACTGTGTACATACATTACATTACTTATCCTGTACTGATCCTGAGTTATATCCTGTATTATACTCAAGAGCTGTACTCACTATTCTGCTGGTGAGGTCACTGTGTACATACATTACTTATCCTGTACTGACCCTGAGTTATATATCAGACAGGAGGCGAGTATCTTGCATTAAATCTTTCTTTTTAATGCTCATAGCAGAATATTTTAAAACCATACAAAACTCAAATTCCAAAGAAAAAACTTTAGAACTACATCTCCCAGCAGCCCTTGTGTCTCTCTTCACCCCTCCTAGCCCGACTGGCTCATATATAAAGGGCTGTCTGGAACCACTCCTCCTCTTTCTTTCTGCTCATGGCAGTCAGTTAAGTGATAAGTATTACTGGATTTGTATATCTTTATGTTTCTATCCTCATTGATTCTGTGTATTGCTTCTTCTGTACTGATTTACTCAGTACTACTCCTCGTTTCTCATTCCTCTCATATGTTTTTTATATATGTCTTTTACTCTTACTAATCTTATTTCTTGCTGCGTCCCGACCGCGATTGCAGTTTAGATCGCGGTCCCCGACGCGACTCTTGGCCTGGTTTTTTAGCTTTACATACAGTTAGACAGCGCTTCCACCCTATCTCTCTTTTCACTTACCAGCGCCATTTTCTCCTTTTCGCGCCTTCATCTTCCTCCGCTATCTTCGCGCGCTGTCGGCAGGGTGGGGAGGAGGCGTGCCCTCCTCCAACCACTGACCTATCGCTGCGCTGTGCGCTCAGTTCCCGTCCTATCACGAGACTCTCGGCCGAGTTCTCGTGATATTTCGGCTCTGAGCGTTAATACTTCTCCGCTCCTCCTCCCACTTCGTCAGTCGGGTGCGAACGGCGAGTGTGAGCAGGTCAGGAGCATACACGGCCCTTCATTACTATATAGATTCCAGTGCACGTGTCACGATGCCGGCTGGCAGGAGGTGGATCCTCTGTGCCAGAGAGGGATTGGCGTGGACCGTGCTAGTGGATCGGTTCTAAGTCACTACTGGTTTTCACCAGAGCCCGCCGCAAAGCGGGATGGTCTTGCTGCGGCGGTAGTGACCAGGTCGTATCCACTAGCAACGGCTCAACCTCTCTGACTGCTGAAGATAGGCGCGGTACAAGGGAGTAGACAGAAGCAAGGTCGGACGTAGCAGAAGGTCGGGGCAGGCAGCAAGGATCGTAGTCAGGGGCAACGGCAGGAGGTCTGGAACACAGGCTAGGAACACACAAGGAAACGCTTTCACTGGCACAATGGCAACAAGATCCGGCGAGGGAGTGCAGGGGAAGTGAGGTATAAATAGGGAGTGCACAGGTGAACACACTAATTAGAACCACTGCGCCAATCAGCGGCGCAGTGGCCCTTTAAATCGCAGAGACCCGGCGCGCGCGCGCCCTAGGGAGCGGGGCCGCGCGCGCCGGGACAGGACCGACGGAGAGCGAGTCAGGTACGGGAGCCGGGGTGCGCATCGCGAGCGGGTGCCACCCGCATCGCGAATCGCATCCCGGCTGGAGGTGGTATCGCAGCGCCCCGGGTCAGTGGATCTGACCGGAGCGCTGCAGTAGCGAGAGTGTAGCGAGCGCTCCGGGGAGGAGCGGGGACCCGGAGTGCTCGGCGTAACAGTACCCCCCCCCCTTGGGTCTCCCCCTCTTCTTAGAGCCTGAGAACCTGAGGAGCAGACTTTTGTCTAGGATATTGTCCTCAGGTTCCCAGGATCTCTCTTCTGGACCACAACCCTCCCAATCAACTAAAAAAAAAGTTTTCCCTCTGACCTTCTTGGATGCCAGTATCTCTTTTACGGAGAAGATGTCCGAGGAGCCGGAAACAGGAGTGGGGGAAACAAGCTTGGGAGAGAAACGGTTGATGATGAGTGGTTTAAGAAGAGAAACGTGAAAGGCATTAGGAATACGAAGAGAAGGAGGAAGAAGAAGTTTGTAAGAGACAGGATTAATCTGGCACAAAATTTTGAAAGGACCAAGATAGCGTGGTCCCAACTTGTAGCTAGGGACACGGAAGCGGACATATTTAGCGGAGAGCCATACCTTGTCTCCAGGAGAAAAAATGGGGGGAGCTCTTCTTTTCTTATCAGCAAACTTCTTCATGCGTGATGAAGCCTGTAAGAGAGAATTTTGGGTCTCTTTCCATATGGTGGAAAGATCACGAGATATTTCATCCACAGCGGGCAAACCAGAGGGCAAGGGGGTAGGGAGGGGGGGAAGAGGGTGACGGCCGTACACCACGAAAAATTGGGATTTGGAGGAAGATTCAGAGACTCTGAAGTTATACGAGAATTCGGCCCATGGTAGAAGATCTGCCCAGTCATCCTGGCGGGAGGAAACAAAATGTCGTAAATAATCACCCAAGACCTGGTTAATTCTTTCTACTTGCCCATTGGATTGAGGATGATATGCAGAAGAAAAGTTTAATTTAATCTTGAGTTGTTTACAGAGAGCCCTCCAGAATTTAGACACGAATTGGACGCCTCTATCCGAGACGATCTGCGTGGGCAACCCGTGAAGACGAAAAATGTGTACAAAAAATTGTTTTGCCAACTGAGGCGCTGAAGGAAGACCAGGAAGAGGGATGAAATGTGCCATTTTGGAGAATCGATCAACGACCACCCAAACAACAGTGTTGCCACGGGATGGGGGTAAGTCTGTAATAAAGTCCATACCAATCAGAGACCAAGGCTGTTCGGGGACAGGCAGAGGATGAAGAAGACCAGCGGGCTTCTGGCGAGGAGTCTTATCCCGGGCACAGACAGTGCAGGCTCGCACAAAGTCCACGACATCCGTCTCCAGAGTCGGCCACCAATAGAAGCGAGAGATGAGTTGCACGGATTTCTTGATGCCCGTATGACCTGCGAGATGGGAGGAGTGACCCCATTTGAGGATTCCGAGGCGTTGGCGTGGAGAGACGAAGGTCTTCCCTGGAGGAGTTTGCCTGATGGAGGCTGGAGAAGTGGAGATCAGGCAGTCAGGAGGAATGATGTGTTGCGGAGAGAGTTCTACTTCCGAGGCATCCGAGGAACGAGAGAGAGCATCGGCCCTAATGTTCTTATCGGCAGGCCGAAAGTGAATTTCAAAATTAAATCGGGCAAAGAACAGAGACCACCTGGCCTGGCGAGGATTCAGCCGTTGGGCAGACTGGAGATAGGAGAGGTTCTTGTGATCGGTGTAAATAATAACTGGAAATCTTGATCCCTCCAGCAGATGCCTCCATTCCTCAAGTGCTAATTTAATGGCTAGAAGCTCTCGATCCCCGATGGAGTAGTTCCTCTCCGCCGGAGAGAAGGTCCTAGAAAAAAAAAACCACAAGTAACAGCATGCCCGGAAGAATTTTTTTGTAGAAGGACCGCTCCAGCTCCTACTGAGGAGGCATCAACCTCCAATAGAAAGGGTTTAGATGGGTCAGGTCTGGAGAGTACGGGAGCCGAAGAAAAGGCAGACTTGAGCCGTTTAAAGGCGTCTTCTGCTTGAGGAGACCATGACTTAGGATTGGCATTTTTTTGGGTTAAAGCCACGATAGGAGCCACAATGGTAGAAAAATGTGGAATAAATTGTCTGTAATAATTGGCAAACCCCAAAAAACGTTGGATAGCACGGAGTCCGGAGGGGCGTGGCCAATCTAAGACGGCAGAGAGTTTGTCTGGATCCATTTGTAGTCCCTGGCCAGAGACCAAGTATCCTAGGAAAGGAAGAGATTGGCATTCAAACAGACATTTCTCCATCTTGGCATAAAGTTGATTGTCACGAAGTCTCTGAAGAACCATACGGACATGCTGGCGGTGTTCTTCTAGGTTGGCAGAAAAAATCAGGATATCGTCCAGATATACAACAACACAGGAGTATAAGAGATCACGAAAAATTTCATTAACAAAGTCTTGGAAGACGGCAGGGGCGTTGCACAGGCCAAAGGGCATGACCAGATACTCAAAGTGTCCATCTCTAGTGTTAAATGCCGTTTTCCATTCATCCCCCTCTCTGATGCGGATGAGATTATAAGCACCTCTTAAGTCCAGTTTGGTAAAGATGTGGGCACCTTGGAGGCGATCAAAGAGTTCAGAGATGAGAGGTAGGGGGTAGCGGTTCTTTACCGTGATTTTATTAAGACCGCGGTAGTCAATGCAAGGACGTAGGGAGCCATCTTTTTTGGACACAAAGAAAAATCCGGCTCCGGCAGGAGAGGAGGATTTGCGGATAAAGCCCTTTTTTAAATTTTCCTGGATGTACTCAGACATAGCAAGAGTCTCTGGGGCAGAGAGAGGATAAATTCTGCCCCGGGGAGGAGTAGTGCCCGGGAGGAGGTCAATAGGACAATCATAAGGCCTGTGAGGAGGTAGAGTCTCAGCTTGTTTTTTGCAAAAAACATCCGTAAAGTCCATATAGGCCTTAGGAAGACCATTTACAGGGGGAACCACAGAGTCACGGCAAGGGGAACTGGGAACCGGTTTAAGGCAGTCCTTGAAACAAGAGGGACCCCAACTCTTGATCTCCCCAGTGGACCAATCCAGGGTTGGGGAATGGTGTTGAAGCCAGGGTAGTCCAAGGAGAATTTCGGAAGTGCAATTGGGGAGGACCAAAAATTCAATTTTCTCGTGATGAGGTCCGATGCACATTAGAAGGGGCTCCGTGCGGAGACGTATGGTACAGTCCAATCTTTCATTGTTAACACAATTGATGTAGAGGGGTCTGGCGAGACTGGTCACCGGGATGTTGAACCTGTTGACGAGAGAGGCCAAAATAAAATTTCCTGCAGATCCGGAATCCAAGAAGGCCATAGCAGAGAAGGAGAAGGTAGAGGCAGATATCCGCACAGGCACAGTAAGACGTGGAGAAGCAGAGTTGACATCAAGGACTGTCTCACCTTTGTGCGGAGTCAGCGTGCGTCTTTCCAGGCGGGGAGGACGGATAGGACAATCCTTCAGGAAGTGTTCGGTACCGGCACAGTACAGGCAGAGATTCTCCATGCGGCGTCTTGTCCTCTCTTGAGGTGTCAGGCGAGACCGGTCGACCTGCATAGCCTCCACGGCGGGAGGCACAGGAACGGATTGCAGGGGACCAGAGGAGAGAGGAGCCGGGGAGAAAAAACGCCTCGTGCGAACAAAGTCCATATCCTGGCGGAGCTCCTGACGCCTTTCGGAAAAACGCATGTCAATGCGAGTGGCTAGATGAATGAGTTCATGTAGGTTAGCAGGGATTTCTCGTGCGGCCAGAACATCTTTAATGTTGCTGGATAGACCTTTTTTAAAGGTCGCGCAGAGGGCCTCATTATTCCAGGATAGTTCTGAAGCAAGAGTACGGAATTGTACGGCGTACTCGCCAACGGAAGAATTACCCTGGACCAGGTTCAACAGGGCAGTCTCAGCAGAAGAGGCTCGGGCAGGTTCCTCAAAGACACTTCTAATTTCCGAGAAGAAGGAGTGTATAGAGGCAGTGACGGGGTCATTGCGGTCCCAGAGCGGTGTGGCCCATGACAGAGCTTTTCCAGACAGAAGGCTGACTACGAAAGCCACCTTAGACCTTTCAGTAGGAAACTGGTCCGACATCATCTCCAAGTGCAGGGAACATTGGGAAAGAAAGCCACGGCAAAATTTAGAGTCCCCATCAAATTTATCCGTCAAGGATAGTCGTAGGCCAGAAGCGGCCACTCGCTGCGGAGGAGGTGCAGGAGCTGGCGGAGGAGATGATTGCTGAAGCTGTGGTAGTAGCTGCAGTAGCATCACGGTCAGTTGAGACAGCTGTTGGCCTTGTTGCGCTATCTGTTGTGACTGCTGGGCGACCACCGTGGTGAGGTCGGCGACAACTGGCAGAGGAACTTCAGCGGGATCCATGGCCGGATCTACTGTCACGATGCCGGCTGGCAGGAGGTGGATCCTCTGTGCCAGAGAGGGATTGGCGTGGACCGTGCTAGTGGATCGGTTCTAAGTCACTACTGGTTTTCACCAGAGCCCGCCGCAAAGCGGGATGGTCTTGCTGCGGCGGTAGTGACCAGGTCGTATCCACTAGCAACGGCTCAACCTCTCTGACTGCTGAAGATAGGCGCGGTACAAGGGAGTAGACAGAAGCAAGGTCGGACGTAGCAGAAGGTCGGGGCAGGCAGCAAGGATCGTAGTCAGGGGCAACGGCAGGAGGTCTGGAACACAGGCTAGGAACACACAAGGAAACGCTTTCACTGGCACAATGGCAACAAGATCCGGCGAGGGAGTGCAGGGGAAGTGAGGTGTAAATAGGGAGTGCACAGGTGAACACACTAATTAGAACCACTGCGCCAATCAGCGGCGCAGTGGCCCTTTAAATCGCAGAGACCCGGCGCGCGCGCGCGCCCTAGGGAGCGGGGCCGCGCGCGCCGGGACAGGACCGACGGAGAGCGAGTCAGGTACGGGAGTCGGGGTGCGCATCGCGAGCGGGCGCCACCCGCATCGCGAATCGCATCCCAGCTGGAGGTGGTATCGCAGCGCCCCGGGTCAGTGGATCTGACCGGAGCGCTGCAGTAGCGAGAGTGTAGCGAGCGCTCCGGGGAGGAGCGGGGACCCGGAGCGCTCGGCGTAACAGCACGCTGTAAGGGTTCTTCCCCTGGCATTGATAACTATCATACCTACCTTTTTACTCAGTGCTCTAAGCTTAGACTTATTAGCTTCACTAAATATCAAAACATTGCTATGGCTGGAGAAAGCTCTCAGTCTTTAATTGTGGGGGAGTTATTAACCCCTGACACCCCACAATTCCTCTCTGCCTCGCAGATACAGGATCTCATAAATAAGTCAGTGCAAGCCGCCCTGGCCTCTGCACCTACTCAAATGTTGCCTACCACATCGGCAGACATTCCTAAGCCAAGCAAGGCTCTGCGTAAACGCAAGCACGTCACCGTGCCTTTCGACTCCCCGGCAGGGGAAGTACAATTTATGCTCCCGACAGGTCCCTCCACAGACTGTCAACCCGCACCATTAACAGTTCAGAATGACTCAGTGCGACCCCCGAGCCTCGGGGAGTATTCTAATAAGAGGCATAAATCCGCCAAGCGGACTAAACCTGACTCTTATAATACATCAGATGAGTCAGCTGAGGACTCTGAAGAACCGGAGGACGCAGACTCCGAGTCAGACGTTGATGCGGGCATTATGGCGGACGCTAATGTCGCCGAGCCGGAGGTATCAGGAGAAGCCATCCTAGATACGTTGGGGCAACCCTTCTTTAATCCGGACGACATATCCCACCCCCGATCAGGGGACTGGGCCCCCTTGCCCCAGGTGGCTACTTATATAGAGTTCTGGACCCGGCGGGCATTGGACCGGGTAAACAGAAATAAGCTAAGGTCAGAATGCCCTCGTCCCTTTATAGCCAAGAAGGTGGCCGAGACGCCTGAAATAGACCCCATACTTATGAAATACCTATCCAGAGCTGGGAAATACTCAAAGAAAGGGATAGAGAGATCCTTTAAGACTATACAAGATAGGATCTTAGATCTGCTTGGCCCCCTAACAAAGATCCTCAATTTGTCTGAACAAGCCGCTTCCTCTAGTGACCCCGTAGATTTAACCCAGCTCCGGGGATGGGCACAACGTGCCATCTGCCTACTAGGTACGGCCAATACTACGTGTTCAATAGAGCGTAGAAGGTCTATTTTAATGAAACTGGAACCCCAGCTCTCTCACCTAGCCGAGAACGAACCTGGCCCCTCGGCTGAGGGTTTACTTTTCGGTGACGACCTTTTAAAGGACGTTAATAAGTTTGTTGGCTTATTCAAAGGCCTGGATAAAGCCCAGTCCTCATTAAAGAAAACCAATGGGGGCAAGGTTTTTAACAAGGCCGGCAGAGGACGCGGCCGATCTGCCGGCCGAGGCAATTTCTACAGGCCCTATGCCAGACCTGCCGCTCCACCTTACGTTCCACCACAACCACAGTACTCTGTTCCGGTGGTACAACCCGCCCCCTTCTTTCCGCCCCGGGGAAGACCATGGAGAAGCCGAGGAGGTAGAGGATACCCCCGTGCTAGACCGTCTACTGGTGAGTACAACTCCCCCACACATTCCCCACACACTGGTGGGGGGCAGATTGAGGTATTTTTCCCACGTCTGGTCCATGATTACTGCAGACGTCTGGGTACTGAATACAGTAGCGGGTTATCAAATAGAATTTCAATCTCTACCGGACATGGAGTTCGTCCCTCCACCTATCCAGTTCTCGGATCTCAACAGATCCCTGATAGACGGAGAACTCCAAGAACTTGTACACAAATAAGCGGTTCTAGAAGTCGATCCCTTGACCACGGGGTTCCTAAGCAACCTTTTCTTGGTAAGGAAGAAAGGTGGAGGTTATCGCCCCGTAATAAACCTGAGAAATCTAAATCAACATGTGATGTACCGTCACTTCAAGATGGAAGGCATCCATCTTTTACGCGACCTCCTTTGCCCCGGAGATTGGCTAGTCAAGGTAGATCTCAAGGATGCTTACCTTACCGTACCAATGCATCACGCTTCCCAACCTTTCTTAAGGTTTCACTGGGGGAACCGTCTGTGGCAATTCACGTGCCTCCCATTCGGTCTGTCGTCAGCCCCCTGGTGTTTCACAAAGTTGATGAAACCCGTGGTAGCCGCTCTCAGGAGCAGAGGGGTACGTCTGATAATTTATCTAGACGATTTACTCATCATGTCCCATTCCAGAGAATTAGCCAGTCTCCACTGTCATTGGACAATCTCCCTGTTGGAAGAACTTGGTTTTCTTATAAACCACGAAAAATCCGTTCTATCTCCAGCTCAGGAGATGGAGTTTTTAGGTTTTCTGGTGGACACCAGAAGAGCAGTTCTATGTTTGCCCAAAGCCAAACTAGCCCTGATCCGCAAAGAAATCAGGGCTGTATTACGCAAGGGTCGGGTATCCTTGAGGGTGATCGCTCGCATAGTCGGCTTATTGTCGGCATCCATTCAAGCGATCTTTCCGGCCCCGCTCCATTATCGGGCACTCCAACGACTCAAGACCTTGCACCTCCGGCGAGGTTTGCGTTATGCGGACGAAGTACAACTATGTCCGGAATCGGTGGAGGAACTACGTTGGTGGCTTCGCCACGCTGTAGAGTGGAATGGCAAGTCCATTTTCAACTCCTGCCCAGACGTGATCATAGAATCGGACGCGAGCAGGCAGGGATGGGGCGCCCGCTGCGGTCATCAATCTACAGGCGGGATATGGTCGGAAGAAGAGTCTCTTCTCCATATCAACGCATTGGAAATGCTGGCAGCATTTTTCGCGGTCAGGAGTTTCCTTTCTCAGGAGTCAAATTGTTGCGTGCTGTTACGCATGGACAATGTAGCGGCGGTTCAATATATCAACCGCCTTGGAGGTTCGAGGTCCAGAGTACTAGCGGACATAGCTTCCGACTTCTGGCATTTCTGTCTGTCCCACGACCTTGTCCCTATAGCGGAATATATCCCGGGGACATCCAACTCCGTGGCAGACTGGAACTCCCGATATCTGGCAGACTCCAGCGATTGGAAACTAGATCGGTCGATTTTCCTGGCTCTGCGAGATCTTTGGGGTCCGCTACATACGGACCTTTTTGCTTCTCGCCTCAACCACCAGTTACCACGGTTCTACAGTTGGAGGCCCGACCCGGAAGCGTCTGCAGTAGACGCTTTCTGCCAACGTTGGCCGGAGGGGACACACTATGCGTTCCCTCCCTTCCAACTGCTCACGAGGGTCCTCGGTCAGATATTGATTCAGAGGGCGACGGTAGTGTTGGTCACCCCGTGGTGGCCGACTCAGCCATGGTTCCCTCGACTTCTGGGGATGACGATAGACTTTCCCAGGCTGTTACCAGCCCTGGACCACATATTGACGAATCCGAACAAGGGTCTTCATCCCCTAGTACTGGAGGGCAACCTGCCTCTCCTTGCTTGGTTGGTTTCGGGGTGCCGGAATCAGGTAACGACCTTTCAAGGTCAGCTAGAGATCTCCTCGCCCTGGCCTGGGCCCCGGGGACTAGATCGGCATATCGATCTGCCTGGGGACTCTGGGTTCGTTGGTGTGTTCAACGGGAAATTAATCCCGTTCAAGCACCTGTACAGATAGTGGTTAATTATTTAGCTGAATCTTTTGATTCGGGTAAATCGTATAGCTCAATAAATGTTTATAGATCTGCTATTTCTGCTTATCACTCTCCGGTTGACTCTTTGCCGGTGGGCAAGCATCCTTTAATCTGCAGGCTTCTGCGTGGAATAAAATTTAAACGTCCTCCTCGACCTAAATATAGTTCTACGTGGGATGTTTCCCGTGTTTTGGATATGTTTTCCTCTTGGGAAGACAACAATGATCTTTCCCTGAAGGTTCTCTCTGTGAAGTTGACTGTCCTCTTATGTCTGGTCTCTATAAAGAGGGTATCTGATGTTAGAGCTTTGGATATCACTCGACGACAGTTCTCGCCGGGTGGTGTTCAGTTTTCCGTGGTGCGCAGGACTAAGACAGGTCTTCAGTCCGTATTCTATCCATACTTTCCAGCGCATCCCAAACTTTGTGTGGTTCGTTGCCTCCAGGCATATGAGTCTAGGACAGCACCTCTTCGTTCTTCTAACCCTAATCAATTGCTTATTTCTTATGTTCAACCACACCTCCCGGTCACTTCAGCCACTTTAGCCCGGTGGGTGCGGTTAGCTATGGAAATGGCAGGGATTGACGTATCCCTGTTTGGCGCCCATTCTTCCAGAGGGGCTATGGCTACTAAAGTAGTGGTGTCCGGTGGTTCTCTGTCGGATCTTCTTATGGCTGCTGATTGGTCGTCTCGGACGACGTTCCGGCAATTTTATTTCCGTCCAGAGGAACATGTCTCTATGTCAGTCTTGTAGTATATTTATATCTATCATTGTTTTCAGCTTTGAACTTGCAAGATACGAGCCTCCTGTCTGATATATAAATCTAGATTTTCCTAGCTTGTGACGGAAAATATTAGTTATATGAAGACAGGAGGCGAGTATCTTCCCTCCCGACCCACCCTATCACGGTGTTTGTTGTTTTCTTTTTTTCCAGGTTATTGAAGTGGACTACGTGCATCTGCTCTATGGAGGCTGACATACTCCGTTTTTCTTGTTCATGAGATTTGTTCCTGTTTGCTCAGGTTCCTGCGGTCCTGTTGACCATGTATGCAGACGACCACAAGTCGGTTTTGTTCCTGTACTTCACGATGACACCCGCCGTGCTGACAACTGCATAAAGAAAGAGGAGGAGTGGTTCCAGACAGCCCTTTATATATGAGCCAGTCGGGCTAGGAGGGGTGAAGAGAGACACAAGGGCTGCTGGGAGATGTAGTTCTAAAGTTTTTTCTTTGGAATTTGAGTTTTGTATGGTTTTAAAATATTCTGCTATGAGCATTAAAAATAAAGATTTAATGCAAGATACTCGCCTCCTGTCTTCATATAACTAATATTTTCCGTCACAAGCTAGGAAAATCTAGATTTATATCCTGTATTACACTCCAGAGCTGTACTCACTATTCTGCTGGTGAGGTCACAGTGTACATACATTACATTACTTATCCTGTACTGATCCTGAGTTATATCCTGTATTATACCCCAGAGCTGTACTCACTATTCTGCTGGTGAGGTCACTGTGTACATACATTACATTACTTATCCTGTACTGATCCTGAGTTATATCCTGTATTACACTCCAGAGCTGTACTCACTATTCTGCTGGTGAGGTCACTGTGTACATACATTGCATTACTTATCCTGTACTGATCCTGAGTTATATATCAGACAGGAGGCTCATATCTTATGCATTAATCTTTCTTTCTTTAATGCTCATAGCAGAAACATCATGCAATTTTTTCAAAACAAAAAACTACAATTCCCAGCAGTCCCCTGTACACTCCTCCTCCTCCTCCGATTCCTCTTTCTTTCTGCTCTGGCAGCAAGTTAAGTATATTGTCTAGTATTTGTACTTTATATTTTCATATTTATACTATCATATATATAATTTCATTGTTGTATATGGTCATTCATATAAGATTCATTACTTGCAGATTTTCATATTGTTATTTTGTACGTTTTATTGGTTTCACATCTATATATATAATATATAGCTTTCATCTGCGTGCAGGTTGTGTGTCATTTACCGCACACACCTCCACGCTCCTATTTACTGTCCTTATCCTCTCTCCTCCTTTCCCCTTCCCCCCCCCCCCCTCTTTCTCACTCTGTTCTTTACCGTACTCCATCTTGGGGGGGGCCTTCGCGCGTCTTCGTGCCAGATTTTCCCGCCGCGACCTCTCTTCGTGGGCTCAGAGTGTCGGAGGCGTGGTTTTGTGACGCACTCCGGACGCTCTCGCTTACCTCATAGGCCGCGCGACCTATCACAGCGCTTGCGGTCGAAGTCTCGCGAGACTACGGCCGCGAACCCTGTAGCTGGTTTACGCCCCTTCTTCCTGCCGCCAGTGTTGTGCGAACGGAGTGAGGGAGCGCCAGCATCGCGTACGGTCTGTTGTGTGCCTGTGGCTACATTGCTTAATCGAGCTATCTTGTAGTAGGCTTCCTTCTCTACCTGCCTAGTCAATACTCCTGTGAGCATAACTTGGAGTGTGAACAGGTAGCATAGACCCAGGGTCTGTTACCTCATAGAATTATCTGTAGATACCGCGCTATTTATATCCTAGCTACTTGTAGCTTATTATACTATCATGTCTGAAGATAATCATTTTGTTACCCCTGTACCCATATTGTCTGGAGCTGCTGGTGGTACTGTGGAGCTAGACGCTTCCCAATTTATGTCACCTTCACAACTTCAGGACCTTATTAACAAATCCGTCCAAGCTGCTTTAGCATCAGCTACTCTGCCTATTAAACCACAAGCCACTACATCGGGCATCCAACCTACAGGGGGTAAAGCCCGTTCTAAACGGAAACACGTGTCAGCCCAACTCGACTCCCCGACAGGGGAAGATAATAATATGTCCCAGACAGGACCCAACCCGGCCTGTCACGCCCCGCATCAATCTGAACAAGTACGACCCTTGGGCCTCAAGGAGACAATAAAGAGACATAAGACCACCAGACGGTCTAAACCCAATTCTTTTGACACCTCTAATGATGACTCATCTACCGCATTGGAGATGGCTGATGATGATAATTCAGAGTCTGCGGACTCAGATGCGGGGCTCATGGCAGACTTCGATGATGCCACAACAAGCACGCCAAACGAGGCGATTTTAGATACACTAGGGCAGCCATTTTTCAGCCCTGATGCTATTTTGCATCCACGTTCAGGAGACTGGGCACCGCTACCTCAGGTCGCTCAGTATATAGAGTTCTGGACCAGAAGGGCTATCGACCGGTCCAATCGCAACAAATTACGGGCAGAATGCCCTAGACCTTTTATTGCTAAAAAAGTGACATTAACGCCGGAAATAGATCCCGTCTTGCTCAAATACCTGACGCGGTCCGGTAGATACGCAAAGAAAGGGATTGAGCGTTCTTTTAAGCTCATCCAAGATAGAATTTTGGATATGTTAGGGCCACTGACCAAAATTCTAAATTTATCGGAACAGGCGGCCTCCACGGCCCAACCGGTCGACTTGGAGCAGCTAAGAGGCTGGGCCCAAAGGGCCGTGTGTATGCTCGGTAGTGCAAATACTACCTGCTCTATTGAAAGGAGGAGATCAAGCCTCATGAAACTAGAGCCTCAACTGTCACATTTAGCTGAGAGCGAACCAGGTCCCTCGGCCGAGGGAATGTTGTTTGGAGAGGACTTACTTAAGAATATCAACAAATTTGTGTCCCTCTTCACAAGCCTTGACAAGGCCCAATCTTCACTGAAGAAGGCGGGCCAACCCGTCAAGGTTTTTGGCAAGGCCGGCAGAAGCAGAGGCCGATCTGCCGGCCGCAATGCTTCTTTCAGGCCCTACAACAGACCAGTGGCCCAACAATACCAGCCCGTACACCAGCCGTATGCTTTGCCAGTGGCTCAACCCGCACCATTTCCCCCCCCCCCCCCCCCCAGGGTCGACCATGGAGAGGACGCGGGGGACGTGGTTATCCCAGGTCACGCCCGACAACTGGTGAGTACCCTTCCACTTTCACTACCAAGTACCTTAGTGGGGGGCAGGCTAATGTATTTTACCCACGTCTGGTCCACGATTACGGCAGACGCCTGGGTTTTCAACACGGTGATGGGATACACCGTAGAATTCCTGTCTGTGCCAGTTCTAAATGTTATTCCACAACCAATACGGTTTTCTGTTCAAAATGTAGCCCTCATAGACGAGGAACTACTAGAACTTCGGACAAAAGGGGCTGTTCTGGAAGTAGACCCCCAGTCTCCAGGTTTTGTCAGCAACCTCTTCTTAGTCAAGAAGAAAGGCGGTGGCTATCGCCTGGTGATAAACTTAAGAGATCTAAACCAGCATGTGACATATCGTCACTTCAAGATGGAAGGCATCCATCTATTAAGAGATCTTCTGCGGCCAGGAGACTGGCTAGTGAAAATCGACCTAAAGGACGCGTATCTCACCGTCCCAATGCACCCTTCCTCACAGAAATTCCTAAGATTCCTGTGGAGAAACCGAATGTGGCAATTCACTTGCCTTCCATTCGGTTTGTCATCGGCCCCGTGGTGTTTCACCAAGTTAATGAAACCCGTGGTAGCTGCTCTTCGGAGCAGGGGGGTGAGACTCATAATATATCTGGACGATCTACTGATCATGGCACGGTCCAGGTCTCAAGCTCTGCTACACAAGCAGTGGACAGTGGATCTGTTAGAGGAATTAGGATTCCTCATCAATCACAAGAAGTCGGTGCTTCATCCGGCCCAAGAGATGGAATTTTTGGGTTTTCTAGTGGACACCCAACTAGCCGTTTTACGTCTACCAACATCAAAACTGGCTCTGATTCGCAAGGAAATCAGGGCGGTTTTACGCAAGGGTCAAACTTCTTTGAGGCTGATCGCACGGATAGTCGGCTTACTGTCAGCTTCCATTCAGGCGATTTTCCCAGCTCCACTCCATTATCGAGCACTCCAACGCCTCAAAACCCTGCATCTCCGGCAGGGTTTACGGTACGCCGACGAGGTAACACTATGTCCCGAATCGGTGTCGGAGTTGCATTGGTGGTTGCGTCATGCCATAGAATGGAACGGCAGGACGATATTCAATTCCTGTCCGGACGTGATCATAGAATCCGATGCGAGTCGCCAAGGCTGGGGAGCTCGTTGCGGGCAGGACTCCACCGGAGGAATATGGTCAGAAGAGGAATCTCTTCTCCATATCAACGCTCTGGAACTCCTGGCAGCGTTTTTTGCTATCAGGAGCTTCCTGAGACAGAGGTCCAATTGTTGCGTATTATTACGCATGGACAATGTGGCGGCAGTACAATATGTCAACCGCCTGGGAGGCACGAGATCCAGAATTTTGACGGACATTGCGTCCGACTTTTGGCATTTCTGTATGTCCCGGAATATCTTTCCTATAGCGGAATATCTTCCAGGGGTCGCCAACGAGGTGGCGGACTGGAATTCTCGCTACTTGATCAACTCCAGCGATTGGACCCTGGATCGGTCGGTTTTCCTGGCGCTCCAAGAGTTATGGGGCCCGTTACATACGGACCTCTTTGCCTCACGCCTCAACTGTCAGTTACCCCGATTTTACAGTTGGAGGCTGGACCCGGAAGCGTCTGCAGTGGACGCACTCCGTCAGAAGTGGGCGACAGGGACACATTATGCGTTCCCTCCGTTCCCTCTGATTATCAGAGTCCTTCTTCAAGTTGCGACTCAGAAAGCGACGGTGGTTCTGCTCACTCCATGGTGGCCGACGCAACCGTGGTTTCCTCTTCTGTTGGGGATGTCAATGGACTATCCCAGATTAATTCCGCACTCACCTCGTCTCCTAACGAATCCAGCCAAGGGTCTTCACCCGCTGGTTCTGGAGGGCAATCTCACACTCCTAGCGTGGTTGGTTTCGGGGTGCCAGACCCAGGTGGCGAACTTTCACAATCAGCTAGAGATCTCCTCGCCTTGGCCTGGGCCCCCGGGACTAAATCGGAGTATCGATCTGCATGGGCATTGTGGGTTCGTTGGTGTGATCAACGACAAGTTGATCCCACTCAAGCACCTGTTCCAGTCATAGTAAACTACCTGGCGGATTCTTTTGAGATGGGAAAATCTTATAGTTCTCTAAATGTGTACAGATCCCCCATCTCGGCATATCATTGCCCGGTGGACTCGTTACCGGTTGGTAAACATCCGTTAGTGTGTCGTCTCCTCAGGGGAGTTAAATTTAAACGTCCTCCTCGTCCAAGGTACCAATCTACTTGGGATGTCTCCCGGGTGTTGGATACGTTTTCCTCTTGGGAAGACAACGAGATTGTCACGATTCGGCTGGCTGGAGGTGGATCCTCTGTGCCAGAGAGGGATTGGCGTGGACCGTGTTGGTGGACCGGTCCTAAGTTGCTACTGGTATTCACCAGAGCCCGCCGCAAAGCGGGATGGTCTTGCAGCGGCGGTAGCAACCAGGTCGTATCCACCAGCAACGGCTCAACCTCACTGACTGCTGAAGATAGGCGCGGTACAAGGGAGTAGACAAGAGCAAGGTCGGACGTAGCAGAAGGTCAGGGCAGGCAGCAAGGATCGTAGTCAGGGGCAACGGCAGGAGGTCTGGAACACAGGCTAGGAACACACAAGGAAACGCTTTCACTGGCACAATGGCAACAAGATCCGGCAAGGGAGTGCAGGGTAAGTGATGTATAAATAGGGAGTGCACAGGTGAACACACTAATTAAGCCTGCTGCGCCAATCAGTGGCGCAGTGGCCCTTTAACCTCTTAAGGACCCATGACGTATGCATACGTCATGGGTCCCGCTCCTGCGATATAACGCGGGGTCACACGGTGACCCCGCATCATATCGCGGCGGGCCCGGCGTCATAGTGAAGCCGGGACCCGCCTCTAATAGCGCGCGGCACTGATCGCTGTGCCGCGCGCTATTAACCCTTTAGCCGCGCGCTCAAAGCTGAGCCGCGCGGCTAAAAACGAAAGTAAAAGTGCCCGGCTAGCTCAGGGAGCTGTTCGGGATCGCCGCGGTATAATCGCGGCATCCCGAACAGCTGTAGCACAGGAGGAAGGTCTCTTACCTTCTCCTGTGCTGTCCGATCGCCGAATGAATGCTTCAAGCTTGAGATCCAGGCTTGAGCATTCAATCGCCGAAAACACTGATTGATCCATTCCTATGGAGATGGATCAATCAGTGTAAAAGATCAGTAAATGCAATGTTATAGCCCCTTATGGGAGCTATAATGTTGCATAAGAAAAGTGTAAAAAAATCATTAACCCTTTCAATTATCCCTTCCCCTAATAAAAGTTTAAATCACCCGGCATTTCCAAAAATAAAAAAAACATTATGTAAATAATAATAAAAATAAACATATGTGGTATCACCGCGTGCGGAAATGTCCGATTTATAAAAATATACCGCTTTTTAAACCGCTCGTTCAATGGCGTACCAGCAAAAAAATTCCAAAGTCCAAAATAGCGCATTTTTGATTACTTTTTATACCACAAAAAAGTGAATAAAAAGTGATCAAAAAGTCTGATCAGAACAAAAATGGTACCGCTAAAAACTTCAGATGACGACGCAAAAAATGAGTCCTCAAAGCGTCCTGAACACAGAAAAATAAAAAAGTTATAGGGGTCAAAAGATGACCATTTTAATCGTATAAATTTTCCTGCATGTATTCATGATTTTTTTCGGAAGTGATACAAATTCAAACCTATACAAGTAGGGTATCATTTTAACCGTATGGACCTACAGAATAAAGATAAGGTATCATTTTTGACAAAAAATGTACTGCGTAAAAATAGAAGCCCCCAAAACTTACAAAATAGTGTTTTTTCATCAATTTTGTCGCACATTGATTTTTTTTCCCGTTTCACCGTAGATTTTTGGGTAAAATGACTAATGTCATTACAAAGTAGAATTAGTGATGCAAAAATTAAGCCATTATATATAATTTTAGGTGAAAATTTTTAAGAGTTATGATTTTTTAAAGTTAAGGAGGAAAAATTGAAAATGAAAAAACGGAAAAAGCCCGGGTCCTTAAGGGGTTAAATTGCAGAGACCCGGCGCGCGCGCGCCGGGACAAGACCGACGGGGAGCGAGTCAGGTACGGGAGCCGGGATGCGCATCGCGAGCGGGCGCCTCCCGCATCGCAAATCGCATCCCGGCTGAGAGAGATATTGCAGCGCACCTGGTCAGCAGGTCTGACCGGGGCGCTGCAAATGCGAGGAAGTTGCGAGCGCTCCGGGGAGGAGCGGGGACCCGGAGCGCTCGGCGTAACAGTACCCCCCCCCTTGTGTCTCCCCCTCTTCTTGGAGCCTGAGAACCTGAGGATAAGACTTTTGTCTAGGATGTTGTCCTCAGGTTCCCAGGATCTCTCTTCTGGACCACAGCCTTCCCAATCCACCCAAAAAAATTTTTTTCCTCTGACCGTCTTGGAGGCCAGAATCTCCTTCACGGAGAAGACGTCAGAAGAACCGGATACAGGAGTGGGAGAAACAAGTTTGGGAGAGAAGCGGTTAATGATGAGTGGTTTAAGGAGAGAGACATGGAAGGCATTGGGAATACGAAGAGAAGGAGGAAGAAGGAGTTTGTAAGAGACAGGGTTTATCTGGCACAAGACTATGAAAGGACCAAGATAGCGTGGTCCCAGTTTGTAACTGGGGACACGAAAGCGGACATATTTAGCGGAGAGCCATACCTTGTCTCCGGGAGCAAAAATGGGGGGAGATCTTCTTTTCTTATCGGCAAATCTTTTCATCCGGGATGAAGCCTGTAAAAGAGAATTTTGGGTCTCTTTCCATATGGTGGAAAGATCACGAGTCACTTCATCCACAGCGGGCAAACCAGAGGGCAAGGGAGTAGGGAGGGGGGGAAGAGGGTGACGGCCGTACACCACGAAAAATGGGGACTTAGCAGAAGATTCGGAGACTCTGAAGTTGTATGAGAATTCGGCCCATGGTAGAAGATCTGCCCAGTCATCCTGGCGGGAGGAAACAAAATGCCGTAAATAGTCACCCAGGACCTGATTAATTCTTTCTACTTGCCCATTGGATTGAAGATGATAAGAAGAAGAGAAGTTTAATTTAATCTTGAGCTGTTTACAAAGGGCCCTCCAGAATTTAGACACGAATTGAAGGCCTCTATCCGAGACGATATGCGTGGGCAATCCGTGAAGGCGAAAAATGTGTACAAAAAATTGCTTTGCCAACTGAGGCGCTGAAGGAAGACCAGGAAGAGGAATAAAATGTGCCATCTTGGAAAATCGATCAACGACCACCCAAACAACTGTGTTGCCACGGGATGAGGGCAAGTCTGTAATAAAGTCCATACCAATCTGTGACCAAGGCTGTTCGGGGACAGGCAGAGGATGAAGGAGGCCAGCAGGCTTCTGGCGAGGAGTCTTATCCCGGGCACAGACAGTACAGGCCCGCACAAAATCAACAATATCCGTCTCCAGAGTCGGCCACCAATAAAAACGAGAGATGAGTTGCAAGGATTTTTTGATGCCCGCATGGCCTGCGAGTTGGGAGGAGTGTCCCCATTTGAGAATCCCGAGACGCTGGCGTGGAGAAACGAAGGTCTTCCCTGGAGGAGTTTGCCTGATGGAGGCTGGAGAAGTGGAGATCAGACAGTCCGGAGGAATGATGTGTTGCGGAGAGACCTCTACTTCAGAGGCATCAGAAGAACGAGAGGGCATCGGCTCTAATGTTCTTGTCAGCAGGGCGAAAATGAATTTCAAAGTTAAAACGGGCAAAGACCAACGACCACCTGGCCTGGCGAGGGTTCAGTCGTTGGGCAGACTGGAGATAGGAGAGATTCTTGTGATCAGTGTATATGATAACTGGAAATTTTGATCCCTCCAGAAGATGCCTCCATTCCTCAAGCGCCAATTTAATGGCCAGTAGTTCTCGATCCCCGATGGAGTAATTTCTCTCCGCTGGAGAGAAGGTCCTAGAAAAAAAACCACAAGTAACAGCATGCCCGGAAGAATTTTTTGTAGAAGGACAGCTCCAGCTCCCACTGAGGAGGCATCTACCTCCAATAGGAAGGGTTTAGATGGGTCAGGTCTGGAGAGCACGGGAGCAGAAGAAAAGGCAGACTTGAGATGTTTAAATGCGTCTTCCGCTTGTGGAGACCAGGACTTGGGATTGGCATTTTTCTTGGTTAAAGCCACGATAGGAGCCACAATAGTGGAAAAGTGTGGAATAAATTGTCTGTAATAATTGGCAAACCACAAAAAACGTTGGATAGCACGGAGTCCGGAGGGGCGTGGCCAATCTAAGCCGGCAGAGAGTTTATCTGGGTCCATTTGTAGTCCCTGGCCAGAGACCAAGTATCCTAGGAAAGGAAGAGATTGACATTCAAAGAGACATTTCTCCATTTTGGCATAAAGTTGATTGTCCCGAAGTCTCTGAAGAACTATGCGGACATGCTGGCGGTGTTCTTCTAAGTTGGCAGAAAAAATCAGAATATCGTCCAGATAAACCACAACACAGGTATATAGGAGATCACGAAAAATTTCATTAGCAAAGTCTTGGAAGACGGCAGGGGCGTTGCACAGGCCAAAGGGCATGACCAGATACTCAAAGTGTCCATCTCTGGTGTTAAATGCAGTCTTCCATTCGTCCCCCTCCCTGATGCGGATGAGATTATAAGCCCCTCTTAAGTCCAGTTTGGTAAAGATGTGGGCACCTTGTAGGCGATCAAAGAGTTCCGAGATAAGAGGTAAGGGGTAGCGGTTTTTTACCGTGATTTTATTAAGTCCGCGGTAATCAATGCATGGGCGTAGGGAGCCATCTTTTTTGGACACAAAAAAAAGTCCAGCTCCGGCAGGAGAGGAGGATTTGCGGATAAACCCCTTTTTTAAATTTTCCTGGATGTACTCTGACATGGCAAGAGTCTCTGGAGCAGACAGAGGATAGATTCTGCCCCGGGGTGGAGTAGTACCCGGGAGGAGGTCAATAGGACAGTCATAAGGCCTGTGAGGGGGTAAAGTCTCAGCTTGCTTCTTGCAAAAGACGTCAGCATAGTCCATATAGGCCTTAGGGAGACCGGTTACAGGGGGAACCACAGGGTCACGGCAGGGAGTACTGGGAACCGGTTTAAGACAGTCCTTGAGACAAGAAGTACCCCAGTTCTTGATTTCTCCTGTGGACCAATCAAGGGTTGGGGAATGGCGTTGAAGCCACGGTAATCCAAGAAGAATTTCAGAAGTGCAGTTGGAGAGGACCAAAAATTCAATTTTTTCGTGATGAGGTCCGATGCACATTAGGAGAGGTTCCGTGCGGTAACGCACGGTACAGTCCAATCTTTCATTGTTAACAGAATTGATGTAGAGGGGTCTGGCGAGACTGGTCACCGGGATGTTGAACCTGTTGATGAGAGAGGCAAAAATAAAATTTCCTGCAGATCCGGAATCCAAGAAGGCCATAGCAGAGAAGGAGAAGGTAGAGGAAGATATCCGCACAGGCACAGTAAGGCGTGGAGAAGCAGAGTTGACATCAAGAACTGTCTCACCTTTGTGCGGAGTCAGCGTACGTCTTTCCAGGCGGGGAGGACGGATAGGACAATCCTTCAAGAAGTGTTCGGTACTGGCACAGTACAGGCACAGATTCTCCATGCGGCTTCGTGTCCTCTCTTGAGGTGTCAAGCAAGACCGGTCAACTTGCATAGCCTCCACGGCGGGAGGCACAGGAACGGATTGCAGAGGACCAGAGGAGAGAGGAGCCGGGGAGAAAAAACGCCTCGTGCGAACAAAGTCCATATCCTGGCGGAGCTCCTGACGCCTTTCGGAAAAACGCATGTCAATGCGGGTGGCCAGATGAATAAGTTCATGCAGGTTAGCAGGAATTTCTCGTGCGGCCAGCACATCTTTAATGTTGCTGGATAGGCCTTTTTTAAAGGTCGCGCAGAGGGCCTCATTATTCCAGGATAATTCGGAGGCAAGAGTACGGAATTGGATGGCGTACTCGCCAACGGAAGAATTACCCAGGACCAGGTTCAGCAGGGCAGTCTCAGCAGAAGAGGCTCGGGCAGGTTCCTCAAAGACACTTCGAATCTCCGTGAAGAAGGAGTGTACAGAGGCAGTGACGGGGTCATTGCGGTCCCAGAGCGGTGTGGCCCATGACAGAGCTTTCCCAGACAGAAGGCTGACTACGAAAGCCACCTTAGACCTTTCAGTAGGAAACTGGTCCGACATCATCTCCAAGTGCAGGGAACATTGTGAAAGAAAGCCACGGCAAAACTTAGAGTCCCCATCAAATTTATCCGGCAAGGATAATCGTAGGCCGGAAGTGGCCACACGCTGCGGAGGAGGTGCAGGAGCTGGCGAAGGAGATTGTTGCTGGAGTCGTGGTAATAGCTACTGTAGCATCACGGTCAGTTGAGACAGCTGGTGGCCTTATTGAGCTATCTGTTGCGACTGCTGGGCGACCACCATGGTGAGGTCGGCGACAACTGGCAGTGGGACTTCAGCGGGATCCATGGCCGGATCTACTGTCACGATTCGGCTGGCTGGAGGTGGATCCTCTGTGCCAGAGAGGGATTGGCGTGGACCGTGTTGGTGGACCGGTTCTAAGTTGCTACTGGTATTCACCAGAGCCCGCCGCAAAGCGGGATGGTCTTGCAGCGGCGGTAGCAACCAGGTCGTATCCACCAGCAACGGCTCAACCTCTCTGACTGCTGAAGATAGGTGCGGTACAAGGGAGTAGACAAGAGCAAGGTCGGACGTAGCAGAAGGTCAGGGCAGGCAGCAAGGATCGTAGTCAGGGGCAACGGCAGGAGGTCTGGAACACAGGCTAGGAACACACAAGGAAACGCTTTCACTGGCACAATGGCAACAAGATCCGGCAAGGGAGTGCAGGGTAAGTGATGTATAAATAGGGAGTGCACAGGTGAACACACTAATTAAGCCTGCTGCGCCAATCAGTGGCACAGTGGCCCTTTAAATTGCAGAGACCCGGCGCGCGCGCGCGCCCTAAGGAACGGGGCCGCGCGCGCCGGGACAAGGCCGACGGGGAGCGAGTCAGGTACGGGAGCCGGGATGCGCATCGCGAGCGGGTGCCTCCCGCATCGCGAATCGCATCCCGGCTGAGAGAGATATTGCAGCGCACCCAGTCAGCAGGTCTGACCGGGGCGCTGCAAATGCGAGGAAGTTGCGAGCGCTCCGGGGAGGAGCAGGGACCCGGAGCGCTCGGCGTAACAGAGATATTGTCATTGAAACTCCTGTCTTTTAAGTTGACTACATTATTATGTCTTGTTTCCATTAAAAGAGTATCGGATGTTAGAGCTCTTGACATCTCTAGGCGTCAATTCTCACCTGAGGGAGTACGCTTTTCCGTGGTTCGGCGAACCAAAACGGGTTTGCAATCAGTATTCTATCCCTTTTTTGCGTCGCACCCCAAACTATGTGTGGTTCGCTGTCTCCAGATGTACGAGACTCGGACAGTGTCAGTACGGTCGCTTAATCATAGCCAATTGTTAATATCTTACGTGCAGCGGCACCTACCGGTTTCCTCGCCCACTTTGGCCAGGTGGGTGAGATCAGCCATGGAATTAGCAGGGATTGATATCTCCCTATTCGGTGCTCACTCGTCTAGAGGAGCAATGGCCACGAAAGTGGTTACTTCAGGAGGTTCTTTGTCAGACCTCCTGTTGGCGGCTGATTGGTCGTCGGAGACGACTTTTCGCCATTTCTATTTCAGGCCAGGAGAACATGTGTCGGTATCAGTTCTTTAACTGTTATGTTTTGTCTTCTTTTATTCGAAGTTAGCTTTAAACTTGCATAAGATATGAGCCTCCTGTCTGATATATAAATCGAGATTTTCCTAGCTTGTGACGGAAAATATAAGTTATATGAAGACAGGAGGCGAGTATCTTCCATCCCGACCCAACCCTGTTATGCTGTTTCTTGTCTTTCCAGGGTATTGAACGGAGACGGTGAAGACGTCCTGGTATTGTAGAAGACTGATGTTTTCTGTCGACATTGTTCATTAACAGTTTTGCGGTCCTGTTGGCCGGCGGTTCGGAAGGGTCCAAGCGGCACGGTTCCGGTGTTCGATGGTTCGGTTGACGTTCAAGAAATTCGCATAAAGAAAGAGGAAGAGGATCTACAAGCAGCCCCCTTTTATAGCAGCCAGTCAGGCTAGGAGGGGAGGAGTGTACAGGGGACTGCTGGGAATTGTAGTTTTTTGTTTTGAAAAAATTGCATGATGTTTCTGCTATGAGCATTAAAGAAAGAAAGATTAATGCATAAGATACTCGCCTCCTGTCTTCATATAACTTATATTTTCCGTCACAAGCTAGGAAAATCTCGATTTATATCCTGTATTATATTCCAGAGCTGTACTCACTATTCTGCTGGTGAGGTCACTGTGTACATACATTACATTACTTATCCTGTACTGATCCTGAGTTATATCCTGTATTATAGTCCAGAGCTGTACTCACTATTCTGCTGGTGAGGTCACTGTGTACATACATTACATTACTTATCCTGTACTGATCCTGAGTTATATCCTTTATTATACTCCAGAGCTGTACTCACTATTCTGCTGGTGGGGTCACTGTGTACATACATTACATTACTTATCCTGTACTGATCCTGAGTTATATCCTGTATTATAGTCCAGAGCTGTACTCACTATTCTGCTGGTGGGGTCACTGTGTACATACATTACATTACTTATCCTGTACTGATCCTGAGTTATATCCTGTATTACACTCCAGAGCTGTACTCACTATTCTGCTGGTGGGGTCACTGTGTACATACATTATATCACTGATCCTGAGTTCTGTTATGGAGGTGATGAAGTGACTGTACTCTGTGTCCCGGGGTTGGTCAGGTTTCGGTTACACATCCTGTAATTCAGTCGTTGCGCTCCTGGCTTGTGTCGCGGTTTTCACAGGTGCGGGGATTGATGGTTGGAGTTGGTGGAGCTGACACCTTCCTGCAGGTTTGGCGCCATTTGCCTGAAACGTTTATTCTACCTGTGGAGCGAGGACAAGACCCGTCGCCTTGCGTTCTCGTCAACCCCTCGACATGTGAAGCGATTGTTGCGGACCCCCGGGTAGGAAGTCACCATCACATGTCATAATCCGCGGTTACTGAGCGCCGACGCGTGAAACCCATGACACCGGGGGAAGAGGGCTCTAATAATTGTCATGTAACCCAAACACAAACAGCGCCACCTAGAGAGAGCAATATGTTCCTTACAGATAGGAGAAGTAGTGCTAACGGGGTTAACAGATTGTATCACACATGACAAAATTAGATACATTGCTTACAGTATCACACATAGAATTAGATACATTGCTTAGTAGACAGTATTACACATTATAGAATTAGATACATTGCTTAGTAGACAGTATCACACATGACAGAATTAGATACATTGCTTAGTAGACAGTATCACACATTATAGAATTAGATACATTGCTTAGTAGACAGTATCACACATGACAGATTTAGATACATTGCTTAGTAGACAGTATCACACATGACAGAATTAGATACATTGCTTAGTAGACAGTATCACACATTATAGAATTAGATACATTGCTTAGTAGACAGTATCACACATGACAGATTTAGATACATTGCTTAGTAGACAGTATCACACATTATAGAATTAGATACATTGCTTAGTAGACAGTATTACACATTATATAATTAGATACATTGCTTAGTAGACAGTATCACACATGACAGAATTAGATACATTGCTTAGTAGACAGTATCACACAATATAGAATTAGATACATTGCTTAGTAGACAGTATCACACATGACAGAATTAGATACATTGCTTAGTAGACAGTATTACATATTATAGAATAAGATACATTGCTTAGTAGACAGTATCACACATGACAGATTTAGATACATTACTTAGTAGACAGTATCACACATGACAGAATTAGATACATTGCTTAGTAGACAGTATCACACATGACAGATTTAGATACATTACTTAGTAGACAGTATCACACATGACAGAATTAGATACATTGCTTAGTAGACAGTATCACACATGACAGATTTAGATACATTACTTAGTAGACAGTATCACACATGATAGAATTAGATACATTGCTTAGTAGACAGTATCACACATTATAGAATTAAATACATGGCTTAGTTGAAAGTATTACATATTATAGAATTAGATACATTGCTTAGTAGACAGTATCACACATGATAGAATTGGATACATTGCTTAGTAGACAGTATCACATTTAGAATTAGATACATTGCTTAGTAGACAGTATCACAAAAGATAGAATTAGATACATTGCTTAGTAGACATTATCACCTATGATAGAATTAGATACATTATTTAGTAGACAGTATCACACATGATAGAATTAGATACATTACTTAGTAGAAAGTATCACGTATGATAGAATTAGATACATTGCTTAGTAGACAGTATCACGTATGATAGAATTAGATACATTACTTAGTAGACAGTATCACATATAATAGAATTAGATACATTGCTTAGTAGACAGTATCACGTATGATAGAATTAGATACATTACTTAGTAGACAGTATCACACATGACAGAATTAGATACATTACTTAGTAGACAGTATCACACCTGATAGAATTAGATACATTACTTAGTAGACAGTATCACATATTATAGAATTAGATACATTACTTAGTAGACAGTATCACATATTATAGAATTAGATACATTGCTTAGTAGACAGTATCACACCTGATGGTGTTAGATACAACTCTGTAGATAGTATTAACATGATAGGATTAGATACATGGCTCAGCAAACAGGTGCACCCATGATAAGATTAGATATTAGAGAGTATCACACATGATAGGATTAGATACATATCACATACGATAGGCGTACTTGCAGTCTCTTAGCAGACAATGTCACACAACATGGACTTGGATACACAGCTCAGGATACGGCATTATACAACACAGGCTTAGATCAGTGTTTTCCAACCATTGTGCCTCCAGCTGTTGCAAAACTACAACTCAAAGCATGTCTGGACAGCCAAAGGCTCTCCGGGCATGCTGGGAGTTGTAGTTTTAAAACAGCTGGAGGCACATTGACTGGGAAACACTGGCTTAGATACACATCTCAACAGACTATATCACACATGATAGGATTAGCTACATGGCTTAGGAGACAGTATCACACAACATAGGCTTAGATACACAGCCCAGCATACCAGTATCACTCAACATAGGCTTAGATACATGACCCAGATTACTGTATCAAACATATTAAAGTTAGCTACATGGCTCAGAAGACAGTTTCACACAACATAGGCTTAGATACACAGCCCAGCATACCAGTATCACTCAACATAAGATTAGATACATGATCCAGATGACTGTTTCACACATGATAGGATTAGCTACATGGCTCAGCAGACTGTATCACACATAGGAGTATTAGATACATGACTTAGATGACTGTATCACACATGATCTGATTAGCTACATGGCTCACCAGACTGTATCACACATAGGAGGCTTAGATACATGACTCAGATGACTGTATCACACACGATTAGAGGTGAAGGTGAGATTATTAGCAGATATTCAGTGATGGGGTCTTCAGGATTGATTAGTGACGGTGTACGGGGGGGTTTGGGGAATTCGGGGTGTTTATCTAGAACCTTCCGTAGAGGACTTTCCGCTGTCTCCGGGATTTAGTGCGGCGTCGGGTGTGGGGAAGGTGCCGGCAAAGATGAGAGGAGACGTCAGGGCTCGGGGGTCCTCAGGCCATGGAGAAGCAGCCGAGGCTGAGAGAAGGGCCCCCCGGGGCCACCACATCACCTCTCATCTAGTTAGGGCCGGAGTTGTGATTGTTTGAGCCCGATGATAATGGGGGAGGCGTGATCCGGAGATCCACGGTCTGAGCGGCCGCCAGTCACATGACCCGCTCCCCGGGAGCAAAATAAGAAGTTGTCTGTGGGTGACAGGAGCCGAGCTGAGCTCAGCGAATCACAGGAAACCGCGGCCACCCGGGCATTAACCCCCGAATCACAGCCAACCCTGTATACAGCAAGAGGGGTAGAGGGGAACCTCTCTAAAAGACCATCCCCTGAAGACCACCTCTAGAGGGCTCCACCTAGTCAGGGCCCTGCGGTGGGTCCTGTGCAGGGGAAGAGCAGTGGGCAGAGTATGGAGGTTCCTACGGGAACGTTACGAGACACTGTTTCGGTTTGTAGTAGCGGTGTTGGAGCGATTTCGGCTGTGGAGCCGGACATTGTTGGTGAGGTCAGCAGGAGGTCAAGGCAAGGCCAGCTAGGGTAAAACTAGGGTCCAGATGCCCGAGATAAGGATCAAGAATCAGGATGGACCCCAGATGGTAAATCAGGCCCCACAGTGGGGCCGGCAGCTGTGAAGGTTTCTGCTGTCGGGGTCACCTATCGGGCTTCTTATGGAGGAACATTATTTACTGCTCTAGCGGGTGGCACCTTGGCCAAGGCTGGACTAGTGATGGCTACTGTTAAAGGGGTACTCTGCTGCTCAACGTTTGGAACAAACTGTTCCGAACACTGGAGCAGGTGCCGGGAGCTTGTGACATCATAGCCCCGCCTCTTATGATGTCACGCCCCACCCCCTCAGTGCAAGTCTATGGGAGGGGGCGTGACACGCCCCCTCCCATAGACTTGCATTGAGGGGGCGGGGTGTGACATCATTGGGTGGGGCTATGATGTCACAAGCTCCCGGCGCCCGCTCCAGCGTTCGGAACAGTTTGTTCCAAATGCAGAACAGCAGAGTACCCCTTTAAGGCAGTAGGAAGTCTTACAGGGGCTGTTACCAAACCTACGGGGACCGGAGAAGAGACTGGATGTTCTTCTGATGAAGTCGGGAAAGTAACAAAAACTGTTCCTCCTACCCCAAAAGAGGGCTTTAACAAAGGACTAACCTGTGACCTGTGAGGCAGAGGGGGTTCCTGAAAGTTGAAGATTGTTATAGCAAAAGGTCATGATGACTTGTCAGGATCCCCTGAGGACGCTGAGGTCACATCTGTATATACTGTAAATACTGTATATATGGGGGATCTGTCTGTGGGGTCTGGTCTAGGACTGAATGGAGGTGTGAATGGGGGAGAGGGAGTGAGGGAGGATGGGAAGGATGATGAGAGGATGGGTGGAGGGGATGTGAGTGTGAGAGGGGGGAGAGTATGGATTCTGTTGGGAGTGAAAGGGATGCTGGAGTGACTGGTCCATCAGAGGTGCCCAATAGGAGTTATGCCAGTGTTGCTGCCGGGTCACTTAGGTCACATGAGAATCCTGCACCCTCTGGTCCTGGGAATAGTGACCTTCAGAGACGCTTTCTGGAGGCCTTGCAGAGGGGGGATAAATCTATCACTGTAGAGGGTAGAGAGGTAGAACTGTCCTTTTGGATAGAGAGGCACGGCCTTGGGGCCTTCCGAGAGCAAAGGAGAGGAGAGGAGTCATGGTCACTCCCCACAGCCGGGTCTGGGGTCACCAGGAGGAATGTGGTCCATCTTAGGTGGAGGGGCAATGATACTTGTCCAAACAGGACAAAGGTGGTAGAGTTCCTCCTCAAGATGGATTTCAGGGCGAGTGACATCTTTGCCCTGATACATCCTCATGGTACCCCATTTTTCGATGTCAGTTTGGTCTGGGCCGAAGGGCTCGAGCTCTTTTGGTCTCGGTACGAGTTGGCAAAGATGGAACCCGAGTGGAAAGATTTTGCTGTCCAGGCAATTTCTCACCAGAATAACATCAAGAAAGTGACGGTATTAACGTGTAAAGAATCTCTTTGTTGTAGAACAAAAAGAAATGTCCAGTGCAAACTCTCTTCCAAACGGTGTGACTTATTGATATTCACCAAGCATAGACAGTATGGCCACAGGTGACGCGTTTCGGCCCTACAACTGGACCTTAGTCATACAAATTGTACAGGTACAAATGAATCTTATATAGGGAATGTAAAGCGATGTCTCTAGGGGGGTTCTACCACTGTTCATAGAAACATAGAATGTGTTGGCAGATAAAAACCATTTGGCCCCTCTAGTCTGCCCACATCCCCCAAGCCTCAGCGTGCAGGTGAATCGCGATCAAACACAATCATGATAACACAATGATCATGATTCACCTGCACTCTGAGGCTTGGGGGATGTGAACAGCGGTGGAATCACCCTAGAGACATCGCTTTACATCCCTATATAAGATTCATTTTTACCTGTACAATTTGTATGACTAAGGTCCAGTTGTAGGGCCGAAACGCGTCACCTGTGTGCATACTGTCTGTGCATGGTGAATATCAATAAATCGCGCTGTTCGGAAGAGAGTTTGCGCTGGACATGTCTTTCTGTTCTACATGGCTGCATTGGTGGAGTCCACACCAGTAGGACACGGGATGAGCTGAGAATCTCTTTCTTGCATAGACATCATGACCTGGATTGGGCGTTATGGAGAAGTGGTGATCATTCCCCAGAAGAACAGGGATGAATTCGGTATCTGGTCGGGGGCCTGGACCTTTATGGCTTCTTCTGTCACCCACGTTCCCTCCTCAACCTTTCTGGGGAGGGACAGGATCCTGGTCTTCTACCAGGGACAGCCGAAGGTCTACCATAGGTGCGGTGACCCGACCCACTCCAGCGTACAAAGATCCAGTGCGCATTTTGCACACAGGACATATTACTGCAACCTGTGGGGATATTTGTTGCCACCTGTGTGATGACCTTTCACCCCTCCAGCCGCTGTCCAGTCTCCTTTGTCAATGCGAATTAAACTGCTCGATGCAGACATGTAATGGAGCTAGAAATGGGGAGATGTCTGGTACTAGACGTCCTCATGAAGGCACAAGAGCTCCACCTTATAAACATCTACAGTCCCCACACTAAGAGAAGAGTCTCTTTATGGGGATTAAATGGGTACTCCGCCCCTAGACATATTATTCCCTATCCAAAGGATAAGATGTCTGATTGCTGGGATCTCTGCTGCTGCACCCCAGGCATCCGGTGCATGGAGCGAACTTTGTTCCGTGCCAGATGACTGGCGATACGGGGCGGAGGCTCGTGATTTCATGACCATGCCCCCTCAATGCAAGTCAATGGGAGGGGGCATTGCATTGAGGGGGCGTGGCCATGACGTCACGAGCCTCCGGCACTGAACCCGATGCTCTAATTGAATGCTGGGTGCAGTAGGGAGATTGCAGGGGTCCCCAACGGCGGTGCCCCTGTGATCAGACATCTTATTCCCTATCCTCTGGACAGGGGATAAGATCTTTCAGGGCCGGAGTATCCCTTTAAGCCCCTACTTTTTACTAGCCGGCAGGTCATCTTTGGAGGAGACTTTAATACTGTTACAAGGTCTCTTGATAGGGGAGGCTCCAGGGATCGGCTAGATTATGATAGCGTCGCCTTGAATAGAATAGCTAGTGAGTCTCGCCTGGTGGATGTCCACATCCGGCACACCCCAGGTCACAGCGGGTTCACTTACTTTACAGGTAGAGAGATCAGGTCTAGGATAGATAGGTTTTTTTTGAAGGAGGATTCTGTCTCTTCACCTTTACAGGTTGTTGAGGTGGAGTTCTCCGACCACTGTTTGATTATGTTCTCTTTGAATGTTTCAGAGACCCCCAGGATGGGAAGGGGATTGTGGAAGCTGAATTCGTCCCTCCTGGAAGTCGAGGAGATAAGACAGTCCTTTGAGGAGTTTCTGCAGAGCCCGGTACCATTACTGGACTTATACAGCACTAAGTTAGAGTGGTGGGAGATGTTCAAAAAACGGGCTGCAAGATTCTTCCGCCAGACCGCGAACCTTAGGAGTCTGAATAGGGATCGCCTCTATCAGGAACTAAGGAGGAAACTCGAGGTTCTTGTCTCGACTGGAGGTGACCGAGAGGAAATCTCCAGGGTGAAATCTTTGCTAAAGAAGTGCCAGTATGATAGACA
Source organism: Hyla sarda (assembly GCF_029499605.1). NCBI lineage: Eukaryota > Metazoa > Chordata > Amphibia > Anura > Hylidae > Hyla > Hyla sarda. Next base: position 382,390,938 of record NC_079193.1, read on the forward strand.
CGCATCTTTGGTTTTCGAGAGGGATTTCGGGAAGTACCGCTCGCCCGACCCTTTCCGGAGCTGTAAGATGTCAGTGGATTGTAAGATCGTGACCGGCCTGATCGATAGTACAGGATCTCTGAACCAGTCCAGATCGGGGATCCTGGAGGTCGTCAGAGCCTTTTACTCGCACCTCTTGGGGAAGAGGGATCTAGATCGAGGCAAGATGGCGGCTTTCCTGGCTGATGCCATTCCTCAGTCAGGAGTAGACCCCTCTCTTAGTGTTTTGACAGAGAAGATCAGAGAAGAGGAAGTGAAGCTGGCGATTGAGAGGCTTGCCCTCAAAAAGTCGCCAGGGCCGGATGGCTTAACATCCGAGTTTTATAAGACCTTTAAGGACACTTTGGTTTACCTCTTGACTGAGGTAATAAATGAGTGTCTATCCTCGGGCACTCTGCCAAAGTCAATGAGGAGGTCGGCTCTGATCATCCTGTCAAAGGGTTAAGACTCGTCCTGCATTGAGAATTGGCGTCTCATAGCGCTTCTCAATGTGGACAGAAAGATTCTGGCAAAAGTGCTCTTCAACAGGTTGGTGAAATTTGCACCCCAGCTCCTTTTGGGGTCCCAGCACTGCTCTATTCCCGGTCGTAGCACTTTTAGTGCAGTGCTGGGTGTCCACAAGGCCGTGGAGCAGGGTCGGGCTGGTCACTGGAAGGGGTTTCTGCTGTCCTTGGACCAGGCAAAGGCTTTTGATCGAGCTGATCACGAGTGCCGGGGGGAGGGGGGGGTTGTGAAGAACATTGTATGCAGGGGCTGAGACTTTTCCATTGGTAAACGGTAGTGTTGAGCTTGAATATTCGTAATGCGTAATTCGTTTTTATTTCGCAAATATTTAGAATATAGTGCTATATAATCGTAATGCCGAATATTCTTTTTTTTTTTCACATGCGAATCTTTATGCAACTTTTTATGTGAATAAGCGAACAAACATAGCGAATTTCGTGAACATAGGATGAATATTTGTCCATATATATGGCTCCTGCTCATCACTAGTAAACGGTTGGGTGGGCCGCCCTTTCAAGGTAGAGTCTGGTGTGCGTCAAAGCTGTCCTTTTAGCCCTTTGCTTTATGTTTTCGCCATCGACCCCTCCTTTCGAAGGATCCATCAGGGACCAATGGTGGGAGTGAGGATGGATGTGGGCCTCTACTCGGAGGCATCCGGGTCCAAGATCAACCGAGACAGGTGCAAAAATCTTTGGTTGGGAGGTGGAGTGTTATGTCCCAGACACCCTCTATGTGTCCCAAGAATCTACAAAAATTCTGGGCATCGAAGATGGTCGTGAGGATTACCCCATTAGGGCGCAGGCACGAGGAGGTGGTGCTGTGTTTTGGGCCCAGTTCTTCGGGCTGGATGTCCTGAGACCTGCTGTACACTGCGGCCTTAAAGAAGACCTCCAGACTCCACAGATCTCCCCATCAATGATGAGTTAGAAGAAGAGAACGGGATCTGTGGCAGACCTATGAGGAGCATCAGGTTTATTATGTTTCCCCCGCGCCCCTATTATTACTTAGGACAGTGTTTCTCAAATAGGGTGCCTCCAGCTGTTGTAAACCTACAACTCCCAGCATGCCTGGGCAGCCGAAAGTCTGTGGCCTTGCTGGGACTTATGGTGCTTTTCACTCACTTAAATTGACTTGCTATTAGATATGACAGACTTGAGACTTGGAGATCTCCCACGCTGACTAGGCTTCTGCTAAAGTCCAGTTACTGACGCCGCCAGGATATGAACTCACCAGCTCCTGTACTTGGGACACTTGCAGAATCACGGGGCTGATTTGATAAGAGTTTTTCTTCCGGCTTCCCTTAGAATCTCCTCACACTTCTTCCAACTCCTATCCACACTGCAGCTCACATGGAGCTCTGCACACAGCACACTAGCCTGGAGCTAGACTGAATAGCCCCTCCCCCTACACTATATACAGGGCAATTTGGGGTTCCCATTGGGAAATCAGGGTCACATGGGTACTCTGCATCATACCTCCTTACAGATATCCTGAACATTTCTTAAAGGGGTACTCGCTGGAAAACATATATTTTTTTTTTAATTATCTGATGCCAGAAAGTTAAATTAAAAAAGCTTAATCCTTCCAGTACTTGACAGCTTCTATATGCTCCACAGGAAGTTCTTTACTTTTTGAATTTCCTTTCTATTTGACCTCAGTGCTCTCTGCTGACACCTCTGTCCATTTTAGGAACTGTCCAGAGCAGGAGAGGTTTGATTTTCTCCTACTCTGGACAGTTCCTGACATGGACAGAGGTGTCAGCAGAGAGCACTGGGGCCAGACAGAAAGGAAATTCAAAAAGAAAAGAACTTCCTGTGGAGCATACAGAAGCTGATAAGTACTGGAAGGATTAATATTTATATATAGAAGAAATTTACAAATCTGTTTAGCTTTCTGACACCAGTTGATTTAAAACAAAACAAAAATCTTTATACTGTACCAATCTTCATACTGTAATAATCCTTATACTGTAACAATCCTTATACTGTATCAATGCTTATACTGTAACAATCCTTATACTGTAAAAATCCTTATACTGTACTAATCCTTATACTGTAATAATCCTTATACTGTAACAATCCTTATACTGTAATAATCCTTATACTGTACTAATCCTTATACTGTACCAATCCTTATACTGTACCAATCCTTATACTGTAACAATCCTTCTACTGTAACAATCCTTATACTGTACCAATACTTATACTGTAACAATCCTTATTCTGTATCAATCCTTATGCTGTAACAATCCTTATACTGTAACAATCCTCATACAGTAAAATCCTTATACTGTAACAATCCTTATACTGTATCAATCCTTATACTGTAACAATCTTTATACTGTAACATTCTTTATACTGTATCAATCCTTATACTGTAACAATCTTTATACTGTAACATTCTTTATACTGTACCAATCCTTATACTGTAATAATCCTTATACTGTACCAATCCTTATACTGTAATAATCCTTATACTGTACCAATCCTTATACTGTAACAATCCTTATACTGTAACAATCCTTATATACTGTACCAATATTGCTGCTCAAATGAAGGGGGGATTCATGTTTCCTCTGACTCCATTTACAGATTCCTGCATTGTCCTGGTGCCCACAACACAATGAGCCCAGTTTTCCATTATAGGTAACAATGCCCCCCCCCCCCCTCCCAGCCTCGATGATGGGGCGAACCTTTGATAACTCATTGCATTGAGTAACACAACAAGTCCCGGGGGGGGGGGGGGGGGGTACTGTCCTCGGATAATACGCCGGGCGGCCGCCTCTCACGTAGCTTCTTTTATCACCTGACGCGCAGCATTCATTTCCAACCACTATTGATCGGCGCTCTATAAAAATGATTACACTTGACCCCGGCCCGGACCCCCGTCATTGTCTTAGGCAGCGGCGGGCGGGCGCTGGGGGAGGTGATAAGTGGCGATGAAGAGAGGGCAATGTACTGTGAACAACCAGACTGGATACAATTAATGTTTCCATCGCTTTCCTCATCGCTGACCGGAGGGAGAGATTGGCGCATTTTCCTGGGCTCTGACCTTTGCTATCACCTGCGTCGCCCCCTCCTCCCCTCCGTCCCGCTCGCACATTGTTGCAGTCGCTCGCAGTTAATTGCTTATGGCGGATGGAAACGTTTTTTTTATTTTGCTGTTGCCAGAAACCCGGACGGGGAGTCAAGAGGCGTCTGGACACAAAGCGATAACATGCGGGAAGAATGGAGCCCTGCGATATGGCTAAAAGATCTGATATATGAGGTCTGATGACATCACAGCTCTCAGGACCCGATGACATCATGCTGTATAGATATGAAATAGATGTAGTACAAAAAATTTGTTTTCATCACTACTTCTACCTACGATGGAAGGTGCCAGCACCAAGAACTCCATCACAGCTCACCCAACTTAGAAAACAATGGTGCGGAACTCCAATATGCAAAGAAAAAGCTGGGTTTATTGTCCCACATAACAGCAGCAACGTTTCAGCTCCACACTAAAAAAAAGGTTCCAGTGTGGTGCTGAAACGTTGCTGCTGTTATGTGAGACAATAAACCCAGCTTTTTCTTTGCATATTGGAGTTCCGCACCATTGTTTTCTAGATAGATAGATATGAGATAGATAGATAAAGTCCCAATATGAACAGCACATCAAGATAAATAGGTAGTTTTGGACGGGGTGCAAGCATACCTGGAGCCTCGGTCGCCGGTTCCTTAATCCATAAAAAACAAATAGATGCAGCACACCACAGCTTGAGAATCACGGTGCAAGGTTTATTCCATAGTGTATTCCAATAGACAACGTTTCACCAGCCTCACGCTGGCTTTTTCAAGTGGACTTGAAAAAGCCAGCGTGAGGCTGGTGAAACGTTGTCTATTGGAATACACTATGGAATAAACCTTGCACCGTGATTCTCAAGCTGTGGTGTGCTGCATCTATTTGTTTTTTTTATAAATAGATAGACAGACAGATATGAGATAGATATATAGATAGATATGAGATAGATATATAGATAGATGTGAGATAGATAGATAGATATGAGATAAATAAATAGATAGATATTAGATAGATAGATATGAGATAGATATGAGATAGATAGATATGAGATAGATAGATATTAGATAGATAGATAGATAGATATGAGATAGATAGATAGATAGATATTAGATAGATAGATAGATATGAGATAGATAAATAGATAGATATTAGATAGATAGATATTAGAATGATAGATAGATAGATAGATAGATATGAGATAGATAGATAGATATGAGATATATAGATATGAGATAGATATGAGAGATAGATATGATATAGATATATAGATAGATATGAGATAGATAGATAGATAGATATGAGATAGATAGATATTAGATAGATAGATAGATAGATATGAGATAGATAGATAGATAGATAGATAGATATTAGATAGATAGATAGATATGAGATAGATAAATAGATAGATATTAGATAGATAGATATTAGAATGATAGATAGATAGATAGATAGATAGATAGATAGATAGATATGAGATAGATAGATAGATATGAGATATATAGATATGAGATAGATATGAGAGATAGATATGATATAGATATATAGATAGATATGAGATAGATAGATAGATAGATAGATATGAGATAGATAGATAGATAGATAGATAGATATGAGATAGATAGATAGATAGATAGATAGATAGATAGATATGAGATAGATAGATATGAGATAGATAGATATGAGATAGATAGATATGGGATAGATAGATATGGGATAGATAGATATGAGATAGATAGATATATATGAGATAGATATATATGAGATAGATAGATAAATAGATAAAAGATAGATAGATAGATATATAGATAGATAGATATGAGATAGATAGATAGATATGAGATAGATAGATAAATAGATAAAAGATAGATATGAGATAGATAGATAGATAGATAGATAGACAGATATGATATAGATAGATAGATATGAGATAGATAGATAAATAGATAAAAGATAGATATGAGATAGATAGATAGATAGATAGATAGATATGAGATAGATAGATAGATATGAGATAGATAGATAAATAAATAGATAAAAGATAGATAGATAGATAGATATGAGATAGATAGATAGATATGAGATAGATAAATAGATAAAAGATAGATATGAGATAGATAGATAGATAGATAGATAGATAGACAGATATGAGATAGATAGATAGATATGAGATAGATAGATAAATAGATAAAAGATAGATATGAGATAGATAGATATGAGATAGATAGATATGAGATAGATAGATGATAGATATGAGATAGATATGAGATAGATAGATATGAGATTGATAGATAGATAGATAGATATGAGATTGATAGATAGATAGATAGGTAGATAGATAGATTCGTCTCTTTACATGACATATCTGATCAGTAGAGAATTAGATATACAGGGATCAGTGGAGTCGTGTTCTCTGGATCAGCATCCGCAATAAATCAAAGCTCCCAAATCCCAACGTTCCCACAGCCAGCGACCTGGTGAAGCAGGAAATGGCGGAGAAGTGATGGCGTGTCATTCCTGCCAGCGAAACGCTGATCACGACCAAATCCACAGGAAACTTACTGGTCTGGAAACTCGGCTCAATCAGCAGCGGCGTCCACAGGGAGACCCCGGCCCAAGCCGATCTGTACTGCGACCCCCAACATGGCCATCTGTACATGGAGGAGCCTCCAGGGGGCAGAAGCAATAGAGCCCACCAGACCAGCGCTGCCAAATGTGTCCGGCATCACCAAGAAGGCAGAGGCTACATCATTGTAACTTCACAGCACTGGGCCCCGGGGCCACAAAACATGGGAGGAACCAAATGTTACATCTCCACAGACTTACAATGACATAAAAATCTGTCGTGGTATAAAGATTATGGGGAAGATTTATCAAAACTTGTGTAGAGGAATAGTGGTGCAGTTGGCAACCAATCAGATGGCTTCTTTCATTTTCACAGGTCTCTTCAAAAATGAAAGAAGCGATCTGATTGGTTGCTATGGGCAACTGCACTACTCTTCCTCTGCACAGGTTTTGATAAATCTCCCTCTATATGTCCTTCTTTATACTTTTACTTTGCCTCTATAAGTGTCAGTCTGTACGGTAATGAGGGAATGTTCATGTACCAGAAGGAAATGCATTAAAGTCACCTCTCCTCTCCTGACATGGCTGATAACAGAGAACAATAGCTTATATTCACCTGTCCTACAGTCACCTCTCCTCTCCTGACATGGCTGATAACAGAGAACAATAGATATATTCACCTGTCCTACAGTCACCTCTCCCCTCCTGACATGGCTGATAACAGAGAACAATAGATATATTCACCTGTCCTACAGTCACCTCTCCTCTCCTGACATGGCTGATAACAGAGAACAATATATATATATATTCACCTGTCCTACAGTCACCTCTCCTCTCCTGACATGGCTGATAACAGAGAACAATATATATATATATATTCACCTGTCCTACAGTCACCTCTCCTCTCCTGATATGGCTGATAACAGAGAACAATAGATTATATTCACCTGTCCTACAGTCACCTCTCCTCTCCTGATATGGCTGATAACAGAGAACAATAGATTGTATTCACCTGTCCTACAGTCACCTCTCCTCTCCTGACATGGCTGATAACAGAGAACAATATATATATATTCACCTGTCCTACAGTCACCTCTCCTCTCCTGATATGGCTGATAACAGAGAACAATAGATTATATTCACCTGTCCTACAGTCACCTCTCCTCTCCTGATATGGCTGATAACAGAGAACAATAGATTGTATTCACCTGTCCTACAGTCACCTCTCCTCTCCTGACATGGCTGATAACAGAGAACAATAGATTATATTCACCTGTCCTACAGTCACCTCTCCTGACATGACTGATAACAGAGAACAATAGATATATTCACCTGTCCTACAGTCACCTCTCCTCTCCTGACATGACTGATAACAGAGAACAATAGATATATTCACCTGTCCTACAGTCACCTCTCCTCTCCTGACATGGCTGATAACAGAGAAGAATAGATATATTCACCTGTCCTACAGTCACCTCTCCCCTCCTGACATGGCTGATAACAGAGAACAATAGATTATATTCTCCTGTCCTACAGTCACCTCTCCCCTCCTGACATGGCTGATAACAGAGAACAATAGATATATTCACCTGTCCTACAGTCACCTCTCCCCTTCTGACATGGCTGATAACAGAACAATAGATATATTCACCTGTCCTACAGTGACCTCTCCTCTCCTGACATGGCTGATAACAGAGAACAATAGATTATATTCACCTGTCCTACAGTCACCTCTCCTCTCCTGACATGACTGATAACAGAGAACAATAGATTATATTCACCTGTCCTACAGTCACCTCTCACCTCCTGACATGGCTGATAACAGAGAACAATAGATTATATTCACCTGTCCTACAGTCACCTCTCCTGACATGACTGATAACAGAGAACAATAGATATATTCACCTGTCCTACAGTCACCTCTCCTCTCCTGACATGACTGATAACAGAGAACAATAGATATATTCACCTGTCCTACAGTCACCTCTCCTCTCCTGACATGGCTGATAACAGAGAACAATAGATATATTCACCTGTCCTACAGTCACCTCTCCTCTCCTGACATGGCTGATAACAGAGAAGAATAGATATATTCACCTGTCCTACAGTCACCTCTCCCCTCCTGACATGGCTGATAACAGAGAACAATAGATATATTCTCCTGTCCTACAGTCACCTCTCCCCTCCTGACATGGCTGATAACAGAGAAAAATAGATATATTCACCTGTCCTACAGTCACCTCTCCCCTTCTGACATGGCTGATAACAGAACAATAGATATATTCACCTGTCCTACAGTCACCTCTCCTCTCCTGACATGGCTGATAACAGAGAACAATAGATTATATTCACCAGTCCTACAGTCACCTCTCCTCTCCTGACATGACTGATAACAGAGAACAATAGATTATATTCACATGTCCTACAGTCACCTCTCACCTCCTGACATGGCTGATAACAGAGAACAATAGATTATATTCACCTGTCCTACAGTCACCTCTCCTCTCCTGACATGGCTGATAACAGAGAAGAATAGATATATTCACCTGTCCTACAGTCACCTCTCCCCTCCTGACATGGCTGATAACAGAGAACAATAGATTATATTCACCTGTCCTACAGTCACCTCTCCTCTCCTGACATGGCTGATAACAGAGAACAATAGATTATATTCACCTGTCCTACAGTCACCTCTCCTCTCCTGTCATGACTGATAACAGAGAACAATAGATATATTCACCTGTCCTACAGTCACCTCTCCTCTCCTGACATGACTGATAACAGAGAACAATAGATATATTCACCTGTCCTACAGTCACCTCTCCTCTCCTGACATGGCTGATAACAGAGAACAATAGATATATTCACCTGTCCTACAGTCACCTCTCTTCACCTGACATGGCTGATAACAGAGAAGAATAGATATATTCACCTGTCCTACAGTCACCTCTCCTCTCCTGATATGGCTGATAACAGAGAACAATAGATTGTATTCACCTGTCCTACAGTCACCTCTCCTCTCCTGACATGGCTGATAACAGAGAACAATAGATTATATTCACCTGTCCTACAGTCACCTCTCCTGACATGACTGATAACAGAGAACAATAGATATATTCACCTGTCCTACAGTCACCTCTCCTCTCCTGACATGACTGATAACAGAGAACAATAGATATATTCACCTGTCCTACAGTCACCTCTCCTCTCCTGACATGGCTGATAACAGAGAAGAATAGATATATTCACCTGTCCTACAGTCACCTCTCCCCTCCTGACATGGCTGATAACAGAGAACAATAGATTATATTCTCCTGTCCTACAGTCACCTCTCCCCTCCTGACATGGCTGATAACAGAGAACAATAGATATATTCACCTGTCCTACAGTCACCTCTCCCCTTCTGACATGGCTGATAACAGAACAATAGATATATTCACCTGTCCTACAGTCACCTCTCCTCTCCTGACATGGCTGATAACAGAGAACAATAGATTATATTCACCTGTCCTACAGTCACCTCTCCTCTCCTGACATGACTGATAACAGAGAACAATAGATTATATTCACCTGTCCTACAGTCACCTCTCACCTCCTGACATGGCTGATAACAGAGAACAATAGATTATATTCACCTGTCCTACAGTCACCTCTCCTCTCCTGACATGGCTGATAACAGAGAAGAATAGATATATTCACCTGTCCTACAGTCACCTCTCCCCTCCTGACATGGCTGATAACAGACAACAATAGATTATATTCACCTGTCCTACAGTCACCTCTCCTCTCCTGACATGGCTGATAACAGAGAACAATAGATTATATTCACCTGTCCTACAGTCACCTCTCCTCTCCTGACATGACTGATAACAGAGAACAATAGATATATTCACCTGTCCTACAGTCACCTCTCCTCTCCTGACATGACTGATAACAGAGAACAATAGATATATTCACCTGTCCTACAGTCACCTCTCCTCTCCTGACATGGCTGACAACAGAGAACAATAGATATATTCACCTGTCCTACAGTCACCTCTCCTCACCTGACATGGCTGATAACAGAGAAGAATAGATATATTCACCTGTCCTACAGTCACCTCTCCCCTCCTGACATGGTTGATAACAGAGAACAATAGATTATATTCTCCTGTCCTACAGTCACCTCTCCCCTCCTGACATGGCTGATAACAGAGAACAATAGATATATTCACCTGTCCTACAGTCACCTCTCCCCTTCTGACATGGCTGATAACAGAACAATAGATATATTCACCTGTCCTACAGTCACCTTTCCTCTCCTGACATGGCTGATAACAGAGAACAATAGATTGTATTCACCTGTCCTACAGTCACCTCTCCCCTCCTGACATGGCTGATAACAGAGAACAATAGATTATATTAACCAGTCCTACAGTCACCTCTCCTCTCCTGACATGGCTGATACCAGAGAACAATAGATTATATTCACCTGTCCCACAGTCACCTCTCCTCTCCTGACATGGCTGATACCAGAGAACAATAGATTGTATTAACCTGTCCTACAGTCACCTCTCCCCTCCTGACATGGCTGATAACAGAGAACAATAGATTATATTCACCTGTCCTACAGTCACCTCTCCTCTCCTGACATGACTGAAAACAGAGAACAATAGATATATTCACCTGTCCTACAGTCACCTCTCCTCTCCTGACATGGCTGTAGGACAGGTGAATTTATCTATTGTTCTCTGTTATCAGTCACCTCTCCTCACCTGACATGGCTGATAACAGAGAAGAATAGATATATTCACCTGTCCTACAGTCACCTCTCCCCTCCTGACATGGCTGATAACAGAGAACAATAGATATATTCACTTGTCCTACAGTCACCTCTCCTCTCCTGACATGGCTGATAACAGAGAACAATAGATTGTATTCACCTGTCCTACAGTCACCTCTCCCCTCCTGACATGGCTGATAACATAGAACAATAGATTATATTCACCTGTCCTACAGTCACCTCTCCTCTCCTGACATGGCTGATACCAGAGAACAATAGATTATATTCACCTGTCCTACAGTCACCTCTCCTCTCCTGACATGGCTGATACCAGAGAACAATAGATTGTATTCACCTGTCCTACAGTCACCTCTCCCCTCCTGACATGGCTGATAACAGAGAACAATAGATTATATTCACCTGTCCTACAGTCACCTCTCCTCTCCTGACATAACTGATAACAGAGAACAATAGATTATATTCACCTGTCCTACAGTCACCTCTCCCCTCCTGACATGGCTGATAACAGAGAACAATAGATTATATTCTCCTGTCCTACAGTCACCTCTCCCCTCCTGACATGGCTGATAACAGAGAACAATAGATTATATTCTCCTGTCCTACAGTCACCTCTCCCCTCCTGACATGGCTGATAACAGAGAACAATAGATATATTCACCTGTCCTACAGTCACCTCTCCCCTTCTGACATGGCTGATAACAGAACAATAGATATATTCACCTGTCCTACAGTCACCTCTCCTCTCCTGACATGGCTGATAACAGAGAACAATAGATTGTATTCACCTGTCCTACAGTCACCTCTCCTCTCCTGACATGACTGATAACAGAGAACAATAGATATATTCACCTGTCCTACAGTCACCTCTCCTCTCCTGACATGGCTGATAACAGAGAACAATAGATATATTCACCTGTCCTACAGTCACCTCTCCTCACCTGACATGGCTGATAACAGAGAAGAATAGATATATTCACCTGTCCTACAGTCACCTCTCCCCTCCTGACATGGCTGATAACAGAGAACAATAGATTATATTCTCCTGTCCTACAGTCACCTCTCCCCTCCTGACATGGCTGATAACAGAGAACAATAGATATATTCACCTGTCCTACAGTCACCTCTCCCCTTCTGACATGGCTGATAACAGAACAATAGATATATTCACCTGTCCTACAGTCACCTCTCCTCTCCTGACATGGCTGATAACAGAGAACAATAGATTGTATTCACCTGTCCTACAGTCACCTCTCCCCTCCTGACATGGCTGATAACAGAGAACAATAGATTATATTCACCTGTCCTACAGTCACCTCTCCTCTCCTGACATGGCTGATACCAGAGAACAATAGATTATATTCACCTGTCCTACAGTCACCTCTCCTCTCCTGACATGGCTGATACCAGAGAACAATAGATTGTATTCACCTGTCCTACAGTCACCTCTCCCCTCCTGACATGGCTGATAACAGAGAACAATAGATTATATTCACCTGTCCTACAGTCACCTCTCCTCTCCTGACATAACTGATAACAGAGAACAATAGATATATTCACCTGTCCTACAGTCACCTCTCCTCTCCTGACATGGCTGATAACAGAGAACAATAGATATATTCACCTGTCCTATGGTCACCTCTCACCTCCTGACATGGCTGATAACAGAGAACAATAGATTGTATTCACCTGTCCTACAGTCACCTCTCCTCTCCTGACATGGCTGATAACAGAGAACAATAGATTATATTCACCTGTCCTACAGTCACCTCTCCTCCTGACATGGCTGATAACAGAGAACAATAGATATATTCTCCTGTCCTACAGTCACCTCTCCCCTCCTGACATGGCTGATAACAGAGAACAATAGATATATTCACCTGTCCTACAGTCACCTCTCCTCTCCTGACATGGCTGATAACAGAGAACAATAGATTATATTCACCTGTCCTACAGTCACCTCTCCTCTCCTGACATGACTGATAACAGAGAACAATAGATATATTCACCTGTCCTACAGTCACCTCTCCTCTCCTGACATGACTGATAACAGAGAACAATAGATATATTCACCTGTCCTACAGTCACCTCTCCTCTCCTGACATGGCTGATAACAGAGAACAATAGATATATTCATCTGTCCTACAGTCACCTCTCCTCACCTGACATGGCTGATAACAGAGAAGAATAGATATATTCACCTGTCCTACAGTCACCTCTCCCCTCCTGACATGGCTGATAACAGAGAACAATAGATTATATTCTCCTGTCCTACAGTCACCTCTCCCCTCCTGACATGGCTGATAACAGAGAACAATAGATATATTCACCTGTCCTACAGTCACCTCTCCCCTTCTGACATGGTTGATAACAGAACAATAGATATATTCACCTGTCCTACAGTCACCTCTCCTCTCCTGACATGGCTGATAACAGAGAACAATAGATTGTATTCACCTGTCCTACAGTCACCTCTCCCCTCCTGACATGGCTGATAACAGAGAACAATAGATTATATTAACCAGTCCTACAGTCACCTCTCCTCTCCTGACATGGCTGATACCAGAGAACAATAGATTATATTCACCTGTCCCACAGTCACCTCTCCTCTCCTGACATGGCTGATACCAGAGAACAATAGATTGTATTCACCTGTCCTACAGTCACCTCTCCCCTCCTGACATGGCTGATAACAGAGAACAATAGATTATATTCACCTGTCCTACAGTCACCTCTCCTCTCCTGACATGACTGATAACAGAGAACAATAGATATATTCACCTGTCCTACAGTCACCTCTCCTCTCCTGACATGGCTGATAACAGAGAACAATAGATATATTCACCTGTCCTACAGTCACCTCTCCTCACCTGACATGGCTGATAACAGAGAAGAATAGATATATTCACCTGTCCTACAGTCACCTCTCCCCTCCTGACATGGCTGATAACAGAGAACAATAGATTATATTCACCTGTCCTACAGTCACCTCTCCTCTCCTGACATGGCTGATAACAGAGAACAATAGATATATTCTCCTGTCCTACAGTCACCTCTCCCCTCCTGACATGGCTGATAACAGAGAACAATAGATATATTCACCTGTCCTACAGTCACCTCTCCCCTTCTGACATGGCTGATAACAGAACAATAGATATATTCACCTGTCCTACAGTCACCTCTCCTCTCCTGACATGGCTGATAACAGAGAACAATAGATTGTATTCACCTGTCCTACAGTCACCTCTCCTCTCCTGACATGGCTGATAACAGAGAACAATAGATTATATTCACCTGTCCTACAGTCACCTCTCCTCTCCTGACATGGCTGATACCAGAGAACAATAGATTATATTCACCTGTCCTACAGTCACCTCTCCTCTCCTGACATGGCTGATACCAGAGAACAATAGATTGTATTCACCTGTCCTACAGTCACCTCTCCCCTCCTGACATGGCTGATAACAGAGAACAATAGATTATATTCACCTGTCCTACAGTCACCTCTCCTCTCCTGACATGGCTGATACCAGAGAACAATAGATTATATTCACCTGTCCTACAGTCACCTCTCCTCTCCTGACATGGCTGATACCAGAGAACAATAGATTGTATTCACCTGTCCTACAGTCACCTCTCCCCTCCTGACATGGCTGATAACAGAGAACAATAGATTATATTCACCTGTCCTACAGTCACCTCTCCTCTCCTGACATAACTGATAACAGAGAACAATAGATTATATTCACCTGTCCTACAGTCACCTCTCCCCTCCTGACATGACTGATAACAGAGAACAATAGATATATTCACCTGTCCTACAGTCACCTCTCCTCTCCTGACATGGCTGATAACAGAGAACAATAGATATATTCACCTGTCCTATGGTCACCTCTCACCTCCTGACATGGCTGATAACAGAGAACAATAGATTGTATTCACCTGTCCTACAGTCACCTCTCCTCTCCTGACATGGCTGATAACAGAGAACAATAGATATATTCACCTGTCCTACAGTCACCTCTCCTCCTGACATGGCTGATAACAGAGAACAATAGATATATTCTCCTGTCCTACAGTCACCTCTCCCCTCCTGACATGGCTGATAACAGAGAACAATAGATATATTCACCTGTCCTACAGTCACCTCTCCTCTCCTGACATGGCTGATAACAGAACAATAGATATATTCACCTGTCCTACAGTCACCTCTCCCCTCCTGACATGGCTGATAACAGGGAGCAGTAGATTGTATTCACCTGTCCTACAGTCACCTCTCCTCTCCTGACATGGCTGATAACAGAGAACAATAGATATATCCTCCTGTCCTACAGTCACCTCTCCCCTCCTGACATGGCTGATAACAGAACAATAGATATATTCACCTGTCCTACAGTCACCTCTCCCCTCCTGACATGGCTGATAACAGAGAACAATAGATATATTCACCTGTCCTACAGTCACCTCTCCCCTCCTGACATGGCTGATAACAAAGAACAATAGATATATTCACCTGTCCTACAGTCACCTCTCCTCCTGACATGACTGATAACAGAGAACAATAGATATATTCACCTGTCCTACAGTCACCTCTCCCCTCCTGACATGGCTGATAACAGGGAGCAGTAGATTATATTCACCTGTCCTACAGTCACCTCTCCTCTCCTGACATGGCTGATAACAGAGAACAATAGATATATTCACCTGTCCTACAGTCACCTCTCCTCACCTGACATGGCTGATAACAGAGAAGAATAGATATATTCACCTGTCCTACAGTCACCTCTCCCCTCCTGACATGGCTGATAACAGAGAACAATAGATTATATTCTCCTGTCCTACAGTCACCTCTCCCCTCCTGACATGGCTGATAACAGAGAACAATAGATATATTCACCTGTCCTACAGTCACCTCTCCCCTTCTGACATGGCTGATAACAGAACAATAGATATATTCACCTGTCCTACAGTCACCTCTCCTCTCCTGACATGGCTGATAACAGAGAACAATAGATTGTATTCACCTGTCCTACAGTCACCTCTCCCCTCCTGACATGGCTGATAACAGAGAACAATAGATTATATTCACCTGTCCTACAGTCACCTCTCCTCTCCTGACATGGCTGATACCAGAGAACAATAGATTATATTCACCTGTCCTACAGTCACCTCTCCTCTCCTGACATGGCTGATACCAGAGAACAATAGATTGTATTCACCTGTCCTACAGTCACCTCTCCCCTCCTGACATGGCTGATAACAGAGAACAATAGATTATATTCACCTGTCCTACAGTCACCTCTCCTCTCCTGACATGGCTGATACCAGAGAACAATAGATTATATTCACCTGTCCTACAGTCACCTCTCCTCTCCTGACATGGCTGATACCAGAGAACAATAGATTGTATTCACCTGTCCTACAGTCACCTCTCCCCTCCTGACATGGCTGATAACAGAGAACAATAGATTATATTCACCTGTCCTACAGTCACCTCTCCTCTCCTGACATAACTGATAACAGAGAACAATAGATTATATTCACCTGTCCTACAGTCACCTCTCCCCTCCTGACATGACTGATAACAGAGAACAATAGATATATTCACCTGTCCTACAGTCACCTCTCCTCTCCTGACATGGCTGATAACAGAGAACAATAGATATATTCACCTGTCCTATGGTCACCTCTCACCTCCTGACATGGCTGATAACAGAGAACAATAGATTGTATTCACCTGTCCTACAGTCACCTCTCCTCTCCTGACATGGCTGATAACAGAGAACAATAGATATATTCACCTGTCCTACAGTCACCTCTCCTCCTGACATGGCTGATAACAGAGAACAATAGATATATTCTCCTGTCCTACAGTCACCTCTCCCCTCCTGACATGGCTGATAACAGAGAACAATAGATATATTCACCTGTCCTACAGTCACCTCTCCTCTCCTTACATGGCTGATAACAGAACAATAGATATATTCACCTGTCCTACAGTCACCTCTCCCCTCCTGACATGGCTGATAACAGGGAGCAGTAGATTGTATTCACCTGTCCTACAGTCACCTCTCCTCTCCTGACATGGCTGATAACAGAGAACAATAGATATATTCTCCTGTCCTACAGTCACCTCTCCCCTCCTGACATGGATGATAACAGAACAATAGATATATTCACCTGTCCTACAGTCACCTCTCCCCTCGTGACATGGCTGATAACAGAGAACAATAGATATATTCACCTGTCCTACAGTCACCTCTCCTCCTGACATGACTGATAACAGAGAACAATAGATATATTCACCTGTCCTACAGTCACCTCTCCTCTCCTTACATGGCTGATAACAGAACAATAGATATATTCACCTGTCCTACAGTCACCTCTCCCCTCCTGACATGGCTGATAACAGGGAGCAGTAGATTGTATTCACCTGTCCTACAGTCACCTCTCCTCTCCTGACATGGCTGATAACAGAGAACAATAGATATATTCTCCTGTCCTACAGTCACCTCTCCCCTCCTGACATGGCTGATAACAGAACAATAGATATATTCACCTGTCCTACAGTCACCTCTCCCCTCCTGACATGGCTGATAACAGAGAACAATAGATATATTCACCTGTCCTACAGTCACCTCTCCTCCTGACATGACTGATAACAGAGGACAATAGATATATTCACCTGTCCTACAGTCACCTCTCCCCTCCTGACATGGCTGATAACAGGGAGCAGTAGATTATATTCACCTGTCCTACAGTCACCTCTCCTCTCCTGACATGGCTGATAACAGAGAACAATAGATATATTCACCTGTCCTACAGTCACCTCTCCTCCTGACATGACTGATAACAGAGAACAATATATTATATTCACCTGTCCTACGGTCACCTCTCCTCTCCTGACATGGCTGATAACAGAGAACAATAGATATATTCACCTGTCCTACAGTCACCTCTCCCCTCCTGACATGGCTGATAACAGAGAACAATAGATATATTCACCTGTCCTACAGTCACCTCTCCCCTCCTGACATGGCTGATAACATAGAACAATAGATATATTCACCTGTCCTACAGTCACCTCTCCCCTCCTGACATGACTGATAACAGAGAACAATAGATATATTCACCTGTCCTACAGTCACCTCTCCTCCTGACATGACTGATAACAGAGAACAATAGATTATATTCACCTGTCCTACGGTCACCTCTCCTCTCCTGACATGGCTGATAACAGAGAACAATAGATATATTAACCTGTCCTACAGTCACCTCTCCCCTCCTGACATGGCTGATAACATAGAACAATAGATATATTCACCTGTCCTACAGTCACCTCTCCCCTCCTGACATGACTGATAACAGAGAACAATAGATATATTCACCTGTCCTACAGTCACCTCTCCTCCTTACATGACTGATAACAGAGAACAATAGATATATTCACCTGTCCTACAGTCACCTCTCCCCTCCTGACATGGCTGATAACATAGAACAATAGATATATTCACCTGTCCTACAGTCACCTCTCCCCTCCTGACATGGCTGATAACAGAGAACAATAGATTATATTCACCTGTCCTACAGTCACCTCTCCCCTCCTGACATGGCTGATAACTGGGAGCAGTAGATTATATTCACCTGTCCTACAGTCACCTCTCCTCTCCTGACATGGCTGATAACAGAGAACAATAGATATATTCACCTGTCCTACAGTCACCTCTCCCCTCCTGACATGGCTGATAACAGAGAACAATAGATATATTCACCTGTCCTACAGTCACCTCTCCCCTCCTGACATGGCTGATAACAGAGAACAATAGATTGGATTCTCCTGTCCTACAGTCACCTCTCCCCTCCTGACATGGCTGATAACAGAACAATAGATTGTATTCACCTGTCCTACAGTCACCTCTCCTCTC
This sequence comes from Hyla sarda, assembly GCF_029499605.1. Taxonomy (NCBI): domain Eukaryota; kingdom Metazoa; phylum Chordata; class Amphibia; order Anura; family Hylidae; genus Hyla; species Hyla sarda. The sequence goes on from NC_079193.1 coordinate 382,409,811, forward strand.
CTGACATGGCTGATAACAGGGAGCAGTAGATTATATTCATCAGCCCAGCACGTGGTGAGCAGCAGGTGTAGCGTCCCCGTGGGTGGAGGTGATAAATGCGGTGGCGATGGCCGCTTGATTAAGTCCATCACTTCATCAACACCTTCCCAGATTATAATCAATTATGGGGTCAGGGGCCCCGCTGGCGCTGCGCTCGCGCGTCTGCCGAGATGGAATTAAATTTTATTGAAAAAGAAATATCAGGCGTGTTACGTATGAGAGAATGTTTCTGGCTCAGCGCCCGAATCCCCGTGGGGAGCGTCGTCCTCTCTCACCTTCCATCAGGAGCCGCCATCACCGCGTCCGCTTTACATCATCAGCCGGAGAACGCCATAATACGACCGATAGACCACGAGCGCTCGGAGCGATAACCGCGACATCTACTCTCTGGCCCTTCAGACGTTTATAGGTAACATTGCGGCTTCTGTCTCACCGCACCGTGGGCCGTTCTTTTCACGTATTGCGCCAAAACTCTAACCGGAAAATAAAACCATAATGTTCACCCCCCGACCCATGGACTTTAATGAGGAAAACTGAGGGATAATGGGGGGGTTGCTGGGGGAGATCGCAGGTCATCAAAGTTTAAGTCCGCCACTGGCGCTCGTTCGCAAGCTGGCTACCTATCTACCTACCTACATAATTTCCTACCTGGCTACCTACCAAGATAGCTACCTACATGGCTACCTTATAACATAATTACTTACCTGACTACCTACCAACATAGCTACCTACCTGACTACCTACCAACATAGCTTCCTACATGGCTAACTTATAGCATAATTAATTACCTGACTACCTACCAACATAGCTACCTACCTGACTACCTACCAACATAGCTTCCTACATGGCTAACTTATAACATAATTACTTACCTGACTTCCTTCCAACATAGCAACCTAGCTGGCGACCTACCAACATATTTACCTACTTACGTATTTATGTACCTAGTTATATTAGCTAACTGGCTACATACCTACACAGTTACCTATTTACTTACTTATTTACCTACCTACTTGTATACCAAGCTACCTAGTTACCTACCTACATAGCTACCTACTTATCGATCTAGCTGGCTACCTGCCTTGCTACCTACCCACCCACCTATTTACCTACCTGCCTACTTATTTACCTACCTATCTAATTATGTACCTTCCTACCTGCCTACCTACCTACTTATGTACCTAACAATCTTCTTAGGTACCAAGCTACCAACCTACCTGGTTATGGGGTGACTACTTAATAAGGAAACTAGCTGTTGGGGCATACCTACCTGCCTATCGTGGGCGATATACCTACTTAATGGGTGACCTACTTACCTAAGCACTTTTACTGTGCAGGACACCTAGGGGGCATTATCATAGCTTGGGGGCCTATAGATGGGGAGATTATGTAGATCCTTAAGAGATTACATTTTGGCTGGAAGAAGACATCATTCGGTCTAACTTAGATGAAGAAGAAAAGGTAAGAAGACGACGCCAATCAGAGAAGACGCCACTTGTGAGTCACTTAAAGGGGTACTCCGGTGGCAAACTTTTTTTTCATTTTTTTTTTTCAACTGGTGCCAGAAAGTTAAACAGATTTGTAAATTACTTCTATTAAAAATTCTTAATCCTTCCAGTACTTATTAGCTGCTGAATACAACATAGGAAAATTATTTTCTTTTTGGAACACAGAGCTCTCTGCTGACATCACGAGCACAGTGCTCTCTGCTGACATCTCTGTCCATTTTAAGAACTGTCCAGAGTAGGAGAAAATCCCCATAGCCAACATATGCTGCTCTGAATAAGTACTGGAAGGATTAAGAATTTTTAATAGAAGTAATTTACAAATCTGTTTAACTTTCTGGCACCAGTTGATAAAAAATAAAAAAATTAAAAGTTTTCCACCGGAGTACCCCTTTAATTTGAATAGATGGAAAAGGGGAGGGGTTAGGGAGCCAATACAGCACCTCACCAGGGGCACAAGGGGCACTAGGTACGACTCTGCTCAGACCACCAAGGAGGTTGACATAAACACCTTTATTATCCCAAAACACTATGGGAATTAAAGGGGTTATCCAGGAAAAAACTTTTTTTTTATACATATATATCAACTGGCTCCAGAAAGTTAAACAGATTTGTAAATTACTTCTATTTAAAAAAATTTATCCTTCCAGTACTTATGATCTGCTGAAGTTGAGTTGTTCTTTTCTGTCTAAGCGCTCTCTGATGACACTTGTCTCGGGAACTGTCCAGAGTAGAAGCAAATCCCCATAGCAAACCTCTTCTACTCTGTGCAGTTCCCGAGACAAGCAGAGATGTCAGCAGAGAGCACTGTTGCCAGACAGAAAACAACAACTCAACTTCAGCAGCTGATAATTATTGAAAGGATTAATATTTTTTAATAGAAGTAATTTACAAATCTGTTTAACTTGGAGCCAGTTTTTTCCTGGCATACCCCTTTAACCCCTTATATACCCTAGTTGGATCTCACAATGCCAAATATCACTCCCTTCCTGTTTAGTTTTTTTTGGAAGAACAAGTGGAAACACAAGATGCAATGAAAAGTATCAAGATCAGAGCAACACGTGGATACAAAGAGTCCAGATATCATGTGCAACAATATTGTTTCTCATGGGTAATAATTTCTATAGGTCAGTGTTTTCCAAACAGTGTGCTTCCAGCTGTTGCAAAACTACAACTCCCAGCATGCTGGGAGTTGTAGTTCGGCAACAGCTGGAGGCACACTGGTTGGCAAACACTTCTTTAGAGTCTGCTGCTTGACGTAGTCCTAGGCCTGGCCAGAAGCAGAATAAGGTCTTAATTTGACGCTATGGGGCTCCTGTACAAAGCCTTTGGCTGTCTGGGCATACTGGGAGTTGTTGTAGTTTTGCAACAGCTGGAGGCACACTGTTTGGAAAACACTGCTTTAGATTCTGCTGCTTGTCCTAGGCCTGACCAGAAGCCAAATAAGGTCCTAAGTTGAAGCTATGGGGCTCCTGTACAAAGCCTTTAGCTTTCCGGGCATGCTGGGAATTGTTGCTTTGCAACAGCTGGAGGCACACTGGTTGGGAAACACGTCATTAGATTCTGCTGCTTGACTTTGTCCTAGGCCTGGCCAGAAGCAGAATAAGGTGCTACGGTGAAGCTATGGGGCTCGTGTACAAAGCATTTGGCGGTCCCGGCATTCTGGGGGTTGTAGTTTTGCAACAGCTGGAGGCACACTGGTTGGCAAACACCGCTTTAGAGTCTGCTGCTTGTCCTAGGCCTGGCCAGAAGCCCAATAAGGTCCTAAGTTGAAGCTATGGGGCTCCTGTACAAAGCCTTTGGTTGTCCAGGCATGCTGGGAGTTGTAGTTTTGCAACAGCTGGAGGCACACTGGTTGGCAAACACCGCTTTAGAGTCTGTTGCTTGTCCTAGGCCTGGCCAGAAGACCAATAAGGTTCTAAGTTGAAGCTATTGGGCTCCTGTACAAAGCCTTTGGATGTCCGGGCATGCTGGGAGTTGTAGTTTTGCAACAGCTGGAGGCACACTGGTTGGCAGACACTGCACTAGAGTCTGTTGCTTGTCCTAGGCCTGGCCAGAAGACCAATAAGGTTCTAAGTTGAAGCTATTGGGCTCCTGTACAAAGCCTTTGGATGTCCGGGCATGCTGGGAGTTGTAGTTTTGCAACAGCTGGAGGCACACTGGTTGGCAGACACTGCACTAGAGTCTGTTGCTTGTCCTAGGCCTGGCTAGAAGCCCAATAAGGTCCTAAGTTGAAGCTATGGGGCTCCTGTACAAAGCCTTTAGCTGTCCGGGCATGCTGGGAGTTGTAGTTTTGCAACAGCTGGAGGCACACTGGTTGGCAAACACCGCTATAGAGTCTGTTGCTTGTCCTAGGCCTGGCCAGAAAACCCAATAAGGTCCTAAGTTGAAGCTATTGGGCTCCTGTACAAAGCCTTTGGATGTCCGGGCATGCTGGGAGTTGTAGTTTTGCAACAGCTGGAGGCACTGCAATTGATTGATACATGACGTGTGTATCTAGTTCATGGTATTTCGCTATCTATACCCCCCTCCCCATACAGTCAGGCAGAGTTCAGGTTTTATCGCTCCGGCGGTCCGGCGCTCCGGGGTCGCCATGACTCCTCAGGGATTCTCTATGATCTGGAGACGCTCGGCAATCATCGGACTATGGAAATGACTCGGCCGCTGCAATTTCTCTCCCTGCGAGGGAAGAAAAAAAAAAAAAAAGCGAAAAGTGCGCGGTAATGTATTCAGCGGGGGCCGGCGCGTTTAATGGAGGCGCATTGTCTATTTATCATTATTGACCGATTCCTCTTTATTGGACATTTTGCCTCATCTAGGAAATTAGATCAATAAAACTTCAAGGGAGAAAAGGGGGAGGGGAGGGGGGGCACTAACTTTTAATGGGCTTCAGAGCAGAAGATTGTGGAAGTGTCGGGGAGAATCTGATATACGAGGGAGATTGTGTGCGGTGCGGAGAGCGGGCGCGTTCCGGGGAAACGTTTCCATATCCGGAGCAAGATGGAGGAAATTTAGGGGCCCCTCACCTGCGTACATCTCCTGGTCTCATGTTCATGATAGATCAGCGGTCTTCAAACTGTGGCCCTCCAGATGTTGCAAAACTACAACTCCCAGCATGCCCGGACAGCCGTTGGCTGTCCGGGCATGCTGGGAGTTGTAGTTTTGCAACATCTGGAGGGCCACAGTTTGAGACCACTGCTTGTAATTCAATCTAAACCTAAATAATAGACAATGTTCACACTGGACTGAAATGCTGCAGAATTTTTTTTTTGCAGATTTTCCAAATTAACTTTAAAGGGGTACTCCGGTGGAAAACTTTTATTATTATATTTTTTTTTTTAAATGAACTGCTGCCAGAATGTTAAACAGATTTGTAAATTACTTCTATTTAAAAATCTTAATCCTTTCAGTACTTATTAGCAGCTGTATGCTACAGAGAAAATTCTTTTATTCTTGAATTTCGCGTCCCGGGGAAACGTTTCCATATCCGGAGCAAGATGGAGGAAATTTAGGGACCCCTCACCCGCGTCTTATTACATCTCATCCTGGTCTCATGTTCATGATAGATCAGCGGTCTTCAAACTTTGGCCCTCCAGATGTTGCAAAACTACAACTCCCAGCATGCCCGGACAGCCAACGGCTGTCCGGGCATGCTGGGAGTTGTAGTTTTGCAATATCTGGAGGGCCACAGTTTGAGACCACTGCTTCTAATTCAATCTAAACCTAAATTATAGACAATGTTCACACTGGACTGAAATGCTGCAGAATTTTTTTTGCAGATTTTCCAAATTAACTTTAAAGGGGTTCTCCGGTGGAAAAACTTTTTTTTTATTTTAATTTTTATTTAAATGAACTGCTGCCAGAATGTTAAACAGATTTGTAAATTACTTCTATTTAAAAATCTTAATCCTTCCAGTACTTCTTAGCAGCTGTATGCTACAGAGAAAATTATTTTTTTTTTTAATTTCTTTTTTGTCTTGTCCACAGTCCACAGTGTAGATCAGCGGTCTTCAAATTGTGGCCCTCCAGATGTTGCAAAACTACAACTCCCAGCATGCCCGGACAGCCAAAGGCTGTCCGGTCATGCTGGGAATTGTAGTTTTGCAACATCTGGAGGGCCACAGTTTGAAGACCACTGTGATAGATGGTGCGACAAGATACTCTGTGCTGCTGCAGAACCTCTGCCTTCCATAGGACTCTCAGAGTATTAAAGGGGTACTCCAGGGCAAAGCAATTTTTTTTTAAAATCAACTGGTGCCAAAAACAGATTTGTAAATTAGTAGGAGCAAATCCCCATAACAAACCTCTCCTGCTCTGGACAGTTCCTGACACAGACAGAGGTGGCAGCAGAGAGCACTGTGGTCAGTCTGGAAAGAACTACAAAACTTCCTGTGGCGCATACAGCAGCTGATAAGTACTGGAAGGATCAAGATTTTTACATAGAAGTAATTTGTAAAGGAAAGTGTTATTTATTGGTGTTCTATAAATATTACTATGACAAATATGTTGTTATTATTATGTTTTTTTTAAGATTATTGTTATTATTTTATATTATTCTTATATTATTTTAATATTTTTATGATTATTGTTATCATATTATTATTTAATTATTATTATTATAACTATTATTATTATTATTATATTTTGATTATTTTTATTATTAGTATTAATAAGACTTATTGATGATTATTGTTATTATTATTATATTATTCTTAAATTATTTTAATATTTTTTATGATTATTGTTATTATATTATTCTTATATTATTGTTTTCATATTATTATTATTATTATTAAATTTTTATTATAACTATTATTATTATATTTTTATTATTAGTATTAATTAGGCGTATTGATGATTATTGTCATTATTAGTATTATTATATTTTTATTATTTTTATTATTAGTATTAATAAGACTAATTGATGATTATTGTTATTATTATTATTATATTTTGATTATTTAAAGGGGTACTCCGGTGGAAAACTTTTTTTTTTAAATCAACTGGTGCCAGAAAGTTAAACAGATTTGTAAATTACTTCTATTAAAACATCTTAATCCTTCCAGTACTAATTAGCTGTTGAATACTACAGAAGAAATTATTTTCTTTTCGGAACACAGTGCTCTCTGCTGACACCTCTATCCATTTTAGGAACTGTCCAGAGCAGCACATCTTTGCTATGGGGATTTTCTTCTACTCTGGACAGTTCTTAAAATGGACAGAGATGTCAGCAGAGAGAACTGTGCTCGCGATGACAGCAGAGAGCTCTGTGTTCCAAAAAGAAAAGAATTTCCTCTGTAGTATTCAGCAGCTAATAAGTACTGGAAAGATTAAGATTTTTTAATAGAAATAATTTACAAATCTGTTTAAATTTCTGGCACCAGTTGATTAAAAAAAAAAAAAAAAAAAAAGGTTTCCACCGGAGTACCCTTTTAATTATTATCATTATTATTATTATGATATATTGATGATTACACCACCACCACCACCACCCAATTTGTATAACTTGATTTGTCCAAGATGCCCCTTAAACTCTTTGGCACTTTGGTGTTAAACATCATCATAATGACCAAACATTTAATTAAAAAAAAAGATAAGACTATGTTCACACTGGATGGAAATGTTGAAGATTTGTTGCAGATTTTCACTGCACTATAAAAGGGGTACTCCGGTGTGAAACATTTTATTTTTATTTTTATTTTTTTAAATCAACTGGTGCCCGAAAGTTAAACACATTTGTAACTTACTTTTATTAAATTAAAAAAAAAAAAAAAAAAAAAACTATCTTTACCCATCCAGTACTTATTAGCAGCTGTATGCTACAGAGGAAATTCTTTTCTTTTTGAATTTCTTTTTTGTCTTGTCCACAGTGCTCTCTGCTGACACCTCTGTCCGTGTCAGAAACTGTCCAGAGCAGGAGAAAATCCCCCCCCCCCCATAGCAAACCTCTCCTGCTCTGGACAGTTCCAGATTCGGACAGAGGTGTCAGCAGAGAGCACTGTGGACAAGACAAAAAAGAAATTCAAAAATAAAAGAATTTTCTCTGTAGCATACAGCTGCTAATAAGTACTGAAAGGATTAAGATTTTTAAAATTTAACTTGTTTAACATTCTGGCAGCAGTTCATTTAAATTAAAAATAAAAGGTTTTCCACCGGAGTACCCCTTTAAAGTTAATTTGGAAAATCTGCTAAAAAAAATTCTGCAGCATTTCAGTCCAGTGTGAACATTGTCTATAATTTAGGTTTAGATTGAATTACAAGCAGTGGTCTCCAACTGTGGCCCTCCAGATGTTGCAAAACTACAACTCCCAGCATACCCGGACAGCCGTTGGCTGTCCGGGCATGCTGGGAGTTGTAGTTTTGCAACATCTGGAGGGCCACAGTTTGAGACCACTGAATTAGAGACTCAGGACCCTCCCCCCATTGTTTTTCGGAATTTTCTGTATGTTCTGACATGGCAGAGATGTGACCTTCCTCTATGAAGCTGCTGACTTGCACAATGACCATCGTAGTCTATAAAAGTCACTTTACAGTAGCCAAGAAATCTGTCTGTGAATGACAGAAGAGGAAGCGACCCCCGGGGACCGGACACTACTATATATACAGTATATATAACTTATACCAGCTGTACATATTATATACAGTATATACCAGGTTATACCAGCATGGTCCATATCACTATATACAGGAGATATATAACTTATACCAGCTGTACATATATAATTATATACAGTATATACACAGGTTATACCAGCATGGTCCATATCACTATATACAGGAGATATATAACTTATACCAGCTGTACATATATATTATATACAGTATATACCAGGTTATACAAGCATGGTCCATATCACTATATACAGGAGATATATAACTTATACCAGCTGTACATATATAATTATATACAGTATATACCCAGGTTATACATGGTCCATATCACTATATACAGGAGATATATAACTTATACCAGCTGTACATATATATTATATTCAGTATATACCCAGGTTATACCAGCATGGTCCATATCACTATATACAGGAGATATATAACTTATACCAGCTGTACATATATATATTATATACAGTATATACCAGGTTATACCAGCATGGTCCATATCACTATATACAGGAGATATATAACTTATACCAGCTGTACATATATATATTATATACAGTATATACCAGGTTATACCAGCATGGTCCATATCACTATATACAGGAGATATATAACTTATACCAGCTGTACATATATATTATATAAAGTATATACCCAGGTTATACCAGCATGGTCCATATCATTATATACAGGAGATATATAACTTATACCAGCTGTACATATATAATTATATACAGTATATACCAGGTTATACCAGCATGGTCCATATCACTATATACAGGAGATATATAACTTATACCAGCTGTACATATATATTATATATACAGTATATACCAGGTTATACCAGCATGGTCCATATCACTATATACAGGAGATATATAACTTATACCAGCTGTACATATATATTATATATACAGTATATACCAGGTTATACCAGCATGGTCCATATCACTATATACAGGAGATATATAACTTATACCAGCTGTACATATATATTATATACAGTATATACCAGGTTATACCAGCATGGTCCATATCACTATATACAGGAGATATATAACTTATACCAGCTGTACATATATATTATATACCGTATATACCAGGTTATACCAGCATGGTCCATATCACTATATACAGGAGATATATAACTTATACCAGCTGTACATATATATTATATACCGTATATACCAGGTTATACCAGCATGGTCCATATCACTATATACAGGAGATATATAATGTATACCAGCTGTACATATATATTATATACAGTATATACCAGGTTATACAAGCATGGTCCATATCACTATATACAGGAGATATATAACTTATACCAGCTGTACATATATAATTATATACAGTATATACCAGGTTATACCAGCATGGTCCATATCACTATATACAGGAGATATATAACTTATACCAGCTGTACATATATATTATATATACAGTATATACCAGGTTATACCAGCATGGTCCATATCACTATATACAGGAGATATATAACTTATACCAGCTGTACATATATATTATATACAGTATATACCCAGGTTATACCAGCATGGTCCATATCACTATATACAGGAGATATATAACTTATACCAGCTGTACATATATATTATATACAGTATATACCCAGGTTATACCAGCATGGTCCATATCACTATATACAGGAGATATATAACTTATACCAGCTGTACATATATATTATATACAGTATATACCAGGTTATACCAGCATGGTCCATATCACTATATACAGGATATATATAACTTATACCAGCTGTACATATATATTATATACAGTATATACCAGGTTATACCAGCATGGTCCATATCACTATATACAGGAGATATATAACTTATACCAGCTGTACATATATATTATATACAGTATATACCCAGGTTATACCAGCATGGTCCATATCACTATATACAGGAGATATATAACTTATACCAGCTGTACATATATATTATATACAGTATATACCAGGTTATACCAGCATGGTCCATATCACTATATACAGGATATATATAACTTATACCAGCTGTACATATATATTATATAGAGTATATACCAGGTTATACCAGCATGGTCCATATCACTATATACAGGAGATATATAACTTATACCAGCTGTACATATATATTTTATACAGTATATACCAGGTTATACCGGCATGGTCCATATCACTATATACAGGAGATATATAACTTATACCAGCTGTACATATATATAATATACAGTATATACTCAGGTTATACCAGCATGGTCCATATCACTATATACAGGAGATATATAACTTATACCAGCTGTACATATATATATTATATACAGTATATACCCAGGTTATACCAGCATGGTCCATATCACTATATACAGGAGATATATAACTTATACCAGCTGTACATATATATTATATACAGTATATACCCAGGTTATACCAGCATGGTCCATATCACTATATACAGGATATATATAACTTATACCAGCTGTACATATATATTATATAGAGTATATACCAGGTTATACCAGCATGGTCCATATCACTATATACAGGAGATATATAACTTATACCAGCTGTACATATATATTATATAGAGTATATACCCAGGATACTCCAGCATGGTCCATATCACTATATACAGTATATACCAGCATGCTAGAGGCGGCTCCGGCTTCTCTGGTAATGTATAATATGGAGCGATCAGCGTTACTTCTGCGGTGCGGGGAATGATTATGTTTTTGTTTATTCCTTCAGGGTCTTTAATTATTTACAGATAAATTATGTGGTATAGCGGCTTTAACAAGTAATCCTGTCAGCGACTAATAAAGTCCAGCGTCCTGTGGATCTGCAGTCTGAGGAGATATATATATATATAACACGTTTAGATGTTTGTAATGGGAACATGCAGAGCGGAGGGGACCCCCAAGTGGAGTAGCGGCGTGACGGTGTTTTAGGGCACCTAGGGTTTAAAAAGTGGTACATTGGGCTGTGAGGGGTTAAACTGGGAGGATTGTGAGGCTAGGGTCTAGCATGGAGGAGCACCCCCCTGGTATAAGTATTTAAGGGCCTAGTAGGGGAGGAGTTAGCGAGCAGCGGGAGAGTTTAGGAAGAAGTAACACTTATGTCTTTTGCGTCAGCTTCGTTCCGTGGCAGATGTAGGTGCAAAAAAGGATGCAGTAGAGATGGAAAGAAATGTATTTAGCAAAATTTATATTTTTTTAATAACAACATTTTTTAATAACAAAATCCCAGCAGTGTGTCCCATGCTGGGAGTAGTAGTATTACCTAAAAAAAAAAAAAAGTGAATAACACACACACTACATTGTTATCATTGTCGGCTACATTTTTAGCTCCCTGTCCACACACATAAATTGATCATTGTTTAAAAATTTATAAAAATTGTTTTAAAAAAGATACATTTCGTTAAATACAATGTTTTCCTTCACTACTGTATCTTCTTTATTATTATTTTTTTTTAATAGTACTCTACGAAGTTTTGGATCGCTAAAGTCCAAAGAAGAATAAAAACCTCCTGCAAAAACAGATGTCGTTTTTTCGTGGCGTTTTTTCACTCCCATAGACTTCTATAGGAGAAAAACGCCACGATTACAAGGGGAAGAAAAAGGGGCTGTGATCACATGTCATTATATTACTATATCAGTGATGTCATACAGGGGGCGGGGCTGTGATCACATGTCATTATATTACTATTATATATCAGTGATATCATACAGGGGGCAGGGCTGTGATCACATGTCATTATATTACTATTATATTATATCAGTGATGTCATACAGGGGGCAGGGCTGTGATCAGATGTCATTATATTACAATTATATTATATCAGTGATGTCATACAGGGGGCGGGGCTGTGATCACATGTCATTATATTACTATTATATTATATCAGTGATGTCATACAGGGGGCAGGGCTGTGATCACATGTCATTATATTACTATTATATTATATCAGTGATGTCATACATGGGGCTGTGATCACATGTAATTATATTACTATTATATTATATCAGTGATGTCATACAGGGGGCAGGGCTGTGATCACATGTCATTATATTACTATTATATCAGTGATGTCATACAGGGGGCGGGGCTGTGATCACATGTCATTATATTATATCAGTGATGTCATACAGGGGGCGGGGCTGTGATCACATGTTATTATATTATATCAGTGATGTCATACAGGGGGCGGGGCCGTGATCACATGTCATTATATTACAATTATATCACTGATGTCATACAGGGGGCGGGGCTGTGATCACATGTCATTATATTACTATTATATCAGTGAAGTAATACAGGGGGCGGGGCTGTGATCACATGTCATTATATTACTATTATATTATATCAGTGATGTCATACAGGGGGCGGTGCTGTGATCACATGTCATTATATTACTATTATATTATATCAGTGATGTCATAGAGGGGGCGGGGCTGTGATCACATGTCATATTACTATTATATTATATCAGTGATGTCATATAGGGGGCGGGGCTGTGATCACATGTCATTATATTACTATTATATTATATCAGTGATGTCATACAGGGGGCAGGGCTGTGATCACATGTCATTATATTACTATTATATCAGTGATGTCATACAGGGGGCGGGGCTGTGATCACATGTCATTATATTATATCAGTGATGTCATACAGGGGGCGGGGCTGTGATCACATGTTATTATATTATATCAGTGATGTCATACAGGGGGCGGGGCCGTGATCACATGTCATTATATTACAATTATATCACTGATGTCATACAGGGGGCGGGGCTGTGATCACATGTCATTATATTACTATTATATCAGTGAAGTAATACAGGGGGCGGGGCTGTGATCACATGTCATTATATTACTATTATATTATATCAGTGATGTCATACAGGGGGCGGTGCTGTGATCACATGTCATTATATTACTATTATATTATATCAGTGATGTCATAGAGGGGGCGGGGCTGTGATCACATGTCATATTACTATTATATTATATCAGTGATGTCATATAGGGGGCGGGGCTGTGATCACATGTCATTATATTACTATTATATTATATCAGTGATGTCATGCAGGGGGTGGGGCCGTGATCACATGTCATTATATTACAATTATATCAGTGATGTCATACTACAGGGGGCGGGGCTGTGATCACATGTCATTGTATTACTATTATATCAGTGATGTCATACAGGGGGCGAGGGTGTGATCACATGTCATTATATTACTATTATATTATATCAGTGATGTCATACAGGGGGCTAGGCTGTGATCACATGTCATTATATTACTATTATATCAGTGATGTCATGCAGGGGGCGGGGCTGTGATCACATGTCATTATATTACTATTATATTATATCAGTGATGTCATACAGGGGCAGGGCTGTGATTACATGTCATTATATCACCATTATATTATATCAGTGATGTCATACAGGGGGTGTGGCTGTGATCACGTAATTATATTACTATTAAATTATTATATCAGTGATCTCATACAGGTGACGGGGCTGTGCTCACATGTCATTATATTACTATTATATCTGTGATGTCATACAGGGGGCGGGGCTGTGATCCCATGTCATTGTATTTCTATTATATTATTATATCAGTGATGTCATACAGGGGGCGGGGCTGTGATCACATGTCATTATATTACTATTATATCAGTGATGTCATACAGGGGGCGGGGCTGTGATCACATGTCATTATATTACTATTATATTATATCAGTGATGTCATACAGGGGGCGGGGCTGTGATCACATGTCATTATATTACTATTATATTATATCAGTGATGTCATACAGGGGGCGGGGCTGTGATCACATGTCATTATATTACTATTATATCAGTGATGTCATACAGGGGGCGGGGCTGTGATCACATGTCATTATATTACTATTATATCAGTGATGTCATACAGGGGGCGGGGCTGTGATCACATGTCATTATATTACTATTATATTATATCAGTGATGTCATACAGGGGGCAGGGCTGTGATCACATGTCATTATATTACTATTATATTATATCAGTGATGTCATACAGGGGGCGGAGCTGTGATCACATGTCATATTACTATTATATTATATTAGTGATGTCATACAGGGGGCGGGGCTGTGATCACATGTCATTATATTACTATTATATTATATCAGTGATGTCATACAGGGGGCGGAGCTGTGATCACATGTCATATTACTATTATATTATATTAGTGATGTCATACAGGGGGCGGGGCTGTGATCACATGTCATTATATTACTATTATATAATATCAGTGATGTCATACAGGGGGCGGGGCTGTGATCCCATGTCATTATATTTCTATTATATTATTATATCAGTGATGTCAAACAGGGGGCGGGGTTGATTCTTTCTTTTGCAGCCATTATCCACCTCCTATGAGTTATTACAATGTGTCCCTGAGTTCCTGACAGCTCCATAACTAGATTAGGTGCGACACTCCACCTGCGCTGGCGGTAACTCCTGCGTCTCAGAGCAATTAGAAGGCACCAACAATGGATTAACAATTCATTAACTTGTTCCAATTCATTGACTTGTGGTTTTCTAATTGAGCCTGAGGCTCATCTGGAGAGCAATTACATGGAGAAGTGCGGAGACACAAAAGTGAGAAACAGAATAACAACAAAAAGCCAGAAAAACACATTTCATACAAGTTATACATTTATTTGCATTTTACACAGTTAAATAAATATTTGACACCCCTCCCCCCCCCCCCCCCCCCCCCTCAATCAGCCAAATTTCTGGCTCCTATGTGTCTTTTGTACAGGTAAAGAGCTGAGATTAGAAGCACTCTCTTAAAGGGAGAGTTACCTGCTTAAAAGACACCTGTCCACAGAAGCAACCAATCCGATTCCACCATGGCCAAGACCAAAGAGCCGTCCTAGGATGTCAGGGACAAGATGGTGACCTACATAAAGCTGAAATGGGCTACAAGACCATCGCCAAGCAGCTTGGGGAGAAGTTAACAACAATTGGTGCCATTATTCACAAATGGAAGAAACACAAGATGCCGGTCCAATTCCCTCGATCGGGGGCTCTATGTAAGATTTCACCTCATGGCATTTAAACGGCAGGGCCAGGACTGGGGATGAAAACCAGTCCTGGAAATTATTGCATACCAGCCCCACAGCATTGTGTCATTGTGCCAGCAAACGGGCACAGAGGAAGAGAGGTGAGGATAGGAGGGGTGCAGAGGAAGAGAGGTGAGGATAGGAGGGGGGCAGAGGAAGAAAGGTGAGGATAGGAGGGGGGCAGAGGAAGAAAGGTGAGGATAGGAGGGGTGCAGAGGAAGAAAGGTGAGGATAGGAGGGGTGCAGAGGAAGAAAGGTGAGGATAGGAGGGGGGCAGAGGAAGAGAGGGGAGGATAGGAGGGGGCAGAGGAAGAAAGGTGAGGATAGGAGGGGTGCAGAGGAAGAGAGGGGAGGATAGGAGGGGGGCAGAGGAAGAAAGGTGAGGATAGGAGGGGTGCAGAGGAAGAAAGGTGAGGATAGGAGGGGGGCAGAGGAAGAGAGGGGAGGATAGGAGGGGGGCAGAGGAAGAAAGGTGAGGATAGGAGGGGTGCAGAGGAAGAGAGGTGAGGATAGGAGGGGTGCAGAGGAAGAGAGGTGAGGATAGGAGGGGTGCAGAGGAAGAGAGGTGAGGATAGGAGGGGGGCAGAGGAAAAGAGGTGAGGATAGGAGGGAGGCAGAGGAAGAGAGGTGAGGATAGGAGGGGGGCAGAGGAAGAAAGGTGAGGATAGGAGGGGTGCAGAGGAAGAGAGGTGAGGATAGGAGGGGGGCAGAGGAAAAGAGGTGAGGATAGGAGGGAGGCAGAGGAAAAGAGGTGAGGATAGGAGGGGGGCAGAGGAAGAAAGGTGAGGATAGGAGGGGTGCAGAGGAAGAAAGGTGAGGATAGGAGGGGGCAGAGAAAGAAAGGTGAGGATAGGAGGGGGGCAGAGGAAGAAAGGTGAGGATAGGAGGGGGGCAGAGGAAAATAGGTGAGGATAGGAGGGGGGCAGAGGAAAAGAGGTGAGGATAGGAGGTGAGGATAGGAGGGGGGCAGAGGAAAAGAGGTGAGGATAGGAGGTGAGGATAGGAGGGGGGCAGAGGAAAATAGGTGAGGATAGGAGGGGGGCAGAGGAAAATAGGTGAGGATAGGAGGTGAGGATAGGAGGGGTGCAGAGGAAGAGAGGTGAGGATAGGAGGGGTGCAGAGGAAGAGAGGTGTGGATAGGAGGGGTGCAGATGAAGAAAGGTGAGGATAGGAGGGGGGCAGAGGAAAAGAGGTGAGGATAGGAGGTGAGGATAGGAGGGGTGCAGAGGAAGAAAGGTGAGGATAGGAGGGGGGCAGAGGAAGAAAGGTGAGGATAGGAGGGGGGCAGAGGAAGAAAGATGAGGATAGGAGGGGCAGAGGAAGAAAGGTGAGGATAGGAGGGGTGCAGAGGAAGAAAGGTGAGGATAGGAGGGGTGCAGAGGAAGAAAGATGAGGATAGGAGGGGGCAGAGGAAGAAAGGTGAGGATAGGAGGGGTGCAGAGGAAGAAAGGTGAGGATAGGAGGGGTACAGAGGAAGAAAGGTGAGGATAGGAGGGGTGCAGAGGAAGAGAGGTGAGGATAGGAGGGGCACAGAGGAAGAAAGGTGAGGATAGGAGGGGTACAAAGGAAGAGAGGTGAGGACAGGAGGGGGACAGAGGAAGAAAGGTGAGGATAGGAGGGGTACAGAGGAAGAGAGGTGAGGACAGGAGGGGGAAAGAGGAAGAAAGGTGAGGATAGGAGGGGTGCAGAGGAAGAGAGGTGAGGATAGGAGGGGTGCAGAGAAAGAGAGGTGAGGATAGGAGGGGGACAGAGGAAGAAAGGTGAGGATAGGAGGGGTGCAGAGGAAGAGAGGTGAGGATAGGAGGGGGGCAGAGAAAGAAATGTGAGGATAGGAGGGGCACAGAGGAAGAAAGGTGAGGATAGGAGGGGTGCAGAGGAAGAGAGGTGAGGATAGGAGGGGTGCAGAGGAAGAGAGGTGAGAATAGGAGGGGTGCAGAGAAAGAGAGGAGAGGATAGGAGGGGGGCAGAGGAAGAGAGGTGAGGATAGGAGGGGTGCAGAGGAAGAGAGGTGAGGATAGGAGGGGGGCAGAGAAAGAAATGTGAGGATAGGAGGGGCACAGAGGAAGAAAGGTGAGGATAGGAGGGGTGCAGAGGAAGAGAGGTGAGGATAGGAGGGGTGCAGAGGAACAAAGGTGAGGATAGGAGGGGGGCAGAGGAAGAGAGGTGAGGATAGGAGGGGTGCAGAGGAAGAAAGGTGAGGATAGGAGGGTGCAGAGGAAGAAAGATGAGGATAGGAGGGGTACAGAGGAAGAAAGGTGAGGATAGGACTCTCTGTCTATTAGATATCCCCCCCCCCCCCCCCTTTAGGCTGGCAGATAGGTTGTAAGCAGGCTTCAGCCACCAACACCTCCCTTTCCACCCTCCATAGACAAATAGATCTCCCCACTTTAGGCACTTAGGTTGGCAGGCTTCACCCACCTAGACCCCCCTAGCCCCCCCCCCCCCCCCCCCCACGTCCATTTTGCTGCACGATTTAAAAAAATAAAAAATATAACAAAAAGTTACCTTTCACCGCACCCTTGCAGAGCCGTTCCATCCGGCGCATGAATGTCCGTGTCATCGCGTAGGCGGCATGATGACGTCATATCATTGCGCCACCCATGCCATGACATGGACTTCCTGCATGTCCTCCCTTCGGTAGGTGGAGTCAGTGGCGGGGCTGGGAGCTTATAGCTCTCTGCCACTCTGCAGCCACAGGTCCTGATAATAGTGTGAAGCGACGGCCAGCCCACTAGACGAGCAGCCTATCGGGGATTATCCCGGTAGGCCAGTCCGGCCCTGCTAAACGGTCATGAGGACGGTGAGGAATCAGCCAAGAACTACAGGGGAGGATCTTGTCAATAATCTAAAGGCATCTAGGACCACAGGCAGGGCCGCCATCAGGGGGGAACAACCAGGACCAAAAAGGGAGCATGACTGGGCCCAAACCTTTTTTTTTGCAAATCATTGAGTGACTTTGAATTCCTCACTTACTGCTGGAGGCCATCACTATACACTGACTGACCGTACTTTGTCAGTCAGTCACACCAGAAAGGGGCCCACCACTGTCATCATATTCATTATTTTTTTCCAATTATTAAGGCCCAACCAGCCCGTCCCAGACCTGCCCTGTCTGCGGCTGTGGTCCGGATCGGGGGCTTGAGAGGGAGCACTGTCCGGAGGGCAGCACACCGACACTTTGTGGCTGCACCTGGTATCACGCGGCCATCAGTTACCAGCAGGCCAGTGACGTCAGCCCCCCCCCCCGTCCCTCCTCTCCCTGCCTGGTGCCCGCAATGGAGGAGCGGAGCAGCCGGCTACACTGCATGCAGGTATGTGTGTATGGGGGCTGTGTATGTGTGTATGGGGGCTGTGTATGTGTGTATGGGGGCTGTGTATGTGTGTATGGGGGCTGTGTATGTGTGTATGGGAAGCTATGTATGTGTATATGGGGGTATGTGTGTGTGGGGGGCTGTGTATGTGCGTGTGTACGGGGGGGCTGTGTATGTGCGTGTGTATGGGGGGCTGTGTATGTATGTGTGTGTATGGGGGGCTGTGTATGTATGTGTGTGTATGGGGGGCTGTGTATGTGCGTGTGTACGGGGGGGCTGTGTATGGGGGCTGTGTATGTATGTGTGTGTGTATGGGGGGCTGTGTATGTGCGTGTGTATGGGGGGCTGTGTATGTGCGTGTGTATGGGGGCAGTGTATGTGTGTGTATGGAGGCTGTGTATGTATGTGTGTGTATGGGGGGCTGTGTATGTGCGTGTGTATGGGGGCAGTGTATGTGTGTGTATGGGGGCTGTGTATGTGTGTGTGTGTATGGGGGCTGTGTATGTATGTGTGTGTATGGAGGGCTGTGTATGTGGGGGTGGGGGGCTGTGAATGTGTGTGTGTATGGGGGCAGTGTATGTGTGTGTATGGGGGCTGTGCATGTGTGTATGGGGGCTGTGTATGTGTGTATGGGGGCTGTGTATGTGTGTATGGGAAGCTGTGTATGTGTATATGGGGGTCTGTGTATGTGTGTGTGGGGGGCTGTGTATGTGCGTGTGTACGGGGGGCTGTGTATGTGCGTGTGTATGGTGGGCTGTGTATGTATGTGTGTGTATGGGGGGCTGTGTATGGGGGCTGTGTATGTATGTGTGTGTATGGGGGGCTGTGTATGTGCGTGTGTATGGGGGGCTGTGTATGTGCGTGTGTATGGGGGCAGTGTATGTGTGTGTATGGAGGCATTGTATGTATGTGTGTGTATGGGGGGCTGTGTATGTGCGTGTGTATGGGGGCAGTGTATGTGTGTGTATGGGGGCTGTGTATGTGTGTATGGGGGCTGTGTATGTATGTGTGTGTATGGAGGGCTGTGTATGTGGGGGTGGGGGGCTGTGTATGTGTGTGTGTATGGGGGCAGTGTATGTGTGTGTATGGGGGCTGTGTATGTGTGTGTGTGTATGGGGGCTGTGTATGTGTGTGTGTGTGTGTGTGTGTGTATGGGGGGCTGTGTATGTGGGGGTGGGGGGCTGTGTATGTGTGTGTGTATGGGGGCTGTGTAAGTGTGGGGGCTTTGTATGTGTTTGTGGTGACCTCGAGTTGTGAGGTGACCACGGGGCATGAAGGGTGTAGGTGTATGGGGCAGATGGTGTTAACCCCAGGGGCAAGATGTTATTAACCCCTAATGTCCGTGACGCCAGAGTGTTTTTTTGGCATCGGTAACCACCCAAACAATATCCCCATTATCCCAAGGTTAGGCAGGGCAATAATAGACAAGACTAGGTAAGGGTTAACAGAGGCTTTACTGAGGTAGACAGTTGTTATAGTCATTACAGCTGGGCTAGAATCCCAGAAAGTCAGCCAATAACACCGAAAGGGCCCTGCAGCTTGCTTGGGGTTGCGATACTTTTGGATCAGACTTCCATGCAGCCACTCTGACTATAATTGACTTGGTTGTGGGTAGAGACAGTAGACATAGATGTCTGGACTTACTGACATATGCAGACTTGAGGCCTCCGGGTGTACTGGATGCTGGATCTGAGGTCTGGTGTAAGAGCAAAAGAGAGGTAGAAGAGAGAGATTGTTATGGCTCCCCCTCTTATAAAGAGGGGCTGAGCCGGAAGTCCATAGATCAAGCTGGAGGTCATGTGTTTTAATGGTGCTCTCTGGGTAGCATGTGATAACATAATATGTGATAACTCCAAAGGTCTCTTAAACATTTACATTGGTCCTACAGGGCCTTTATACTTTATATAAACATAATGCATAACCTTGTACTGGCTAGACATAGTAACACTAACTTCATTCCGGGGGAAGCACTGCAGAAGAGCCCCCAGGACACTGAGGGACTCAAATTGACAGGGCCTAAGTACTGTACAGGGTAATATTCTGTACTGGGACATTACATGTGTGTGTGTGGGGGGGGGGGGGGGCTGTGTATGTGTGTGTTTGTGGGGGGCTGTGTATGTATGTGTTTATGGGGGGGGTGTATGTAGGGTGTATGTACAGGACCGTCTGATGGAGAAAGATCATGTACAGGACCGTCTGATGGAGAAAGATCATGTACAGGACCCTCTGATGGAGAAAGATCATGTATAGGACTGACTGATGGAGAAAGATCATGTAAAGGACCGTCTGATGGAGAAAGATCATGTACAGGACAGTCTGATGGAGAAAGATCATGTACAGGCCCGTCTGATGGAGAAAGATCATGTACAGGACCGTCTGATGGAGAAAGATCATGTACAGGACTGACTGATGGAAAAAGATCATGTAAAGGACCGTCTGATGGAGAAAGATCATGTACAGGACCGTCTGATGGGGAAAGATCATGTACTGTCCCGTCTGATGGAGAAAGTTCATGTACAGGACCGTCTGATGGGGAAAGATCATGTACTGTCCCGTCTGATGGAGAAAGTTCATGCACAGGACCGTCTGATGGAGAAATATCATGTACAGGCCCATCTGATGGAGAAAGATCATGTACAGGACCGTCTGATGGAGAAAGATCATGTACAGGACCGTCTGATGGAGAAAGATCATGTACAGGTCTGTCTGATGGAGAAAGATCATGTACAGGACCGTCTGATGGAGAAAGATCATGTACAGGACCGTCTGATGGAGAAAGATCATGTACAGGACTGTCTGATGGAGAAAGATCATGTACAGGACCGTCTGATGGAGAAAGATCATGTACAGGACTGTCTGATGGAGAAAGATCATAAACGGACCCGTCTGATGGAGAAAGATCATGTACAGGACCGTCTGATGGCGAAAGATCATGTACAGGACTGACTGATGGAGAAAGATCATGTAAAGGACCGTCTGATGGAGAAAGATCATGTACAGGCCCATCTGATGGAGAAAGATCATGTACAGGACCGTCTGATGGAGAAAGATCATGTACGGGACTGTCTGATGGAGAAAGATCATGTACAGGACTGTCTGATGGAGAAAGATCATGTACAGGACCGTCTGATGGAGAAAGATCATGTACAGGACTATCTGATGGAGAAAGATCATAAACGGACCCGTCTGATGGAGAAAGATCATGTACAGGACCGTCTGATGGCGAAAGATCATGTACAGGACTGACTGATGGAGAAAGATCATGTAAAGGACCGTCTGATGGAGAAAGATCATGTACAGGCCCGTCTGATGGAGAAAGATCATGTACAGGACCGTCTGATGGAGAAAGATCATGTACAGGACTGACTGATGGAAAAAGATCATGTAAAGGACCGTCTGATGGAGAAAGATCATGTACAGGACTGTCTGATGGAGAAAGATCATGTACAGGACCGTCTGATGGAGAAAGATCATGTACAGGACCGTCTGATGGAGAAAGATCATGTACAGGACTATCTGATGGAGAAAGATCATGTACAGGCCCGTCTGATGGAGAAAGATCATAAACGGACCCGTCTGATGGAGAAAGATCATGTACAGGACTATCTGATGGAGAAAGATCATTTACAGGACCGTCTGATGGAGAAAGATCATCTACAGGACCGTCTGATGGAGAAAGATCATGTACAGGACCGTCTGATGGAGAAAGATCATGTACAGGACCGTCTGATGGGGATAGATCATGTACAGGACCGTCTGATGGAGAAAGATCATGTACAGGACAGTCTGATGGAGAAAGATCATGTACAGGACCGTCTGATGGAGAAAGATCATGTACAGGACCTTCTGATGGAGAAAGATCATGTACAGGACCATCTGATGGAGAAAGATCATGTACAGGACCGTCTGATGGGGAAAGATCATGTACTGTCCCGTCTGATGGAGAAAGTTCATGTACAGGACTGTCTGATGGAGAAAGATCATGCACAGGACCGTCTGATGGAGAAATATCATGTACAGGCCCATCTGATGGAGAAAGATCATGTACAGGACCGTCTGATGGAGAAAGATCATGTACAGGCCCGTCTGATGGAGAAAGATCATGTACAGGACTGTCTGATGGAGAAAGATCATGTACAGGACTATCTGATGGAGAAAGATCATAAACGGACCCGTCTGATGGAGAAAGATCATGTACAGGACCGTCTGATGGCGAAAGATCATGTACAGGACTGACTGATGGAGAAAGATCATGTAAAGGACCGTCTGATGGAGAAAGATCATGTACAGGCCCGTCTGATGGAGAAAGATCATGTACAGGACCGTCTGATGGAGAAAGATCATGTACAGGACTGACTGATGGAAAAAGATCATGTAAAGGACCGTCTGATGGAGAAAGATCATGTACAGGACCGTCTGATGGAGAAAGATCCTGTACAGGCCCATCTGATGGAGAAAGATCATGTACGGGACCGTCTAATTTTCGAAAGATCATGGACGGGCCCGTTGGATGGGGAAAGATCATGTACAGGACAGTCTGATGGAGAAAGATCATGTACAGGACCGTCTGATGGGGAAAGATCATGTACTGGCCCGTCTGATGGAGAAAGTTCATGTACAGGACTGTCTGATGGAGAAAGATCATGTACAGGACCGTCTGATGGAGAAAGATCATGTACAGGACCGTCTGATGGAGAAAGATCATGTACAGGACCGTCTGATGGAGAAAGATCATGTACAGGACAGTCTGATGGAGAAAGATCATGTACAGGCCCGTCTGATGGAGAAAGATCATGTACAGGACAGTCTGATGGAGAAAGATCATGTACAGGACCGTCTGATGGAGAAAGATCATGTACAGGCCCGTCTGATGGAGAAAGATCATAAACGGACCCGTCTGATGGAGAAAGATCATGTACAGGACTATCTGATGGAGAAAGATCATTTACAGGACCGTCTGATGGAGAAAGATCATCTACAGGACCGTCTGATGGAGAAAGATCATGCACAGGACCGTCTGATGGAGAAAGATCATGTACAGGACCGTCTGATGGGGATAGATCATGTACAGGACCATCTGATGGGGAAAGATCATGTACAGGACCGTCTGATGGAGAAAGATCATGTACAGGACTGTCTGATGGAGAAAGATCATGTACAGGACTGTCTGATGGAAAAAGATCATGTACAGGATCGTCTGATGGAGAAAGATCATGTACAGGACTGTCTGATGGAAAAAGATCATGTACAGGACCGTCTGATGGAGAAAGATCATGTACAGGACCGTCTGATGGGGAAAGATCATGTACTGGCCCGTCTGATGGAGAAAGTTCATGTACAGGACTGTCTGATGGAGAAAGATCATGTACAGGACCGTCTCATGGAGAAAGATCATGTACAGGACCGTCTGATGGAGAAAGATCATGTACAGGACCGTCTGATGGAGAAAGATCATGTACAGGCCCGTCTGATGGAGAAATATCATAAACGGACCCGTCTGATGGAGAAAGATCATGTACAGGCCCGTCTGATGGGGAAAGATCATGTACAGGCCCGTCTGATGGGGAAAGATCATGTACAGGACCGTCTGATGGAGAAAGATCATTTACAGGACCGTCTGATGGAGAAAGATCATGTACAGGCCCGTCTGATGGAGAAAGATCATGTACAGGACCGTCTGATGGAGAAAGATCATGTACAGGACCGTCTGATGGAGAAAGATCATGTACAGGACCGTCTGATGGGGATAGATCATGTACAGGACCGTCTGATGGAGAAAGATCATGTACAGGACCGTCTGATGGAGAAAGATCATGTACAGGACCGTCTGATGGAGAAAGATCATGTACAGGACTGTCTGATGGAGAAAGATCATGTACAGGACCGTCTGATGGAGAAAGATCATGTACAGGACTGTCTGATGGAGAAAGATCATAAACGGACCCGTCTGATGGAGAAAGATCATGTACAGGACCGTCTGATGGCGAAAGATCATGTACAGGACTGACTGATGGAGAAAGATCATGTAAAGGACCGTCTGATGGAGAAAGATCATGTACAGGCCCATCTGATGGAGAAAGATCATGTACAGGACCGTCTGATGGAGAAAGATCATGTACGGGACTGTCTGATGGAGAAAGATCATGTACAGGACTGTCTGATGGAGAAAGATCATGTACAGGACCGTCTGATGGAGAAAGATCATGTACAGGACTATCTGATGGAGAAAGATCATAAACGGACCCGTCTGATGGAGAAAGATCATGTACAGGACCGTCTGATGGCGAAAGATCATGTACAGGACTGACTGATGGAGAAAGATCATGTAAAGGACCGTCTGATGGAGAAAGATCATGTACAGGCCCGTCTGATGGAGAAAGATCATGTACAGGACCGTCTGATGGAGAAAGATCATGTACAGGACTGACTGATGGAAAAAGATCATGTAAAGGACCGTCTGATGGAGAAAGATCATGTACAGGACCGTCTGATGGAGAAAGATCATGTACAGGACCGTCTGATGGAGAAAGATCATGTACAGGACTATCTGATGGAGAAAGATCATGTACAGGCCCGTCTGATGGAGAAAGATCATAAACGGACCCGTCTGATGGAGAAAGATCATGTACAGGACTATCTGATGGAGAAAGATCATTTACAGGACCGTCTGATGGAGAAAGATCATCTACAGGACCGTCTGATGGAGAAAGATCATGTACAGGACCGTCTGATGGAGAAAGATCATGTACAGGACCGTCTGATGGGGATAGATCATGTACAGGACCGTCTGATGGAGAAAGATCATGTACAGGACAGTCTGATGGAGAAAGATCATGTACAGGACCGTCTGATGGAGAAAGATCATGTACAGGACCTTCTGATGGAGAAAGATCATGTACAGGACCATCTGATGGAGAAAGATCATGTACAGGACCGTCTGATGGGGAAAGATCATGTACTGTCCCGTCTGATGGAGAAAGTTCATGTACAGGACTGTCTGATGGAGAAAGATCATGCACAGGACCGTCTGATGGAGAAATATCATGTACAGGCCCATCTGATGGAGAAAGATCATGTACAGGACCGTCTGATGGAGAAAGATCATGTACAGGCCCGTCTGATGGAGAAAGATCATGTACAGGACTGTCTGATGGAGAAAGATCATGTACAGGACTATCTGATGGAGAAAGATCATAAACGGACCCGTCTGATGGAGAAAGATCATGTACAGGACCGTCTGATGGCGAAAGATCATGTACAGGACTGACTGATGGAGAAAGATCATGTAAAGGACCGTCTGATGGAGAAAGATCATGTACAGGCCCGTCTGATGGAGAAAGATCATGTACAGGACCGTCTGATGGAGAAAGATCATGTACAGGACTGACTGATGGAAAAAGATCATGTAAAGGACCGTCTGATGGAGAAAGATCATGTACAGGACCGTCTGATGGAGAAAGATCCTGTACAGACCCATCTGATGGAGAAAGATCATGTACGGGACCGTCTAATTTTCGAAAGATCATGGACGGGCCCGTTGGATGGGGAAAGATCATGTACAGGACAGTCTGATGGAGAAAGATCATGTACAGGACCGTCTGATGGGGAAAGATCATGTACTGGCCCGTCTGATGGAGAAAGTTCATGTACAGGACTGTCTGATGGAGAAAGATCATGTACAGGACCGTCTGATGGAGAAAGATCATGTACAGGACCGTCTGATGGAGAAAGATCATGTACAGGACCGTCTGATGGAGAAAGATCATGTACAGGACAGTCTGATGGAGAAAGATCATGTACAGGCCCGTCTGATGGAGAAAGATCATGTACAGGACAGTCTGATGGAGAAAGATCATGTACAGGACCGTCTGATGGAGAAAGATCATGTACAGGCCCGTCTGATGGAGAAAGATCATAAACGGACCCGTCTGATGGAGAAAGATCATGTACAGGACTATCTGATGGAGAAAGATCATTTACAGGACCGTCTGATGGAGAAAGATCATCTACAGGACCGTCTGATGGAGAAAGATCATGCACAGGACCGTCTGATGGAGAAAGATCATGTACAGGACCGTCTGATGGGGATAGATCATGTACAGGACCATCTGATGGGGAAAGATCATGTACAGGACCGTCTGATGGAGAAAGATCATGTACAGGACTGTCTGATGGAGAAAGATCATGTACAGGACTGTCTGATGGAAAAAGATCATGTACAGGATCGTCTGATGGAGAAAGATCATGTACAGGACTGTCTGATGGAAAAAGATCATGTACAGGACCGTCTGATGGAGAAAGATCATGTACAGGACCGTCTGATGGGGAAAGATCATGTACTGGCCCGTCTGATGGAGAAAGTTCATGTACAGGACTGTCTGATGGAGAAAGATCATGTACAGGACCGTCTGATGGAGAAAGATCATGTACAGGACCGTCTGATGGAGAAAGATCATGTACAGGACCGTCTGATGGAGAAAGATCATGTACAGGCCCGTCTGATGGAGAAAGATCATAAACGGACCCGTCTGATGGAGAAAGATCATGTACAGGCCCGTCTGATGGGGAAAGATCATGTACAGGCCCGTCTGATGGGGAAAGATCATGTACAGGACCGTCTGATGGAGAAAGATCATTTACAGGACCGTCTGATGGAGAAAGATCATGTACAGGCCCGTCTGATGGAGAAAGATCATGTACAGGACCGTCTGATGGAGAAAGATCATGTACAGGACCGTCTGATGGAGAAAGATCATGTACAGGACCGTCTGATGGGGATAGATCATGTACAGGACCGTCTGATGGAGAAAGATCATGTACAGGACCGTCTGATGGGGAAAGATCATGTACAGGACCGTCTGATGGGGAAAGATCATGTACAGGATCGTCTGATGGAGAAAGATCATGTACAGGACTGTCTGATGGAGAAAGATCACGTACAGGACCGTCTGATGGAGAAAGATCACGTACAGGCCCGTATGATGGAGAACGATCATGTAAAGGACCATCTGATGGAGAAAGATCATGTACAGGACCGTCTGATGGAGAAAGATCATGTACAGGACCGTCTGATGGGGAAAGATCATGTACAGGACCGTCTGATGGGGAAAGATCATGTACAGGACCGTCTGATGGAGAAAGATCATGTACAGGACCGTCTGATGGAGAAAGATCATGTACAGGACCGTCTGATGGAGAAAGATCATGTACAGGACAGTCTGATGGAGAAAGATCATGTACAGGCCCGTCTGATGGGGAAAGATCATGTACAGGACAGTCTGATGGAGAAAGATCATGTACAGGACTGTCTGATGGGGAAAGATCATGTACTGGCCCGTATG
Source organism: Hyla sarda (assembly GCF_029499605.1). NCBI lineage: Eukaryota > Metazoa > Chordata > Amphibia > Anura > Hylidae > Hyla > Hyla sarda. Next base: position 382,437,755 of record NC_079193.1, read on the forward strand.
ATGGAGAAAGATCATGTACAGGGCCGTCTGATGGAGAAAGTTCATGTACAGGACTGTCTGATGGAGAAAGATCATGTACAGGACCGTCTGATGGAGAAAGATCATGTACAGGACCGTCTGATGGAGAAAGATCATGTACAGGACCGTCTGATGGAGAAAGATCATGTACAGGACCGTCTGATGGAGAAAGATCATGTACAGGACAGTCTGATGGAGAAAGATCATGTACAGGCCCGTCTGATGGAGAAAGATCATGTACAGGACAGTCTGATGGAGAAAGATCATGTACAGGACCGTCTGATGGAGAAAGATCATGTACAGGCCCGTCTGATGGAGAAAGATCATAAACGGACCCGTCTGATGGAGAAAGATCATGTACAGGACTATCTGATGGAGAAAGATCATTTACAGGACCGTCTGATGGAGAAAGATCATCTACAGGACCGTCTGATGGAGAAAGATCATGTACAGGACCGTCTGATGGAGAAAGATCATGTACAGGACCGTCTGATGGGGATAGATCATGTACAGGACCGTCTGATGGGGAAAGATCATGTACAGGACCGTCTGATGGAGAAAGATCATGTACAGGACTGTCTGATGGAGAAAGATCATGTACAGGACTGTCTGATGGAAAAAGATCATGTACAGGATCGTCTGATGGAGAAAGATCATGTACAGGACTGTCTGATGGAAAAAGATCATGTACAGGACCGTCTGATGGAGAAAGATCATGTACAGGACCGTCTGATGGGGAAAGATCATGTACTGGCCCGTCTGATGGAGAAAGTTCATGTACAGGACTGTCTGATGGAGAAAGATCATGTACAGGACCGTCTGATGGAGAAAGATCATGTACAGGACCGTCTGATGGAGAAAGATCATGTACAGGACCGTCTGATGGAGAAAGATCATGTACAGGACCGTCTGATGGAGAAAGATCATAAACGGACCCGTCTGATGGAGAAAGATCATGTACGGACCCGTCTGATGGGGAAAGATCATGTACGGGCCCGTCTGATGGGGAAAGATCATGTACAGGACCGTCTGATGGAGAAAGATCATTTACAGGACCGTCTGATGGAGAAAGATCATGTACAGGACCGTCTGATGGAGAAAGATCATGTACAGGACCGTCTGATGGGGAAAGATCATGTACAGGACCGTCTGATGGAGAAAGATCATGTACAGGACCGTCTAATGGAGAAAGATCATGTACAGGACTGTCTGATGGGGAAAGATCATGTAGCTATGTAGGTAGTCAGCCGGCACCTACCCGATCCCCCCCCCCCCATCCCCCCATGTGGGGGCGGAGGTCACAGTCTCCTCTCAGTAGCAGCTCTCAGCATGGATACAGTTATTGTTTATACAAATAATACCACCAAACAATTCTAAAATAACCCCCCCCCCCATACAGTGCCCACATGTACCCATATAATACCTCCTAAAATTCTAAAATAATACTTCCATATAGATCCCACGTGATACAGCTATTCTCTACCCAAGTAATACTGCCATGTAATTCCATAATAGCTTCATACAATGTCCACATAATATAAATATTCTGTACATACAAAATACCGCCATGCCAAGCTGTTGGCTGACCGGGCATGCTAGGAGTTGTAGTTTTGCAACAGCTGGAGGCATCCTGGTTGGGAAACACTGTCCTAGGCAGCTCGTCAGACAGCAGTACCACCTGTGACCACAAGATAACAAGTGGCAGTCTAAGTCTGTATTTACACACAAATGAAGATCCTGAATACGAATGGAAACTCAAAGTTGATCAGAAAGTTGCGGAAGTTTTGTATTTTGGCGTGACTTTTTTTTCGTAGCGCCGATACGTTGTCACGACCTCCATATTGGAGCGAAGAATCCGGATTGTCTAGAATGTTTGTGTGAATTGTTTTTTTCCTGTTTTCTCGCATTCGGCGCTCTCTCCCTCTATTTTGCCCGTGATGAAAGCGCCCGGCGCGGATCCATTGAAGATGAATGGTGGCGTCCTTGAGATGAGCGCTCCCATGTTGGCGCGGTGGCAGATATGACACACACTTTGATATGGATGCGCCTGTAATCTGCATTACGTGAGGAGCAGCAGCCGCTGTTTGTATTGTGGAGGCGCAGGCACTATGAAAAGCGAAGGGGCCCGGCCCACCTCCGGCTCAGGGGGTCTGCGCGAATAATGAGGCTCCTGCTTTTTGTTCCGGGGGATGTGGAATTCCTGCGTAATGAGGTCCCTGTCATAGAGACCCTCCTGACAGCCGCCGATAATTACCCGTGAGGGCCTTCGAGCACCGCGCAGCCCCTGTTTATGGAGCCGTCACCACCATTCTTGTTTGTTGACTCTACATTAACCCCTTCATTGCCTCCCATCCCCTGACAACAACCTTACAAGAAAAAAAATTAAAAAAAATAAAAAGTCACAACAAGCGGTGATTACTGACATATTGTAAAAGGTACGACAACCCCCACGGGTCAAGACTTAAAGAAGTGCTGGAGCGTTATAAGAGGAGCGACTGATATCAGTAACACCTATGGATGAACGAATCGTAGCCCTCCTGACATGGCTGATAACATAGAACAATAGATATATTCACCTGTCCTACAGTCACCTCTCCCCTCCTGACATGGCTGATAACAGAGAACAATAGATATATTCACCTGTCCTACAGTCACCTCTCCTCCTGACATGGCTGATAACAGAGAACAATAGATATATTCACCTGTCCTACAGTCACCTCTCCTCTCCTGACATGGCTGATAACAGAGAACAATAGATATATTCACCTGTCCTACAGTCACCTCTCCCCTTCTGACATGGCTGATAACATAGAACAATAGATATATTCACCTGTCCTACAGTCACCTCTCCCCTCCTGACATGGCTGATAACAGAGAACAATAGATATATTCACCTGTCCTACAGTCACCTCTCCTCTCCTGACATGGCTGATAACAGAGAACAATAGATATATTCACCTGTCCTACAGTCACCTCTCCCCTCCTGACATGGCTGATAACAGAGAACAATAGATATATTCATCTGTCCTACAGTCACCTCTCCTCTCCTGACATGGCTGATAACAGAGAACAATAGATATATTCACCTGTCCTACAGTCACCTCTGCTCTCCTGACATGGCTGATAACAGAGAACAATAGATATATTCACCTGTCCTACAGTCATCTCTCCCCTCCTGACATGGCTGATAACAGAGAACAATAGATATATTCATCTGTCCTACAGTCACCTCTCCTCTCCTGACATGGCTGATAACAGAGAACAATAGATATATTCACCTGTCCTACAGTCACCTCTCCCCTCCTGACATGGCTGATAACAGAGAACAATAGATATATTCATCTGTCCTACAGTCACCTCTCCTCTCCTGACATGGCTGATAACAGAGAGCAATAGATTATATTAACCTGTCCTACAGTCACCTCTCCTCTCCTGACATGGCTGATAACAGAGAACAATAGATATATTCACCTGTCCTACAGTCACCTCTGCTCTCCTGACATGGCTGATAACAGAGAACAATAGATATATTCACCTGTCCTACAGTCACCTCTCCCCTCCTGACATGGCTGATAACAGAGAACAATAGATATATTCACCTGTCCTACAGTCATCTCTCCTCTCCTGACATGGCTGATAACAGAGAACAATAAATATATTCACCTGTCCTACAGTCACCTCTCCTCTCCTGACATGGCTGATAACAGAGAACAATAGATATATTAACCTGTCCTACAGTCACCTCTCCTCTCCTGACATGGCTGATAACAGAGACAATAACAATCAGGGGGAGCTGTATGTAGGTGTTTGTGATAACTTCTGCTGCTCTCCATTTATCACTATGTATTTAGTAGAGTCTTCCGCTGTGACAGCTCTGCTACATCGCTGACATGTTCCTGCTTGTTCACACACCAGGGACCCTCTGCTATTCGGGTTAAATGTCGCTGTTTACATGGGGTGCGAGGCGTCTGCTCTATCACCTGCTGTGCCCGCGCTGTGTACATGCTGGGGAGGGTATATTGGGGGGGATTCCTGGGTCAGGGGTCTCTGGTTAGTGAATAGTAATGATACTGCTGATGAGGAGTCATTCTAACAGAACAGAATGTCACTAGCAGAGATCATATGTAATCTCTATCACCTCTCTGAATAACCCAAAACCATGTCCCTGGTGATCTAGTGGTATATACAGAACCATGTCCCTGGTGATCTAGTGGTATATACAGAACCATGTCCCTGGTGATCTAGTGGTATATACAGAACCATGTCCCTGGTGATCTAGTGGTATATACAGAACCATGTCCCTGGTGATCTAGTGGTATATACAGAACCATGTCCCTGGTGATCTAGTGGTATATACAGATCAATGTCCCTAGTGACTCAGTGGTATATACAGATCAATGTCCCTAGTGACCCAGTGGTATATACAGATCAATGTCCCTATTGACCCAGTGGTATGTAAAGAACAATGTCCCTGGTGACCCAGTGGTAAATACAATACTATGTCCTTGTTGACCCAGTGGTATATACAGAATCATGTCCCTGGTGACCCAGTGGTATATACAGAACCATCTCCCTGGTGACCCAGTGGTATATAAAGAACCATGTCCCTGGTGACCCAGTGGTATATACAGAACCATGTCCCTGGTGACCCAGTGGTATATACAGATCAATGTCCCTAGTGACCCAGTGGTATATCAAGAACCATGTCCCTGGTGACCCAGTGGTATATGCAGAACTATGTCCCTGGTGACCCAGTGGTATATACAGAACTACATCCCTGGTAATCCAGTGGTATATACAGAACCATCTCCCTGGTGACCCAGTGGTATATACAGAACCATGTCCCTGGAGACCCAGCGGTATACACCTCTTATGTTGGACCAGCAGTTAATATACTGACCAGTCCCGATAATCACATTGCGGTATATCCGTCTCCAGCTGATAAGATCCATAACTGCACCACATGTAGTATAAAGCTAAAGGGAGGGGAAGGGGGGGACGAGACTGAAGGAAAGAGCAGAGACCGCGCATTACCATGAGGCCGGAGTGACTAAGTGACTAAGTGACTAAGTGACTAAGTGACTAAATGACTGCACTACGGCTGCTACAACTAACCCAGTGACCATAAATCAACATTATAACTGGCTGATACCAGAGGAGAACAGCGAGCAGCTAAGACTCTACTGGACCATAACTTATCAATAACAATATATAATGATCATCATCCGCACCGATGATATCACCGCGCCCCTGCCCACCAGGACTGCACACAATTCTTACTGCACTTCTATAAATGGATCAGTTCTAATTCCACAAAAGAATCAGCGCAGGAATTAGCAGAACTTATTTTACATAAAATCTTTTCTTCCTCTTCTTCTTCATCCTTCCTCCTTTCCTTCCAGAAAGTGTAATATTTATAGAACAGAGAGGGGTATATACTGTACATGTATATCTGCTCTGGGGAGACATGTGACCCATTGTAACACATCACATAAAGGGTTAAGGTTATTCCAAAAAATGGGATGATCTCCCTTGTAAAATATGGAATATTCTATGTTTATTAAGTTTAGTGTAGAAGTCTATGGTATTATATTACTGATCCTGTACTGATCCTGAGTTATATCCTTTATTATACTCCAGAGCTGTACTCACTATTCTGCTGGTGAGGTCACTGTGTACATACATTACATTACTTATCCTGTACTGATCCTGAGTTATATCCTGTATTATACTCCAGAGCTGTACTCACTATTCTGCTGGTGGGGTCACTGTGTACATACATTACATTACTTATCCTGTACTGATCCTGAGTTATATCCTGTATTATACCCCAGAGCTGTACTCACTATTCTGCTGGTGAGGTCACTGTGTACATACATTACATTACTTATCCTGTACTGATCCTGAGATATATCTTGTATTATACTCCAGAGCTGTACTCACTATTCTGCTGGTGAGGTCACTGTGTACATACATTACATTACTTATCCTGTACTGATCCTGAGTTATATCCTGTAGATCTTTTATTAGAAAAATATAAATCATAACAAAAACACAAAACCAGCACAACTTGGCCATAACTGAAAACAGCAACATGAAATAACATAAACCAAAACTTTACATTTAAAATAAAAGAACATAAATCCTGCCTAACCGGCCAGCCCAGTTTTCCTAACAAAAAGAAAAACACACCTTACATAACCAAATATCTAACAACACACTCACATGCATACTCAACTTACATAACCAAAAAAGAAACATAAAAATAGCACTATTTAGCTGTAACTCAAAAACACCCAGACTTGGGAAAAACACACACTACAAAACACACAGAAAACACAACCAGCACTCCCACTACACACCACCACCCCTTTTTTTTTATGTTTTATTTGTTATTTTTGTATTTTTTTTTTTTTGTAAACTATTTTTTTTTTTTTTTTTTTTTTTTTTTTTTTTATAATAACACTAATAATAATAATAATAATAATAATAATAATAATAATACTATGCCACACACATGCATCACAGATCCATAACTTTACAAAGGCATAAAGATAAATTAATCTACAACTCAAAAAACACCCAAACTTGGGAAAAATCACATATTACAAACCGAAAACACTCCCACTGCACACCAAATTTTATATATATATATATATACACACACACACACACTTTTTTTTTTCCCCTTCCACACACACATATATACATTAGTTTTCTACGTTATCCCACAAGACCTAAACCACAACTGGATACAAAAATTACTACAAAAATAACATCTGGTTCGACTGCCATATCTATCTCTACTATAAACACAATATAAACAATATATAATTCACAAATCAAGATAAAAAAAAAAAAAAAAAAAAAAAAATATATATATATTTTTATAGTAATTACATGTAATGTACACAATTTATGCATATAAACTATATACACTATATACACACCTATTATTATACAGGAAACACACCTAAATATACAATAAAACATCCTACTCTATACTATCCCTTCACCCACACCACCCGCCCTTCTGTACATGGGTCAGAGTCCACAGTTCTCAATGTCCAGCCACGACTGACCGATGCCAGGTCCACCAAAAGAAAACCACCACCCACCAAATACACCCACCCAACCTAGAACTCCTCCCAACCAACTTAACCATAACCAACTTTATAACATACATAAACAATATAACCCACACTAGGCCCAAGTTCGGTGCCTGTAAGCCCTTCATAACCTAAACATCGGAAAACAAAACAAAAAGCTATGGTACACATGCATTAGCCCACCACCAGGAAGAAGGATGGCAATCCTGATACATACAAAAATTTACATACTTTCCCTAACACCTCCCTACCTCTCACCCTACCATTATCCCTAAAATAGAAACTGACCCTACTATCACCCTAACCCTGTCCCCTTACATCACTGTCCCTAACCAAAACAAGGGTACTCTACCCAGAAGGTCTAGTACCTAGGGCACATCAAAAGAAAACCCTCTCCATAGGAGAGAAGCCCTACTGGTACCAAGACTGCCATACTCCAAAGACCTGATCTTCCCGAGGTCACCGGTGATATTCCTACAGACCTCCACCTCGGAGAGGACTTTACGCTGCGTAGACACTAAACACCGTGCGTTCCACGTGTGGTACCTAATCACTAAGCTAACTAAGAATAAAGTGCCCCGGTCTCGACCACCCAGGTTCCTGAATGCCCCATAAGCCCACTCCGGGTAGGTAAGGCCGGCTAGTTGACTCCAGCCAATGGAAGCGCCCACCCTGTTGTAAACCCCTATATTAAAGGGACAATGAAGGAGGAAATGGTCCATGCTTTCCAGCGTGTCCACACACTCTTCTCGGGGACAGTCCCGGTCATCAGATCTCCTACACTTCAAATTGTCCCTCACATATAGCTTCCCCTGAAAGCAGCGCCAGGCCAAGTCCCAAAACTTCTGGGGGATCCTTTTCATGTTTAAAAGAAACAACCCCACCCTCAGATCCTGACCTGGGCAGTCCCTGAGCGCCAGAGGCTTCTGGAAGTGGGTCAACAGAACCCGTTTGTCAAGGAACTGCCTTGACTGGGTCCTGATCTCCCACACTCCCAGACCCCACCGACGTATCGCCTTCAGAGTCGGGGTAGCATAAGCCGGAAGATATCCATGGGGCGTACGGAGGTCCTTCACTTGCCCTCCTGTCTCCCATTCCTGGAAGAAAGGCCGAAACCATTCCCTGCAGGAGAGTACCCACGGAAAAGCCCTCTCTGACCAGAGGTTTGAGATGTTGGCTTTCAAGAAGGTGTTTGTTAAGAACACCACAGGGTTTACCATAGATAAACCCCCTAGTCTCCTCGTGCGGTACGTAACCTCCCTCTTGACTAGGTTCATCCTGTTCCCCCATAACAGTTGGAAAAACAGGCTGTAGACCCTAGTGTAGTAAGCCTCTGGCAAGATACATACGCTGCCCAGATAGATAAACAAGGGGAGCAGGTACGATTTGATCAGGTGTACCCTTTCCCTGAGGGTCATAGACCAACCCTTCCACTGGTTCATCTTCTGAGTGGCATCCTGGAGCTTACCATCCCAGTTTTTGGTGGGATAATCATCCTGGCCGAATGTGATGCCCAAAACTTTTGCTGATTCTTGGGGCCCCGGAAGGGTGTCCGGGAGATCAAACGTGGGATCCCCCCCTCCCAGCCAGAGACTTTCACACTTATCCCGGTTGATCTTAGACCCGGAAGCCTCCGAGTAGCGGTCCACCTCTGACATCACCACATCGACCTCCCCCCTCGAGGAGACGAAAATGGTGACATCATCAGCATACGCCACCACTCTCTGGGCGACATCCGGCTCCGCCAGACTCATCCCGACTCCCGCCAACGGTCCACAATCTACCCTCCGGACGAAGGGATCGATTGCGAACACGTATAACAGCGGGCTCAAAGGACAACCCTGACGGACTCCGGACCCAACCTCAAAAGAGCGGCCAGACCAACCGTTCACCAGCGGGAAACTCTCTGCCCCTGCATACAAGATCTTGAGCCAATTAACAAAAGTACTCGGTAAGCCATATCTTAGAAGGACGGACCAGAGGTAGTCATGGTTCACCCGATCAAATGCTTTTGCCTGATCCAAGGACAGTAAGTACCCCTTCCAGAGACCTGCACTGCTCCGCTCCACTGCCTCCCTGACACTGAGGACAGCACTTAACGTGCTTCGGCCTGGAACAGAGCAGTGCTGGGCCCCCGAAAGGAGTCGGGGTGCAAACTCCACCAACCGATTAAACAGTATCTTGGCCAGAAGCTTCCTGTCCGTATTGAGAAGAGCTATGGGCCTCCAATTCTCAATCCGGCTAGGATCTTTACCCTTTGAGAGAAGAATCAGGGCTGACCTTCTCATTGACCTAGGCAGAGTGCCCGAGGAGAGACACTCATTGAATACCACAGTCAAGAGGGGAGCTAAAGACTCCTTAAAGGTCTTGTACCACTCGGATGTTAAGCCATCCGGACCTGGCGACTTCTTGGGGGCAAGCCCCTCGATCGCCAGTCTCACTTCCTCTTCCTTAATCTCTTCTGCCAAAACGCCAAGAGAGGGGTCTACCCCTGGCTCAGGAATGGTTTCAGCCAGGAAAGCCGACATCTTGTCCCGATCTAGATCCCTCCTCCCCAAGAGGTGCAAGTAGAAGGATCTGACGACCTCCAGGATCCCTGATCTGGACCGATTCAGAGATCCCGTACTATCAATCAGTCCTGAGATGATTTTACTACTCACTGACATCTTGCAGTTTCTGTAAGGGTCGGGCGAGCGGTACTTCCCAAAATCCCTCTCAAAAACCAAAGATGTGTGCCTATCATACTGACACCTCATCAACAAGGACTTCACTCTGGAGATATCCTCCCGGCTACCTCCAGTCGAGACGAGAAGCTCGAGTTTCCTCCTCAGACCCTGATACAGGCGATACCTGTTCAGGGACCTGAGGCTCGAGAGCTGGCGGAAGAACCCCGCAACCCGCTTCTTGAATATCTCCCACCACTCTGACTTACTACTACAAAGGTCCAGTAAAGGTACCTGACTCTGAAGAAAATCCTCAAAGGACTGTCTTATCTCCGCTTCCTGCAGGAGGGACGAATTCAGCTTCCAATAACCTTTACCCATCCGGGGGGTCTCTGAAACATTCAAGGAAAACAAAATCATACAGTGATCGGAGAACTCCACCTCAACCACGGACACTGCGGAAGAGACGGCTTCCTCCTTTAAATAAAACCTGTCTATCCTAGACCTGCAGCTACCTCGATGATAGGTGAAACCCGCGTGGCCTGAGGGGCTCCGGATGTGGGCGTCCTCTAGGCGAGCTTCCCTAACTATATTATTGAGAGCTATGCTATCGTAAGCCAGCGGACCATTGGAACCTCTCCTATCTTGGGATCTCGTGACAGTATTGAAATCCCCTCCAAAGATCACTTGCCGGCTAGTAAAAAGGAAGGGCTTGATCCTCATAAAGAGATCTTTGCGGCCCCACTTTGTTTGTGGGGCGTAGATGTTAATGAGCCGGAGCTCCTGTCCCTTCATGAGGACATCTAAGATCAGGCACCTCCCCATTTCTAACTCAATAACCCGTCTGCATTCAACCGGAGCGGTAAAAAGGACCGCCACCCCACTATACGGCTCAGCCGCAAGAGACCAGTGGGAGGGCCCGCGCCTCCACTCTCTCCTGGCTTTTACCAGGGAGGCTAGATCTGACAACCTGGTCTCCTGCAGATACAAAATATCGGCTTCAACACGGCCGAGAAAATCAAAGGCTGCGAATCTAGCCGTATCAGACTTTATACTGGCACAGTTAATAGATGCCAGCGTCAATGGGGTGAGTGCCGCCATCATGGGTGATTGAGTTAGACGGCCCTAACCCCCTCATTTCTGTCTTTTCTTTACCCCCTCATCCCCAGACGAGGAGGCTTCTTTCTCTTTTAGCCTTTTTTTAGACTCTGATTGGTCCATTTTTGAATCCCCATCTCCGTCTGGCTCTGGTTTGGCCCCATCCCCTGAGGAAATTGCCCCATCAGGACAGGGCCCAGTTCCCCCCGGAGGCTCCCCCACTTCAGGTACCCCATCCTCGACCACCCCCTCCAAAGAGGGGGAGGAGATGTCATCAAGGACAGAGAACCGGTTAGACAGATCAATCAGAGGGGGGGCAGGTAGGCTTCCGCTTGGGACCTGGTCCGTAGCACGGGGACTAGAGGGCTCCGACCTCTTCTTTCCCCTTTTATTGCCCTTCTTTTTTGGCCGCTCTTCACCCTCCTCATTTACACTTTCAAAGTGGGAGGAATCGGAAAGATCGGCCTTGCTGCCCTCTTCTCCACAGATTCTCCTCGCTTTCTCCTCCAGCACATTTTCCTCCAGGGCCTCAGCAGTTTCAGGACTAACCTCTGGAGCAGGGCCAGAAGCTACCCCTGCCACATGGGAACTCTCCAGTTCCCTGCTCCTTCTGCGATTAGCCTCCCGCCTCAGCTTGGCGGGACTTTTCCTCTTCACTGACCCTGTTGCACCTTCACCCGCACTCGTGCCCTCCCCAGCTGAGGCAACATTACTGCTCTCCCCAGCCAAGGTGACAGTTGCCCGGGCAAAAGCGCTAGGACAACGGCTGAAAGGGTGTCCTAAGACACCACACAGATGACACCTGATCTGCCTACAGGATGCGGCAAGATGACCTACCCCACCGCACAGAGCACAGACCTGCACGGTACAAGCTGCGCTAAAGTGGGTGGGGCTGCCGCACCTGTGACAGACCTTGGGCTGCCCCTGGTAGAAAACTTGGATTCTGTCTCTCCCAAGAAAAGCAGCTGATGGGATATGGGCAACAGTGCTCCCCGAACGCTTCAGTTTGACGGAAAACGTCCAGGCCCCAGACCAGATCCCATGTTCGTCATAGTTCTTTTTTGGCATGTCCGTCACATCCCCATATCGGCTGAGCCAGGTCATGATGTCATAGCAAGATAGTGACTCGTTACGTGTCAAAACGGTCACTTTCTTGGCCAAAATCCGACGGGATATCGCCTTTACGGCGAAATCCCGCCAGCCGGGCTCACTCTTCACCACCTCATAGTTCGACCAGAAGAGTTCCAAACCCTCTGGCCGAACGAAGCTGATGTCAAATTCGGAAGTACCGTAGGGGTGGATCAGGGCAAAGATGTCACTTGCCCTGAATTCCATCCGGAGGAGGAGCTCAACCACCTTACCCCGAGGCGGACACGCATCTTCGCCCCTCCACACTAAACGGACCACATTCCTACGGCCACTTTCCTGCCCGGATGTCGGGAGGGACCAGACCACCTCCCCGTTTTGTTCTCGGAAGGCGCCTAAGCCGTGTCTTTCTATCCAAAAAGACAGGTCAACCTCACCCCTCCCCTCTACATGGATTGACCTGTCTCCCCTACGTAGAGCCTCCAGGAGGCGCTGTTGCAAGTGACCCCCAGAGCCAGATGGAGATGGGGATCCCCCTGATCCCCCGGCAGTGACGCTGGCATAGCTTCTGGGAGAAGCAGCCACTACCGGGGGGGCAGTCGAACCAGGACCTGACCCAGATCCCAAACCAGGACCCTTGTTCTTAGCTGAGGTGTCAGTCAAACCCCTCTCTTGCATTCCACTTACACCCCTCTCTTGCACTCCACTTGTACCCCTCTCTTGCACTCCACTTGTACCCCTCTCTTGCACTCCACTTGCACCCCTCTCTTGCACTCCACTTGCACCCCTCTCTTGTACTCCACTTGTACCCCTCTCTTGCACTCCCCTTGCACCCCTCTCTTGCACTCCCCTTGCACCCCTCTCTTGCACCCCACTTGCACACCCCTCATCCACACTGCTACTACAACTCCTCCCATGCGCACTACCATAACTCACACTCTGGACATTACCATTTTTCCACACATTTTTGCTCTCACTTTCACTCTTGCTTACACTCTGTATATTACAGGCTGGGCTGGCTGGGTCTATTGCATTATGTATAAGGGTCGCCGGTTTCAGGACTAAGGTTGCATTTCCAGTCTTCTGGGGTGCAGACACAGGCTCCGCCTCTGATATGGATGGCCCCGCCCCCTCAGACGAAGTCATGGATTTTGGCAGGAGCTGTCCCTCCGGACGCACTCCTGCCCCGCCTACTGCAGCTGACGTGCAGGGAACCTCCCCCTTTACAGGTGAGTGCCCCGCAGCACCAGAAACGGTACCAACCGCACATAGGGGACCGCCCCCTGAACCACCAAGGTCCGGTGCCCGGACACTCCCCCCCCTCACAGGAGAGTGCCCTGCAGCGCCAGGACTTGTACCGCTCACTTCAACCCGGGGACCGCCCCCTGAACGGGAGAAACTGCCGCCATTTTCTGGTGCCTGGACACCCTCCCCCCTCACAGGAGGGTGCCCTTTATTTTCTATAGCACCCGCGGACATTTTGGGTGCACTACTGTATCCCCCATGCTGGCCCCGTTCCACTACAGAAACGGGGTCTGGCAGATTGGGGGACCCAGCACCCTGAACTGACTTCTCAGCCAGCCCAGACTGCTGGAGGGGAGAAAACACAAACTTTATCTGCCCTTCAGTTTTTTTCCTCTTCTTGCCCTTTTTTTTATTCCTCCTCTTCTCCTCTGGGCCCAGATCTTCTCCAAAAGAAAAATTTTCCAGACGGGTGGGGGACTCCTGCATCACAATCGCCCGCAGGAGACCCCCATCCGCCAAGCCGCTGCCTTCACCACAGTCACTGCCATCACCGTCCTCATCCTCGCTGGAGGGAGGTAAGGCCACCTGAGCTGCCATTATGTAGTCCTCACTCAGGGTAAGTGGGGGGTCAGGGGCAACATTGGTGGCACCAACAGAACCCATGTCCATATCCCCCCCACTCACATTGCCCTCCTCACCTCCATCACCTTCCTCCATCTCCTCCTCCTCGCTCTGGCAGTCATCATGCAGTTTTTCTGAACCTCTGGAGGCACGCATGTTGGAGAACCTTTCCTTATTGATCAGCTTCTCACTGAGGAATCCAGCTCCAGCCACAATGTCCGACCTCAGCTGCACCAGATCCTCCACCTCTTTCTTTAACGATCTCACCTTTGCAGTGAATGCTGCTCTCTTGGTCTTGGCTGCTGTATCTGCCTGGTAAGACACAAGCTTCAGCTCTTCCCTCAGGCCTCTGAGCTGTTTGCCGAGTTGCTCATATTCTGCCATCTTAGCCTGGATTCTGGATCCGAAGGTAGCCAGGGATTCTCTGGGCCCCTTTACTCCCCATTGCTGGGGCTCAGAGGAACCAGACACCTTAGCCTTTCCTGCACTCCTTTGCCTGGAGACACTTTTGCTGGAAGCTTTGCAGCTTCCAGCAGGGGATGGGGGAGGGGGGGGGATGTTGTGGGTCCTAGCTGAACGCCTCACCCCATCCTGGCTACTGGCCGTCGCATGCTCCCTCACACTCCCAGCCGGCCATAAACGGGGAGTGGATGATGGAATTCTGGGGTCCATAGCAGGAAAAACCTACCCAGGCGCCTGCCACACACCTGGGTAGGGGCGGATGAAAACGCTGCTTCACTGGAAGTCTCTGGAAGTCACAGGAGCTCAGACACACCCAACCTCTCTCCAGAGCTGTACTCACTATTCTGCTGGTGGGGTCACTGTGTACATACATTACATTACTTATCCTGTACTGATCCTGAGTTATATCCTGTATTATACCCCAGAGCTGTACTCACTATTCTGCTGGTGAGGTCACTGTGTACATACATTACATTACTTATCCTGTACTGATCCTGAGTTATATCCTGTATTATACCCCAGAGCTGTACTCACTATTCTGCTGGTGAGGTCACTGTGTACATACATTACATTACTTATCCTGTACTGATCCTGAGATATATCTTGTATTATACTCCAGAGCTGTACTCACTATTCTGCTGGTGAGGTCACTGTGTACATACATTACATTACTTATCCTGTACTGATCCTGAGTTATATCCTGTAGATCTTTTATTAAAATTTCAAACATAACAATAAAAAAAATTACAAAACATAAACATATCATATCCGACAGAACATATCAATATAGCGAATCGTAAAACCAAACACCATAGCATAAAATACAATACCGGTCCACCCCACACTCATTCCTGCACACAAACAAATATATACAATATTTACAAAAGACATATTCCTATAATACCCATTATACCCATACCATACTAATAAACTATATACACTAATATACACTAATACTAAATGTGAATTTCCTGGCCCAGTTGCAATACCAAAAACCCAATACCAGTAATATACCAAAAAGAATAACAACAACAACAATAATAATATATACAAAATAATAAAAAACCAACACAAACAAAATAACACCACTTTTTTTTTTTTTGGCCCTGAGCTGGTCCCGCATCCCATGCCCCCAGTACATGTTACCAGACGTCCATGAACCAGTCCAGGATTTTATGTATATATAAAAGTCCCATACAAACCCCCTCCCCCCTTTTTAACCCACCACCCAACCTAAACTAAACCCAAACCCCAGGTGGCATCACACAATATATACAGTATATACATTACATAAAATATACACAGACTAACAATATATACAATACATAAGTATACAAATAGGCTACAACAATAAATACAATAACAAATACATATAACACTATAAGCCAAACAACAAACCCCTAAAGCTCAAGTACAGTGCCTGCAAGCCCTATATTACCATAAACCAACTGCTCAAAACAAAAAGACTAATGTGCCAGCATCAGCCCACCACCAGGGGGAGACAACAGGCTAAGGCACTTTAAAGGCAGAGCCCCTCCATAGAGGCCCTGCCAGCACCCAGCCTCTTGTACTCCAGAGAACGCACCTTCACCAGGTCACCGAGAATGTTCCTAACCACCACATCCACAGGGAGGATTTTACGCTGCGTCGACACTAAACACCGTGCCTAACCACTGAGCTGACTAGGAATAAAGTGCACCGGTCCCAGCCTCCAAGGTTTCTGAATGCCCCATAGGCCCATTCCGCATAGGAGAGACTGGCCAGCCAAGGCCAACCAATGGAAGCGCCCACCCTGGTGTAAACCTCTGTGTTAAAGGGACAATGAAGCAGAAAATGCTCCATGCTTTCCAGCATGCCTCCACACTCTTCGCGGGGACATCCCCGGTCATCAGAGCTCCTGCACTTCAGATTGTCCCTCACACACAGTTTCCCATGGAAGCAGCGCCAAGTCAAGTCCCAAAACTTCAAGGGGATCCTGATAGAATTCAAAAGCTCTAAACCCACCTCCAGATCCCGACTTGGGCAGTCCTTGAGCGCCAATGGCCTCTGGAAATGAGAGCCAAATTCAATGCCGAGAACTTTTGCAGATTCCTGGGGCTCTGGAAGGGCGTCCGGGAGATCAAAACTAGGATCTCCCCCTCCCAGCCAGAGACTCTCACTCTTATCCTAGTTGATCTTGGACCCGGATTCCTCCAAGTAGTGGTCCACCTCTGACATCACCCATCTGACCTCCTCTTGTGAGGAGACAAACACAGTGACATCATCAGCATACGCTACCGCCCTCAGAGCCGAATTCGGCACTGCCAGGTCCATTCTCACCCCCGCCAACGGTCCACAATCAATCCTCCTAAGGAAAGGATCAATTGCAAACACGTACAGCAAAGGGCTTAAAGGACAACCCTGACGGACACCAGACCCAACCTCAAAGGAGCGACCAATCCAACCATTCACAAGAGGGAAACTCTCTGCCCCTACATACAAGGTCTTAAGCCAATCAACAAACCCCCCCGGCAGGCCATATCTCAGAAGAACAGACCAGAGGTATTCATGGTTAACCCGATCAAACGCTTTTGCCTGATCCAAGGACAGCAAGTACCCCTTCCAGTGGCCAGCCCTACCCTGCTCCACAGCCTCTCGGACACTGAGCACAGCACTAAATGTACTGCGGCCCGGAACAGAGCAATGCTGAGCCCCCGAAAGGAGCCGGGGTACAAACTCCACCACCCGGTTAAACAGCACTTTTGCCAGAATCTTTCTGTCCGCATTGAGAAGTGCTATGGGACGCCAATTCTGAATGTGGGACGGGTCTTTACCCTTTGACAGGATGATCAGCGCTGACCTCCTCATTGACTTTGGCAGAGTGCCCGAGGATAGACACTCATTAAAAACCGCAGTCAAGAGGGGAACCAAAGTGTTCTTAAAGGTCTTATAGAACTCAGATGTTAAGCCATCCGGACCGGGTGACTTCTTGAGGGCAAGCCCATCAATAGCCATCCTGACTTCCTCTTCCCGGATCATCTCTGTCAAAACGTCAAGAGAGGAGTCTACTCCTGGTTCAGGGACGGTTTCAGCCAAGAAAGCTGATACCTTATCTCGATCTAGATCCTTCCTTCCCAAGAGGTGCGAGTAGAAGGATCTGACGACCTCCAGGATCCCTGATCTGGACCTTTTCAAGGATCCCGTACTATCAATCAGTCCTGAGACTATTTTACTATTCACTGACATCTTGCAGTTTCTGTAAGGGTCGGGCAAGCGGTACTTCCCGTAATCCCTCTCAAAAACCAAAGATGCATGTCTGTCGTACTGGCACTTCATCAGCAAGGACTTCACTCTGGAGACATCATCACGACTACCTCCAGTCGAGACAAGGTGTTTAAGTTTCTTCCTCAGGCCGTGGTACAAGCGGTACCTGTTTAGGCTTCTGAGGCCTGAGAGCTGGCGGAAGAATCTCGCAACCCTTTTTTTGAAGATCTCCCATCACTCTGACTTACTGCTACAAAGGCCCAGCAATGGTACCTGGCTCTGAAGAAAATCCTCAAAGGACTGTCTTATCTCCGCTTCTTCCAAGAGAGACGAATTCAGCTTCCAATAGCCTCTGCCCATCCGGGGGGTCTCTGTGACATTCAGAGAAAACAAAATTAAACAGTGATTGGAGAACTCCACCTCAACAACAGACACTGCTGAAGAGACGGCCTCCTCCTTTAAATAGAACCTATCTATCCTAGACCTACAACTACCCCTATTATAGGTGAATCCCGCGTGGCCTGGGGTTGTGCCGGATGTGGACATCCACCAGGCGAGCCTCACTCGCTATGCTATTAAGGGCGACGCTATCATAAGTCAGCTTGTCTCTGGCACCTCCCCTGTCTTGGGGCCTCGTGACAGCATTAAAGTCCCCTCCAAAGACCACCTGCCGACTTGTAAAAAGATAGGGCTTGATCCTCATAAAGAGACACTTCCGGTCCCACTTAGACTGTGGGCCGTAGATGTTAATAAGGCGAAGTTCTTGTCCCTTCATGAGGACATCTAAGATCAGGCACCTCCCCATTTCTAACTCGATAACCCGTCCGCATTCTACCGCTGCGGTAAAAAGGACCGCCACTCCGCTATACGGCTCGGCCCCAAGAGACCAGTAGGAGGGCCCATTCCTCCACTCTCTTTTAGCCTTGTAGATAGATGACATATCTGTTAGCCTGGTCTCCTGCAAAAATAAAATATCAGCATTAATATGGGCAAAAAAATCATAGGCCGCAAATCGAGCCGTATCTGACTTTATGCTGGCAACATTAATGGATGCCAGAGTCAACGGAGAGGGTGCCGCCATCAAGGGTGATTGAGTTAGACAGCTCTCTTTTTCCCACCATCCTTCCCATCCTCCCCACCACCCTCCTCATCAGATGATGGTTTACCCCTTTTAAGTGAAATAGATGTGTCCATTTTCTCTTTATATACATTTTCCTCGTCCCCTGACTCTGGGCCAGTCTCCCCCCCTGAAGACATAGATTCCCCAGGGAGAGAGGACTCAGCGTCTCCTGTGAGCCCCACCGCAACACCCGGAACCTCACCCCCAGCTCCCCCCTCCTCCGAAGAGGAAATGTCACGGAGGGCTCGGAACCGGTTGGAGAGACCAATCAGAGGGATATCAGTTGTACCTTCCTTTGGCATCTGGCGGGTGGGAGAAGATCTTATATCTCTCCTTTTCTTATTCTTCCGAGTACCCCGCTTTGTTTCTGCCCATCCCCCACTGTCCTCATCCGCGCTCTCACCATGGGAGGACAGTGAGGAGACAGCATCCCCCTCTTTGTGGATCTTCCCAATCTCCTCATCCAGTTCACTATCCCCCAGGGCCTCAGCAGTAAGACTGGCCGCAGGGACAGGATTAGGAGTCACCCCAGTTGGTTGATGCTCCTGTGAGTCCTGAATCTCCCTGTCCCTTTGACGCTTCTCAAGACGCCTCAGTTGGGCAGGCGTCTTCTGCTTACTTTTCTTCCCTGGCCCTTGCACCCCTTCATCCCCGACAGCCATCCCCCCAGCAGAATCCACCTCACGGCTTACTCCCACCGGGGCAACAACAGCGTTGACAAAGGAACGAGGGCAGCGACTGAATGGGTGACCTAAGTCACCACACAGGTGACACCTAATCTCTGCACAAGATGCAGCGAGATTGCCTATTTCCCCACACAGAGTGCACTTCTGCACAGTGCAATTGGCACTAAAATGTGTGGGGTCACCACATCTGTGACAGAGCTTCGGCTGACCCTGGTAGAAGATCTGGATACGATCCCTTCCGAGGAAGGTCGCAGATGGTATATGGGTAACGGTGTTTCCTGAACGCCTAAGCTTGACCATAAACGTCCAGGCCCCTGACCAGATGCCATATTCATCCCTGTTCTTTTTTGGGACCTCCACCACCTCACCATACCGACCTAGCCACGTCATGATGTCAATACAAGAAAGCGATTCGTTACGGGTTAAAACGGTCACCTTCTTGACATTATTTTGGCGAGACACCGCCTGAATGGCAAAGTCTCGCCAGCCGGGCTCATTCTTTACCAACTCATAATTCGACCAGAAGAGCTCAAGCCCCTCCGGCCGAACAAAGCTGATATCGAACTCAGGGGTACCATAAGGATGTATTAAGGCATAGATGTCAGCTGCCTTAAAGCCCAACTTCAGCAGAAGCTCAACAACTTTAGATCTTGGAGGACATGTATCACTGCCTCTCCACCTCAGCCGGACCACATTCCTACGGAGACCACCTGGCCCGGCTGTAGGGAGGGACCACACATTATCCCCCCCTCTTTCCTCTCGGAAGGCTGAAAGACCATGTCTTTCTATCCAAAAGGATAGATCAACCTCCCTACCCTCTACATTGATTGATCTCTCCCCTCTCCTTAAGGCCCCCAGGAGACGCTGCTGCAAACTGCTCTCCCCAGAGCCAGAGGACGAGGAAGCTGACCCCCTTCCCCCAGCGGTGACATTCGCGTAGCTGCGGATGGGTGCTGCCACCGCTGGGGGTTCAACTGGACAAGGCCCTACATTACCACCACTAATCTGTGCCCCCTCACCACCCTCCTCCACATAATCCATACCCAAACCATTGACCCCTATTTTAGCTGATGTGCCCCCCATACCTCCACCCGTGCTACAGCCCAAACCACCATTCAAAGCCCCAGACAGATTTTTAGTAACAGATGAATTATTCCGCTCATTCACACCCTCAGTCACTCCAACATTAACCTCCACATTCATACTGGCTGGACCGGTGCGTTCTGGCGCAGATTTTGTACTGTCAGCATCACTGGGTACCAGGGCTGGAGCCATCACCACCCGACAGGTCACCGGTCCCTTATACAAGGACCAGGAAGCCTGCCTAGCCTGTTTATTAGTGGCCCCAGCCCTGTTTTTACCGGTACCCTCCACCTCATCCGTACTAGAATGTCCAGCTCCTGGGCGCCGCTGATCTGGATCAGCGGCGCCAATGCAAAACAAAAGTTTTTTTTCCACTTTTGGGAGAATCTATTTTTCCCTTAGCCACCACGACTACCTACGGCACTGAGTCACCCCCCTCTCCCACAGGGGAGCGAACTACAGCACCGGAGTCTGCCTCTATGCCCACCGCTGGGCCGCCCTCACTGTACGGCCTTGCGGCCGATGCCTTCTCTGCTCCATCCCTGCTACTGCAAACAGGCATGGAGCTCTGCGCCCTTTTAGTACCTGTACTCTCCCCGCACCTTTGCACCGAGTCCACCACAGAACACGGGCTGGGCTGGGTAACGGGGCTTGCACAATGAGCTGACCCTGCGGCCGACTCAGGGTATACAGGGAGGGGGGTGTAGATGTAACTCACCACTTCTTGCTGCTTTGGCTTGGTCTTCTTCTTCTTACCCCCAGGTGCCTCATTTGGGAGCTCATCTCCAAACACCAGGTTCTGAGGACACACTGGGGATTCCAGCATGCGGATCTGGGCCATTAGCGCCACTCCCTGGTAGCTGCTGTCACTGTCCTCCCCTGAGTCGGCAGGTGATACTGCTGGCTGCTGTGCAGGGGGCCCACTGTACGGGGCCTGCTGCTGTTGCCGCAGGCCACCAGGTGGATCTGGCTGTAGTTCTTCCTCCATCTCCTCCGCATCATCCACCTGGCTCTCAGGTTGCAGCCCCATCAACCTTTTATTTTCCTTTTCCTCCATTACCTTGAATCGTTCTCCATTTTCCAATTTTTCTTTAAATGGTCCACTCTTTGCCAGTAATTCTGCTCTCCTCTCCTCCAAAGCTTGTATTTCAGCCATAAGTCTTTTTATCTCTGCCTGGATCTCTGCCTTTTTCCTCTTAGGAGTTACCTTAGCCCTGGCACGGGCACAGCGCAGTTCCTCTCGGAGCCTCCTGATGGCCTTACAGGCGTCTTCATACCCACGGAGGTGACTTTTTACCCGGGAGGTGTAGGTGGAAATAGACTCCCGGGTCCTCAGCACTCCCCAGCCTTCCTCACTGAGGTCGGCTTCACCTCCGTGAGTACTCTGCCTTCTTCCTGATGAACCCAGCTTTCCGCTGGAAGCACCCAGCTTTCCCGAGGTGGATCCAGCCTTGGAGCTTCTCACCTCTGTGGGGGGAGTTGGAGCAGCATTGCTGCGACTCCTGGTGGAACGCCTCACCCCCAAATCCTCCGATGTACAGGCCGCTTGCTGGCCTCTACTGCTCCCCTGCGGCCTAGTCCGAGGAGCAGAAGCCTGGGCCTCGCCTCCCTCACTCATCTCTGGAAACCCACTCCCTCCCTGGGGAGGAGGAAGCAGGCCCCAGGTGGAACAGATGGTAATTCCCTGGAGCTCAGGAGGCACAGCAGACACACACAGCACAGCTGAAGCACGACCACACCCGCAACTAATTGGTCAGCACTCCAGAGCTGTACTCACTATTCTGCTGGTGAGGTCACTGTGTACATACATTACATTACTTATCCTGTACTGATCCTGAGTTATATCCTGTATTATACTCCAGAGCTGTACTCACTATTCTGCTGGTGGGGTCACTGTGTACATACATTACATTACTTATCCTGTACTGATCCTGAGTTATATCCTGTATTATACTCCAGAGCTGCACTCACTATTCTGCTGGTGAGGTCACTGTGTACATACATTACATTACTTATCCTGTACTGATCCTGAGTTATATCCTGTATTATACTCCAGAGCTGTACTCGCTATTCTGCTGGTGAGGTCACTGTGCACATACATTACATTATCCTGTACTGATCCTGAGTTATATCCTGTATTATACCCCAGAGCTGTACTCACTATTCTACTGGTGAGGTCACTGTGTACATACATTACATTACTTATCCTTTACTGATCCTGAGTTATATCCTGTATTATACTCCACAGCTGTACTCACTATTCTGCTGGTGAGGTCACTGTGTACATACATTACATTACTTATCCTGTACTGATCCTGAGTTATATCCTGCATTATACCCCAGAGCTGTACTCACTATTCTGCTGGTGAGGTCACTGTGTACATACATTACATTACTTATCCTGTACTGATCCTGAGTTATATCCTGTATTATACTCCAGAGCTGTACTCACTATTCTGCTGGTGGGGTCACTGTGTACATACATTACATTACTTATCCTGTACTGATCCTGAGTTATATCCTGTATTATACTCCAGAGCTGCACTCACTATTCTGCTGGTGAGGTCACTGTGTACATACATTACATTACTTATCCTGTACTGATCCTGAGTTATATCCTGTATTATACTCCAGAGCTGTACTCGCTATTCTGCTGGTGAGGTCACTGTGCACATACATTACATTATCCTGTACTGATCCTGAGTTATATCCTGTATTATACCCCAGAGCTGTACTCACTATTCTACTGGTGAGGTCACTGTGTACATACATTACATTACTTATCCTTTACTGATCCTGAGTTATATCCTGTATTATACTCCACAGCTGTACTCACTATTCTGCTGGTGAGGTCACTGTGTACATACATTACATTACTTATCCTGTACTGATCCTGAGTTATATCCTGCATTATACCCCAGAGCTGTACTCACTATTCTGCTGGTGAGGTCACTGTGTACATACATTACATTACTTATCCTGTACTGATCCTGAGTTATATCCTGTATTATACTCCAGAGCTGTACTCGCTATTCTGCTGGTGAGGTCACTGTGCACATACATTACATTATCCTGTACTGATCCTGAGTTATATCCTGTATTATACCCCAGAGCTGTACTCACTATTCTACTGGTGAGGTCACTGTGTACATACATTACATTACTTATCCTGTACTGATCCTGAGTTATATCATGTATTATACTCCAGAGCTGCACTCACTATTCTGCTGGTGGGGTCACTGTGTACATACATTACATTACTTATCCTGTACTGATCCTGAGTTATATCCTGTATTATACTCCAGAGCTGTACTCACTATTCTGCTGGTGAGGTCACTGTGTACATACATTACATTACTTATCCTGTACTGATCCTGAGTTATATCCTGTATTATACTCCAGATCTGTACTCACTATTCTGCTGGTGAGGTCACTGTGTACATACATTACATTACTTATCCTGTACTGATCCTGAGTTATATCCTGTATTATACTCCACGGCTGTACTCACTATTCTGCTGGTGAGGTCACTGTGTACATACATTACATTACTTATCCTGTACTGATCCTGAGTTATATCCTGTATTATACCCCAGAGCTGTACTCACTATTCTGCTGGTGAGGTCACTGTGTACATACATTACATTACTTATCCTGTACTGATCCTGAGTTATATCCTGCATTATACTCCAGAGCTGCACTCGCTATTCTGCTGGTGAGGTCACTGTGTACATACATTACATTACTTATCCTGTACTGATCCTGAGTTATATCCTGTATTATACCCCAGAGCTGTACTCACTATTCTGCTGGTGAGATCACTGTGTACATACATTACATTACTTATCCTGTACTGATCCTGAGTTATATCCTGTATTATACCCCAGAGCTGTACTCACTATTCTGCTGGTGAGGTCACTGTGTACATACATTACATTACTTATCCTGTACTGATCCTGAGTTATACTTCAGAGCTGCACTCACTCTTCTGCTGGAGAGGTCACTGTGTACATACATTACTTATCCTCTACTGATCCTGACAATTGCAGCAGATTTCCCTTGTACCTTGCACCCTTGTTGGTGTCTGTTCACACATGTACTTTGTGTAGCTTTGGATTCCTAGTTCTGTATTGTTTGGCTTTTACCTTGTTCTGTTTCTCTAGTTTTTTGTCTGTACTGGTCGGTTTTATCCTGTCTAGTTTGGTATCTTTATTGGTTACTTGTTTCTTATATTTTGGCTTCTGTGAATCCTGAATCTTGTGTTTAGACTTTGTATTTTGTGTATTCCTCTTATGGTTTGGTAGTAACTTTGCTATGTCCCTGTTAGTTTTTAGGGTAAATTAGGTCCATCCTTCCCCATATAGAGCCCCTCAGTTAACCTGTCCCTTCCCTGCATTCCTGGTTATTCTTTCCAGCCGGGAGCTCGTGATGTCATAGCCCCGCCCCTTCATGACGCCCCACCCCCTCAATGCAAGTCTATGGGAGGGGGCGTGGCAGCTGTCACGCCCCCTCCCATAGACTTGCATTGAGGGGGCGGCGCCATGGCGTCACAAGCTCCCGGCTCCTGCGTCCGGAACAGTTTGTTCCAAATGCTGAGCAGCGGAGTACCCCTTTAAAAGGGTCTATGTAATTAGACAGAGAAAGGGGTTCTTGGATAAGCTCAGGGCGCACTCTTCCCTGCCCTACGTGCCCAATGTGACACCAGAGCTAATGGGGTCACTGTGTACATAAATAATATGACCCCCTCTCCCTTCCCCCGCCCCCTTGTTGTGTTTCTCCTGTTTATTTCTCACAATGTTGCTGCTAATTCTAACGCTTCCTCTTCTGTTTTTCTTCTTATTTATAGATTTTATGTTTTTACTTTGTGTTTCATTTTATTTATTTCCCTTTTTTTCTGTATTTGTGTCTTTGCTGGTGTGAATCGCAATAGATAAAGCCATATTAAATGTTCATACCTAGAACATAGCCCAGAGCTGCGTTTACAAGGCTGCAGCTTCAGAGCTGTAATCTCCTATCATTCACTGAGTGTTCAGTGTCTGCACTCATATTGCTTGCATTCTGGGAATTGTCATATATGTGGCGGCCACTGGGTGTTAGTAGACGTACCTTGATCAGTTCGTGACGCCAGGGCACCCAGGGGTGGACATACGCCTGTGCAGCCGGTTCATCTGCACAGGGGCCCAATGCGTGAGGGGGCCCGCCACCCTTTTAAAGTGTGTGTGTGTGTGTGTGTGTATGTTTGGGGGAGGCTATGCTACCTAATGTGGAAAACTGCTACCTAATGTGGGGAAACTATGCTACCTAATGTGAGGAAACTATGCTACCTAATGTGGGAAACTATGCTACCTAATGTGAGGAAACTGCTGACTACTTAATGTGGGGAAACTATGCTTCCTAATGTGGGGAAACTATGCTACCTAATGTGGGGAAACTATGCTACCTAATGTGAGGAAACTATGCTCTCTAATGCGGGGAAACTATGCTACCTAATGTAGGGAAACTATGCTCTCTAATGTGGGGAAACTATGCTACCTAATGTAGGGAAACTATGCTACCTAATGCAAGGAAACTATGCTATTTAATATAGGGAAACTATACTACCTAATGCAGGGAAACTATGCTACCTATTATGGGGAAACTATGCTACCCAATGTGGGGAATCTATGCTACCCAATGTGAGGAAACTAAGCTACCCAATGAGAGGAAACTGCTGGCTATCTAATGTGGGGAAACTATGCTACCTAATGTGGGGAAACTATGCTACCTAATGTTGGGAAGCTACGCTAACTAATGTGAGGAAACTATGCTACCTAATGTAGGGAAACTATGCTCTCTAATGTGGGGAAACTATGCTACCTAATGTAGGGAAACTATGCTATCTAATGTAGGGAAACTATGCTACCTAATGCAAGGAAACTATGCTATTTAATATAGGGAAACTATACTACCTAATGTAGGGAAACTATGCTACCTAATATGGGGAAACTATGCTACCCAATGTGGGGAATCTATGGTACCCAATGTGAGGAAACTAAGCTACCCAATGTGAGGAAACTGCTGGCTAATGTGGGGAAACTATGCTACCTAATGTGGGGAAACTATGCTACCTAATGTTGGGAAGCTACGCTAACTAATGTGAGTAAACTATGCTACCTAATATGGGGGGCCTAAATGAGCTGCAGCCTGTGGGGGGGCCTTAATAATTAACAACTGATATTGGGGGGTCCTCTTGAGCCCACCCCCCAGAACAAGTGACATATGGGGTTCCACCTGGGTAAGTGACATATGAAGGGGGGGTCCTGAACAACTGACGTATGAGAGGGGGGGGGCCAGGTACATTCTTTGCACAGGGACCCTCTGCTGTCTGTGTCCGCCCCTGAGGGCACCATTTATCCGATCCACGGTGTGAAGGTGGGAAGCAGTCTTCCTGGGTCAGACACAATGAGTCAATAAACACACCAACGTCAGGTTATGGTTAACTGCTTTTACTGAGCTTGTGGAGTTGGTATAACACAAACAGCTGGCCTTAGTGTGAGAGTGCAGCGTACACCTTATCAGCCTTGTTGCCTTTCTGACACTTGTGGTGCTTTTCACAGGACGGAATTGTCTTGCTGGAACTGGACTGACTAACTCCTCCCCTGTACCTCACTATACAGAGGGGACTTTTGGGGTCTCACTGGCTCGCATGGTCACATGGGGTTAACTGCTCACATTTTAAAAGGCACAGTAACATGCCAAACATACACACATGAAACCAAAACAAAATTAATTGAAGAAAAATATAATATTCTTTTTTTACAATATTCACATTATTAATGTAACAGTAGGACTCTAGTGGGCCTAACACCACGTGCTATCAGGCTGCCCGAGACAGTCCAAAACCACGGGACAGCCACTTGTGCTGGGACACCACATATATACACAAGACATGGTACAGGATATAAAAGACTGCCCCTCGTGGTAAAGGATAGTGTTTTCCAATGATTACAAATCAGTGTAATATCATAGAGAAGAGCCGGCATCACCGATGACTGTAAAATCAGAGAGAAGAGCCGGCATCACCGATCAGTGTAATATCAGAGAGAAGAGCCGGCATCACCGATCAGTGTAATATCATAGAGAAGAGCCGGCATCACCGATCAGTGTAATATCAGAGAGAAGAGCCGGCATCACCGATGACTGTAAAATCAGAGAGAAGAGCCGGCATCACCAATCAGTGTAATATCAGAGAGAAGAGCCGGCATCACCAATCAGTGTAATATCAGAGAGAAGAGCCGGCATCACCGATCACTGTAACATCAGAGAGAAGAGCCGGCATCACCGATCAGTGTAATATCAGAGAGAAGAGCCGGCATCACCGATCACTGTAACATCAGAGAGAAGAGCCGGCATCACCGATCAGTGTAATATCAGAGAGAAGACCGGTCTCACCAATCAGTGTAATATCAGAGAGAAGAGCCGGCATCACTGATCAGTGTAATATCAGAGAGAAGAGGCGGCATCACCAATCAGTGTAATATCAGAGAGAAGAGCCGGCATCACCGATCAGTGTAATATCAAAGAGAAGAGCCGGCATCACCAATCAGTGTAATATCAGAGAGAAGAGCCGGCATCACTGATCAGTGTAATATCAGAGAGAAGAGCCAGCATCACCGATCAGTGTAACATCAGAGAGAAGAGCCGGCATCACTGATCAGTGTAATATCAGAGAGAAGAGCCGGCATCACCGATCAGTGTAATATCAAAGAGAAGAGCCGGCATCACCAATCAGTGTAATATCAGAGAGAAGAGCGGGCATCACCAATCAGTGTAATATCAGAGAGAAGAGCCGGCATCACAGATCAGTGTAATATCATAGAAAAGAGTTGGCATCACCAATCAGTGTAATATCAGCGAGAAGAGTCGGCATCAGCAATCAGTGTAGCATCAGAGAGAAGAGCCGGCATCACCAATCAGTGTAATATTAGAGAGAAGAGCCGGCATCACCAATCAGTTTAATATCAGAGAGAAGAGCCGGCATCACCAATTGTTAGGATTCGGCAGGCTGGAGGTGGATCCTCTGTGTCAGCGAGGGATTTGCGTGGACCGTACTGGTGGACCGGTTCTAAGCTGCTACTGGTATTCACCAGAGCCCGCCACAAAGCGGTATGGCCTTGCTGCGGCGGCAGCAACCAGGTCGTATCCACGGCTCAACCTCGCTGACTGCTGAGAGAGGCGAGGGACAGGAGGACTAGACAGAGGCGAGGTCAGACGTAGCAGAAGGTCAAGGCAGGCGGCAAGGTTCGTAGTCAAGGTTAAGGGCAGAAGGTCTGGTAACACTGGTAAGGTAATCACAGAAACGCTTTCACTAGGCACAAGGCAACAAGATCCGGCAATGCAGGGAAGGGGAAGTGAGGTAATATAGGCCTGGAGCAGGTGAGCTAATTACACTGATTGGGCCAGGCACCAATTAGCGGTGCACTGGCCCTTTAAATCTTAGAGAGCTGGCGTGCGCGCCAGGACGTGACAGTCGGGGACCGGGACAGGTAAGTAGATTGGGATGCGATCCGCGAGTGGGCGCGTCCCGCTATGCGTAGCGCATCCCAGCCGGCAGTGTCAGTGCAGCGCTCCCGGTCAGCGGGTCTGACCGGGGCGCTGCAGAGAGGAGAAAGCCGCGAGCGCTCCGGGGAGGAGCAGGGACCCGGAGCGCTCGGCGTAACATCAATCAGTGTAACATCAGAGAGAAAAGCCGGCATCACCAATCAGTGTAATATGAGGGAGAAGAGCCGGCATCACCGATCAGTGTAATATCAGAGAGAAGAGCCGTCATCACCGATCAGTGTAATATCAGAGAGAAGAGCCGGTATCACCGATCAGTGTAATATGAGAGAGAAGAGCCGGCATCACCGATCAGTGTAATATCAGAGAGAAGAGCCGTCATCACCGATCAGTGTAATATCAGAGAGAAGAGCCGGCATCACCGATCACTGTAACATCAGAGAGAAGAGCCGGCATCACCGATCAGTGTAATATCAGAGAGAAGAGCCGGCATCACCGATCAGTGTAATATCAGAGAGAAGAGCCGGCATCACCGATCAGTGTAATATCAGAGAGAGGAGCCGGCATCACCGATCACTGTAACATCAGAGAGAAGAGCCGGCATCACCGATCAGTGTAATATCAGAGAGAAGAGCCGGCATCACCGATCACTGTAACATCAGAGAGAAGAGCCGGCATCACCGATCAGTGTAATATCAGAGAGAAGAGCTGGCATCACCAATCAGTGTAATATCAGAGAGAAGAGCCGGCATCACCGATCACTGTAACATCAGAGAGAAGAGCCGGCATCACCGATCAGTGTAATATCAGAGAGAAGAGCCGGCATCACCGATCACTGTAACATCAGAGAGAAGAGCCGGCATCACCGATCAGTGTAATATCAGAGAGAAGAGCCGGTGTCACTAATCAGTGTAATATCAGAGAAAAAAGGCAGCATCACCAATCAGTGTAATATCAGAGAGAAGAGCCGGCATCACCGATCAGTGTAATATCAGAGAGATAACCGGCATCACTGATCAGTGTAATATCAGAGAGAAAAGCCGGCATCAACAATCAGTGTAATATCAGAGAGAAGAGCCGGCATCAACAATCAGTGTAATATCAGAGAGAAGAGTCGTCATCACCAATCAGTGTAATATCAGAAAGAAGAGCCGGCATCACCGATCAGTGTAATATCTGAGAGAAGAGCCGGCATCACCAATCAGTGTAATATCAGAGAGAAGAGCTGGCATCACCGATCAGTGTAATATCAGAGAGAAGAGTTGGCATCACCAATCAGTGTAATATCAGAGAGAAGAGCCGTCATCACCAATCAGTGTAATATGAGAGAGAAGAGTTGGCATCACCGATCAGTGTAATATCAGAGAGAAGAGTTGGCATCACCAATCAGTGTAATATCAGCGAGAAGAGCCGTCATCACCGATCAGTGTAATATCAGAGAGAAGAGCCGGCATTGTAACATCAGAGAGAAGAGCCAGTGTCACCAATCAGTGTAAGATCAGAGAGAAGAGCTGGCATCACCAATCAGTGTAATATGGGAGAGAAGAGCCGGCATCACCAATCAATGTAATATGAGAGAGAAGAGCCGGCATCACCGATCAGTGTAATATCAGAGAGAAGAGCCAGCATCACCAATCAGTGTAACATCAGAGAGAAGAGCCAGCATCACCAATAAGTGTAACATCAGAGAGAAGAGTCGGCATCACCAATCAGTGTAATATGAGAGAGAAGAGTCGGCATCACCGATCAGTGTAATATGAGAGAGAAGAGCCGGCATCACCAATAAGTGTAACATCAGAGAGAAGAGTCGGCATCACCAATCAGTGTAATATGAGAGAGAAGAGTCGGCATCACCGATCAGTGTAATATCAGAGAGAAGAGCCGGCATCACCAATCAGTGTAATATCAGAGAGAAGAGCCGGCATTACCAATCAGTGTAACATCAGTGAGAAGAGCCGGCATCACCAATCAGTGTAATATCAGAGAGAAGAGCCGGCATCACCGATCAGTGTAATATCAGAGAGAAGAGCCGGTATCACCAATCAGTGTAATGTCAGAGAGAAGAGCCAGCATCAGCAATCAGTGTAATATCAGAGAGAAGTACCGGCATCAGCAATCAGTGTAATATCAGAGAGAAGAGCCG
The DNA here is from genome assembly GCF_029499605.1 of Hyla sarda. Lineage (NCBI taxonomy): Eukaryota > Metazoa > Chordata > Amphibia > Anura > Hylidae > Hyla > Hyla sarda. Next base: position 382,468,870 of record NC_079193.1, read on the forward strand.
TCATCACCAATCAGTGTAATATCAGAGAGAAGATCCGGCATCAGCAATCAGTGTAATATCAGAGAGAAGAGTCGGCATCAGCAATCAGTGTAATATCAGAGAGAAGAGCCGTCATCACCGATCAGTGTAACATCAGAGAGAAGAGCCGGCATCACTGATCAGTGTAATATCATAGAGAAGAGCCGGCATCACTGATCAGTGTAATATCATAGAGAAGAGCCGGTGTGGTGTCCCGTTACCGCATCCTATACGGTACCTGTATTGAGCTCCCCATAGCCAGAGTCCCTAGGACGTCAGGGTCCTTCTTATCTAGTCCGCCCCTTGTCACCTCTCATCTAGGTATTAGTTAATCTAACAGTTTATTCAGGATTTATATAAGTATAATTGTACAAATGTATATAATTGGTTAATAACCTGTACGGAGCGTAGCAGGACCTGCGGGTCACGTGATCAGGTAAACTCTATGGTTTTTGCTTAAGGACCTTTGGAGGTCCCTATGACATATTGCACCAATCATTCCTTGTAACGGTGAGTGACAGATATTCGGACCAATTAAAACGGCCCTGCCCCTGCCCATATAAGGGAGCGGCGGCCATTGTTTAGCTCTCTTGTTCCTGGGCTGTTGACAGGGAAGGATCTGCGCTGCTGTCATCAGTGAGCTTAGGCCCGAGCCTTGCGGTGACGGCTGATCTCTTCTAAACCGTGAGTGTATCAATCCCTAAGCACTCTGCAAGATCACCGGACCTTATCTATCACCTAAATCCAGACGGATCTTCGCAATTAACCCTAAATTCTGAGTCTTATATCAAAAGTCAAGGTCCGCAACAACTGTCAGTCACTGAAGTGTATAGAGACTGTGTGAATGAAACTGTTACTGTTCATTGGATGTACCGCAAGTCTTTAAGTAAAGTTTATCCAAGTTCAAGTTCAACTATCTTGTGGACTTTCAGTCATTATTTGCATGCACCTATCGTTACTGGGAAAGGGGCGGCGATAGGCCGGAGAATTACCTCAGCATACTAGCCCTCAGCCTGGCATCAAGAACAATAGGGTTAACCTTAACCCCTGATATACTGAAGTAATACCCTGACTACACTACCCCTACCCCAGAGGCCTACCACACCGGCATCACCAATCAGTGTAATATCAGAGAGAAGAGCCGGCATCACCAATCAGTGTAATATCAGAGAGAAGAGCCGGCATCACCAATCAGTGTAATATCAGAGAGAAGAGCCGGCATCACCAATCAGTGTAATATCAGAGAGAAGAGCCAACATCACCAATCAGTGTAATATCAAAGAGAAGAGTCGTGTAATATCAGAGGGAAGAGACGGCATCACCAATCAGTGTAATATCAGAGAGAAGAGCTGGCATCACCAATCAGTGTAATATCAGAGAGAAGAGCCGGCATCACCAATCAGTTTAATATCAGAGAGAAGAGCCGGCATCACCGATCAGTGTAATATCAGAGAGAAGAGACGGCATCAGCAATCAGTGTAATATCAGAGAGAAGAGCCGGCATCACCGATCAGTGTAATATCAGAGAGAAGAGACGGCATCAGCAATCAGTGTAATATCAGAGAGAAGAGCCGGCATCACCGATCAGTGTAATATCAGAGAGAAGAGCCGACATCACCAATCAGTGTAATATCAGAGAGAAGAGCCGGCATCACCAATCAGTGTAATATCAGAGAGAAGAGACGGCATCACCGATCAGTGTAATATCAGAGAGAAGAGCAGTCATCACCGATGAGTGTAATATCAGAGAGAAGAGCCGGCATCACTGATCAGTGTAATATCAGAGAGAAGAGCCGGCATCACCGATCAGTGTAATATCAGGGAGAAGAGCCGGCATCACCAATCAGTTTAATATCAGAGAGAAGAGCCGGCATCAACGATCAGTGCAATATCAGAGAGAAGAGCCGGCATTACCAATCAGTGTAATATCAGAGAGAAGAGCCGGCATCACTGATCAGTGTAATATCAGAGAGAAGAGCCGGCATCATCAATCAGTGTAACATCAGAGAGAAGAGACGGCATCATCAATCAGTGTAACATCAGAGAGAAGAGCCGGCATCACCAATCTTTGTAATATCAGAGAGAAGAGCCGGCATCACCGGTCAGTGTAATATCAGAGAGAAGAGTCGGACTTTTGGCTAAGATCAAGTGTAGTATCTGTTCTTACCACTTTCATGCTGGTGGCAGGCGATGCCAGTGTGAAGCTGGTGAGGATGGGTGCTGCATGGTAGGGAGCAGGTGTACCGGGGCGTTCCGGGGCTGCCCCCATGTGACCTGCTCCCTCCGGGTCTCGCCATGAGGATGAGAGGGTCTAGAGTCGCGGTAATTTAGTGCCTCGGGGAGTGGTGACCCCGAGTTGCCGAAACTCACTGTGAGTATTGGCTCACTGAGTGGAAGCACGGGCACCATAATCTCTTCACCTTGTGGCACTCACCTCTTCTGGCTAGAATCAGAGAAATTTTTATAGATCCGGCCAGATGTCCGGGCAGTATATCTGCACACATTCACTCATTTATTTCTTTTTGTCTCACCGTGTCACTTTTTGCGTGTTTTGTGTCCACAGGATTGTCAGGATGCGGTAGCCCTTCTGGGTGTCCCTCCAGGCGGTCTAGGGGAGGTGTGTGTGGCCATTTGGTTCCGCACCTCGCTGCAAACACACCGGGTACTCCTGCTTTGGCAGGGTACCGACCATTATCGGCTCTGCGGGCAGATACCTAGGCTAACGCCAAGGGGGATGCCAGGAGCATTTGTGGTCCCCTAGTAGCGTCGGAGAAAAGGGACATCGAACCTGGAACCTGGCAGGTACCTTTTGGTCCAGAGGCGAAGGGTAAGGTTTGTTGGGGGGCCTCTCTCCTTTTGCAGAAGGGCTTGCGATAGACCGCATCCTCTGTGCACGTTTTTTTTTGTGTAACACGTTGGCACTTTTTCTTGCACTTTGGGTGATTTGAGAGCACGTTCCGATGAGAGTCGGCATCACTGATCAGTGTAATATCAGAGGAAAGAGCCGGCATCACTGATCAGTGTAACACCAGAGAGAAGAGACCGTTCCATTTTAGCCTTTTTTTTTTCTTTTATCACCAGTGCAGAATATCTGATAATCCGACTCTCCTCTACTTCATTGATTCTGGAATAAAGGGACTTTACTGCATTAATTCGGCCTCATTTATAGAGACGAGGCGTCGGCTGTCAACGTGGCACAGATTAAGGTATCGCAGATATATGGGCGCCGTATCCCCCCCTTCTGCTGGTTAGATCCTCCTGGCAGGCGTCTGTACGACTGATGTCTATAAACTTCTCTATGTGACAACTTCATGTCATCGAGAAGCCGATCTGATAGAGACTTCACCGCGGTAACAAGGAATCCGTGTCCGCAATATGGGATAAAGCGTCTGACAGCAAACGCACGGGGGAGGGGGGATGAGACGGCAAGAAAATCCTTCATCTCGAGTGTCAACGGCAATAATACAGAAACATTGACTTTTATATAAAACCCCTTCATTCCCTAGATGGGGGGATTCAAGGCTCCACAGATTTTTCTATGGGATTAAGGCAGTGTTTCCCACTGGATTAAGGTCTGGAGACTGGTTAGACCACCCTATTAGTCCAACCCTGGCCCGTACATGATCTTTCTCCATCAGACGGTCCTGTACATGATCTTTCTCCATCAGACGGGCCCGTACATGATCTTTCTCCATAAGACAGGCCCGTACATGATCTTTCTCCATCAGACTGTCCTGTACATGATCTTTCTCCATCAGACGGGCCCGTACATGATCTTTCTCCATAAGACAGGCCCGTACATGATCTTTCTCCATCAGACTGTCCTGTACATGATCTTTCTCCATCAGACGGGCCCGTACATGATCTTTCTCCATAAGACAGGCCTGTACATGATCTTTCCCCATCAGACGGGCCTGTACATGATCTTTCTCGATCAGATGGGCCTGTACATGATCTTTCTCCATCAGACGGTCCTGTACATGATCTTTCTCCATCAGACGGGCCTGTACATGATCTTTCTCCATCAGACGGGCCTGTACATGATCTTTCTCCATCAGACGATCCTGTACATGATCTTTCTCCGTCAGGCGGGCCTGTACATGATCTTTCTCCATCAGATGGTCCTGTACATGATCTTTCTCCATCAGGCGGGCCTGTACATGATCTTTCTCCATCAGATGGGCCTGTACATGATCTTTCTCCATTAGACGGTCCTGTACATGATCTTTCCCCATTAGACGGGCCTGTACATGATCTTTCTCCATCAGACGGTCCCGTACAAGATCTTTCTCCATCAGACGGTCCTGTACATGATCTTTCTCCATCAGACAGTCCTGTACATGATCTTTCTCCATCAGACGGTCCTGTACATGATCTTTCCCCATCAGACGGTCCTGTACATGATCTTTCCCCATCAGACGGGCCTGTACATGATCTTTCTCGATCAGATGGGCCTGTACATGATCTTTCTCCATCAGACGGTCCTGTACATGATCTTTCTCCATCAGACGGGCCTGTACATGATCTTTCTCCATCAGACGGGCCTGTACATGATCTTTCTCCATCAGACGGTCCTGTACATGATCTTTCTCCGTCAGGCGGGCCTGTACATGATCTTTCTCCATCAGATGGTCCTGTACATGATCTTTCTCCATCAGGCGGGCCTGTACATGATCTTTCTCCATCAGATGGGCCTGTACATGATCTTTCTCCATTAGACGGTCCTGTACATGATCTTTCCCCATTAGACGGGCCTGTACATGATCTTTCTCCATCAGACGGTCCCGTACAAGATCTTTCTCCATCAGACGGTCCTGTACATGATCTTTCTCCATCAGACAGTCCTGTACATGATCTTTCTCCATCAGACGGTCCTGTACATGATCTTTCTCCATCAGACGGTCCTGTACATGATCTTTCCCCATCAGACGTACCTGTACATGATCTTTCTCCATCAGATGGGCCTGTACATGATCTTTCTCCATCAGACGGTCCTGTACATGATCTTTCCCCATCAGACGGGACCGTACATGATCTTTCTCCATCAGACAGTCCTGTATATGATCTTTCCCCATCAGACGGGCCCTTACATGATCTTTCCCCATCAGACGGGCCCGTACATGATCTTTCTCCATCAGACGGGCCAGTACATGATCTTTCTCCATCAGACGGTCCTGTACATGATCTTTCTCCATCAGACGGGCCCGTACATGATCTTTCTCCATCAGACGGGCCAGTACATGATCTTTCTCCATCAGAAGGGCCTGTACATGATCTGTCTCCATCAGACGGGTCTGTACATGATCTTTCCCCATCAGACGGTCCTGTATATGATCTTTCTCCATCAGACGATCCTGTACATGATCTTTCCCCATCAGACGGGCCCGTCCATGATCTTTCTCCATCAGACGGTCCTGTACATGATCTTTCCCCATCAGACGGGCCCTTACATGATCTTTCCCCATCAGACGGGCCCGTTCATGATCTTTCTCCATCAGACGGGCCCGTACATGATCTTTCTCCATCAGATGGGCCTGTACATGATCTTTCTCCATCAGACGGGCCCGTACAAGATCTTTCTCCATCAGACGATCCTGTACATGATCTTTCTCCATCAGACGGTCCTGTACATGATCTTTCTCCATCAGATGGGCCTGAACATGATCTTTCTCCATCAGACGGGCCCGTACATGATCTTTCTCCATCAGACGGGCCTGTACATGATCTTTCTCCATCAGATGGACCCGTACATGATCTTTCTCCATCAGACGGTCCTGTACATGATCTTTCTCCATCAGACGGTCCTGTACATGATCTTTCCCCATCAGACGGTCCTGTACATGATCTTTCTCCATCAGACGGTCCTGTACATGATCTTTCTCCATCAGACGGGCCTGTACATGATCTTTCTCCATCAGACGGTCCTGTACATGATCTTTCTCCATCAGAAGGTCCTGTACATGATCTTTCTACATCAGACGGAGCTGTACGTGATCTTCCTCCATCAGACAGGCTTGTACATGATCTTTCTCCATCAGACGTGCCCATACATGATTTTTCTCCATCAGACGGGCCTGTACATGATCTTTCTCCATCAGACGGTCCTGTACATGATCTTTCTCCATCAGATGGTCCTGTACATGATCTTTCTCCATCAGATGGTCCTGTACATGATCTTTCTCCATCAGACGGTCCTGTACATGATCTTGCTCCAAAAGACGGTCCTGTACATGATCTTTCTCCATCAGACGGTCCTGTACATGATCTTTCTCCAAAAGACGGTCCTGTACATGATCTTTCTCCATCAGACGGTCCTGTACATGAGCTTTCTCCATCAGACGGTCCTGTACATGATCTTTCTCCAAAAGACGGTCCTGTACATGATCTTCCTCCATCAGACGGGCCTGTACATGATCTTTCTCCATCAGACGGGCCCATACATGATCTTTCTCCATCAGACGGTCCTGTACATGATCTTTCTCCATCAGACGGTCCTGTACATGATCTTTCTCCATCAGACAGTCCTGTACATGATCTTTCTCCATCAGACGGTCCTGTACATGATCTTTCTCCATTAGACGGTCCTGTACATGATCTTTCTCCATCAGACGGGCCTGTACATGATCTTTCTCCATCAGACGGTCCTGTACATGATCTTTCTCCATCAGATGGTCCTATACATGATCTTTCTCCAAAAGACGGTCCTGTACATGATCTTTCTCCATCAGATTGTCCTGTACATGATCTTTCTCCATCAGACGGTCCTGTACATGATCTTTCTCCATCAGACGGGTCTGTGCATGATCTTTCCCCATCAGACAGTCCTGTACATGATCTTTCTCCATCAGACGGTCCTGTACATGATCTTTCTCCATTAGACGGTCCTGTACATGATCTTTCTCCATCAGACGGGCCTGTACATGATCTTTCTCCATCAGATGGTCCTGTACATGATCTTTCTCCATCAGACGGGTCTGTGCATGATCTTTCCCCATCAGACAGTCCTGTACATGATCTTTCTCCATCAGACTGGTCCTTTACATGATCTTTCTCCATCACAGGGGCTCGTACATGTGATTTTTTAAGCAGAGGGACCTTGCAGGCGCTGCAGGATTTCAGTCCTTCATGACAGTGTGTTACCAATTGTTTTCTTGGTACCTGTGTTCCTACATGCCTTGAGATCATTGACAAGATCCTCCCCTGTAGTTCCTGGCTGATCTCTCACCGTCCTAATGATCATTGAGACGCCATGAGGTGAGATCTTACATGGAGCCCCCGACCGAGGGAGATGGACAGGTATCTTGTGTTTCTTCCATTTGTGAATAATGGCACCAACTGTAGTAAGCTTCATACCGATCTACTTTGCGATCGTCTTGTAGTCCACTCCAGCTTTGTGTAGGTCACGATCTTGTTTGAAATCTGATGAATTGATGGCTTCTGTGGACAGGGGTCTTTTATACAGGCCAACAATCCCCATATTGGGACAACTTTGTGAACTGGACGAAATATGGGAGGGGCTTGTGCAAAAGTGGGCTTATTAAAGGCAATCACAGGCATTCTAGGAATCCTCGGGGGTGGGGCTTAAATGTCCCATAGTTGGTAATTTAATTGTTAGTAAAGGGGTACTCCGCCTCTAAACATCTTATCCCCTATTCAAAGGATAGGGGATAAGATGTATGATTGCAGGTGTCCCGCTGCTGGGGACACCCGCGATCTCCTGCACCTGGCGTTCATTTAGAGCAGTGGTTCTTATCCTTGTGGGAGGTACTGAACCCCACCAGTTTCATATGCGCATTCACTGAACCCTTCTTAATTGGAAAAATAAAATATGATAGGGGTAGCTAGGTAGGGATAGGGTTAAAAAAGATTATAGGCACAGATAAACAAATATTGAATACAGGCAGTGGGGATTCAGTGTAAGGATAGGGTTAACTATGAACTAGACTCAGGTAGCCAGGCATTGAGTGAAGGCAGTGGTGTTTCAGTGTGCCTACCTGTTCCCGCAGCGTCCGTGCCTCCACTTGTCAGAGGGGCCGTCTGGCTGAGCCTGTTTAAGGCTGCATTCACATCTCGTTTTTGCAATACGGTTGCCGTATCCATTGAAAAAAACGTATTGAACCGTATTGCAAACCGTATATATAGACATTTCATTGTAAACCGTATGCCAACCGTAGCATCAGGTTGTGTACGTTTTGCATCATTTACGGTTTTAGTCGACTACAGTTTTGTGTCCCGTTTAAAAACCGTATCCAACCTGTATACGGTTATTTTAAAAGGGAGTTCTACGGTAACCGTATGTAACCGTATGTGCATACGGTTACATCCAGTTTGCACAATACGGTTTTTAATTTTTTTTCTTTTTTTGGGGGGAAATTCAATTAAAGGAATAACTTTATTTAAAATGTTGACAAACATAAAACCGTATCCGTTTTTTTTTTTTCAAGGAAAACGTATTAAAACGTATGCAAACGGACATCCCTTTTCAAACCATATACGGTTTAAAAACGTGAGGAGGCATATACGGTTGTATACGTTTCGGTCCGGTTTGGTTGCAAAAACGAGATGTGAATGCAGCCTAAGACGCCGCGGGACCGGAAGTACATCATGGGAGGCCACGCCGGAAGTGGTGCGTTCCAGCGGGGGACACATGCAGGCGATCACGTGGGAGCGGAGCCACAAAAGATAGGAGGCTTCCTTTACAGTAGGGTAAAACAGTACTCTGTTAGGTGGGACATGATCCCCTGCAGCCGATGATGGACAAGTGGGGCGTGTCACCACGAATCATATGAGTCGGGTGTGTGTCTTGACGTCCGCCGAACCCGCGAGACTGACTCACCGAACCCATGGGGTTCGATCTAACCCAGGTTAAGAACCACTGGTTTAGAGTGTCGGTTTCAGCGCCGGAGACTCGTGACGTCACGGCAGCACTTGCCACGGCCACGCCCCCTACATGCAAGTCTATTGGAGGGGGCGTGACAGCCATCATGCCCCCTCCCATAGACTTTCATTGAGGGGGCATGGCCATGATGTCGCGAGCGGGGCGTGACAGTGACGTCACGAGCCTCCGCCCGCATTGCCAGCACAGAGCAAAGTTTGCTCCCTGCACAGGATGTCTGGGGTGCCGCAGCCGAGATAGCGGGGGTCTCCAGCGGTGGGACCCCCCTGCGATCCGCCCCTAAGATGTCTAGGGGGCGGAGTACCCCTTTAAGTACAGCTCTGTGCCATTAAGTTGCAGCTATGATCAGTGACTCAACCTCATCGCTTTGAGTCTGCATTGGTCCGAAATCGCTCTGTCTCTTCTTCCATGCTTTATACTGCAGCTGTTCTCCATTAGGTCACAAGTGTGATCAGTGACTCCGGCTTAGCTGCAGAGGATGTTCCGTATTTTTCGGCATACAAGACGCTCCGGCATATAAGAAGCTCTGGCATATAAGACGCTCCGGCATATAAGACGCTCCGGCATATAAGACGCTCCGGCATATAAGACGCTCCGGCATATAAGACGCTCCGGCATATAAGACGCTCCGGCATATAAGACGCTCCGGCATATAAGACGCTCCGGCATATAAGACGCTCCGGCATATAAGACGCTCCGGCATATAAGACGCTCCGGCATATAAGACGCTCCGGCATATAAGACGCTCCGGCATATAAGACGCTCCGGCATATAAGACGCACCTAATTTTATAGGATAAAAATATAGAAATTTAAAGATTCTGAACCAAATGCAATGTAAAGTATAGGTCACAGTGATCTTCAACCTGCGGACCTTCAGATGTTGCAAAACTACAACTCCCAGCATGCCCGGACAGCCAACGGCTGTCCGGGCATGCTGGGAGTTGTAGTTTTGCAAGATCTGGAGGTCCGCAGGTTGAAGACTACTGGTATAGGAGGTTATACTCACGTGTCCCCGCCGCTCCGGACCCGTCAACGCTCGTCACCGTTGCCCTGGATGTCGCCCTCCATCGCTGTCGCCGCGTCCCTGTCGCTCCGGAACATCTCTGCTGCCCAATATCCTCGCTCTCCGTCACGCCATGATGTCGCTACGCACGCCGACGATGTGATGATGACGAAGAAGGAGAGCGCCCTGCATGGCCGGCGCTCTCCTTCGTCATCATCACCGAGGAGGCAGGTAAGGTCCATCCCGGTGTCCTGTAAGCTGTTCGGGACGCCGCGATTTCACCGCGACGGCCCCGAACAGCCCCGACTGAACAACCGGGTTAGTGTTATTTTCGCTCCAGACGCGGCGGTCAGCTTTGATCGCCGCGTCTGAAGGGTTAATACAGGGCATCACCGCAATCGGTGATGTCCTGTATTAGCCGCGGGTCCCGGCCGTTGATGGCCGCAGGGACCGCCGCAATAGGTGTGTATTCGCCATATAAGACGCACCAATTCCCCCCCCCCCCCAGTTTTGGGGAAGAAAAAGTGCGTCTTATACGGCGAAAAATACGGTAATCTGCCTCTCATCCTCGGTGCAGGCTCTGGTTCTGTCCATGCTTTACACTGACGCTGGATGGTGGTCTTGATGGGGTTTGCCCACAAATCATAAATATGGCTGCCCAGGTCATCTCCCGTGTGTCTGCATCCTGCAGAGATGGTCGGTCGCTGTAAACTGCCATGTTTGTTGTGTTACGCCATTTTCATATGTATATTGACATTATTGGGCGCAGCACTCGGAGCCACGCTGTTTATTCAATTCTGGAAGTTGCGCAATGACAAAGTAGAAAAAAACAAAAAGTGACAAAAACTAAATTCTAGATTGTGAAACATCCCCCCTCCCCCGCAGAACCTGTTGTGCCGGAAGCTTCTCTGATTTTTCTGATGAACTCTTGTAAATTGGATGCAGATTTGTCGGGCCCAGAGGCTGCGGCGCTGCTGATGTGAGATGCGCTGCACAGCGTAGCGTATCCTGTTTATGCCAAATCTGCTGAAATCCTCCCCGTATCTGCTTCACAACTTACTGCAGACGAAGGAGAAGGAGAAGCAGCCGGCGCCGGGGTATGGAGTCCAAACGGTGCACCGTCATCTGTGTCACATCCAATCCTACCAGGATGAATCTCCTCATATAAGAGCAGGGCCAACCATATCCCCTAAGTCTTATACTGTCATATAATAAAGAGCAGGGCCAACCATATCCCCCATATCATATACTGTCATATAAGAAAGAGCAGGGCCAACCATACCCCCTAAGTCTTATACTGTCATATAATAAAGAACAGGGCCAACCATATCCCCCATATCATATACTGTCATATAATAAAGCACAGGGCCAACCATACCCCCTAAGTCTTATACTGTCATATAATAAAGAGCAGGGCCAACCATATCCCCTAAGTCTTATACTGTCATATAATAAAGAGCAGGGCCAACCATATCCCCTAAGTCTTATACTGTCATATAATAAAGAGCAGGGCCAACCATATCCCCTAGGTCTTATACTGTCATATAATAAAGAGCAGGGCCAACCATATCCCCTAAGTCTTATACTGTCATATAATAAAGCACAGGGCCAACCATACCCCCTAAGTCTTATACTGTCATATAATAAAGAGCAGGGCCAACCATACCCCCCATAACATATACTGTCATATCATAAAGAGCTGGGCCAACCATACCCCCCATATCATATACTGTCATATAATAAAGAGCAGGGCCAACCATACCCCCATATCATATACTGTCATGTAATAAAGAACAGGGCCAACCATACCCCCCATATCATATACTGTCATATAATAAAGCACAGGGCCAACCTTACCCCCATATCATATACTGTCATATAATAAAGAACAGGGCCAACCATACCCCCCATAACATATACTGTCATATCATAAAGAGCTGGGCCAACCATACCCCCCATATCATATACTGTCATATAATAAAGAGCAGGGCCAACCATACCCCCATATCATATACTGTCATATAATAAAGAGCAGGGCCAACCATACCCCCTAAGTCTTATACCGTCATATAATAAATCACAGGGCCAACCATACCCCCTAAGTCTTATACTGTCATATAATAAAGAACAGGGCCAACCATACCCCCATATCATATACTGTCATATAATAAAGCACAGGGCCAACCATACCCCCATATCATATACTGTCATATAATAAAGAACAGGGCCAACCATACCCCATGTCATATACTGTCATATAATAAAGCACAGGGCCAACCATACCCCCTAAGTCTTATACTGTCATACATATAATAAAGCACAGGGCCAACCATATCCCCCTTATCATATACTGTCATATAATAAAGAGCAGGGCCAACCATACCCCCTAAGTCTTATACCGTCATATAATAAAGCACAGGGCCAACCATACCCTTAAGCCTTATACTGTCATATAATAAAGAACAGGGCCAACCATACCCCCATATCATATACTGTCATATAATAAAGAACAGAGCCAACCATACCCCCATATCATATACTATCATATAATAAAGAGCAGGGCCAACCATACCCCATATCATATACTGTCATATAATAAAGAACAGGGCCAACCATACCCCCCATATCATATACTGTTATATAATAAAGAGCTGGGACAACCATACCCCCCATATCATATACTGTCATATAATAAAGAGCAGGGCCAACCATACCCCCCATATCATATACTGTCATATAATAAAGAGCAGGGCCAACCATACCCCCATATCATATACCGTCATATAATAAAGAACAGGGCCAACCATACCCCCCATATCATATACTGTCATATCATAAAGAACAAGGCCAACCATACCCCCATATCATATACTATCATATAATAAAGAACAGGGCCAACCATACCCCCCATATCATATACTGTCATATAATAAAGAGCATGGCCAACCATACCCTCCATATCATATACTGTCATATAATAAAGCACAGGGCCAACCATACCCCCTAAGTCTTATACTGTCTTATAATAAAGCACAGGGCCAACCATACCCCCATATCATATACTATCATATAATAAAGCACAGGGCCAACCATACCCCCATATCATATACTATCATATAATAAAGAGCAGGGCCAACCATATCCACTAAGTCTTATACTGTCATATAATAAAGCACAGGGCCAACCATACCCCCCATATCATATACTATACATATAATAAAGAACAGGGCCAACCATACCCCCCATATCATATACTATACATATAATAAAGAACAGGGCCAACCATACCTCCTAAGTCATATACTGTCATATAATAAAGAGCAGGGCCAACCATACCTCCCATATCATATACTGTCATATAATAAAGAACAGGGCCAACCATACCCCCATTATCATATACTGTCATGTAATAAAGAGCAGGGCCAACCATACCCCCATATCATATACTGTCATGTAATAAAGAGCAGGGCCAACCACACCCCATATCATATACTGTCATATAATAAAGAACAGGGCCAACCATACCCCCCATATCATATTCTGTCATATCATAAAGAACAGGGCCAACCATACCCCCCATATCATATACTGTCATATAATAAAGCACAGGGCCAACCATAACCCCCCCCCCCCATATCATATACAGTCACATAATAAAGAACAGGGCCAACCATACCCCCCATATCATATACCGTCATATAATAAAGAGCAGGGCCAACCATACCCCCCATATCATATACTGTCATATAATAAAGAGCAAGGCCAACCATACCCCCCCCCCCCCCCATATCATATACTGTCATATAATAAAGAGCAGGGCCAACCATACTCCCCATATCATATACTGTCATATAATAAAGAGCAGGGCCAACCATACTCCCCATATCATATACTGTCATATAATAAAGAGCAAGGCCAACCATACCCCCCCCCCCCCATATCATATACAGTCGCATAAGAAAGGACAGGGCCAACCATACTCCCAAATCATATACTGTCATTTAATAAAGAGCAGGGCCAACCATACCCCCCATATCATATACTGTCATATAATAAAGAACAGGGCCAACCATACCCCCCATATCATATACTGTCATGTAATATAGAGCAGGGCCAACCATACCACCCATATCATATACTGTCATATAATAAAGAGCAGGGCCAACCATACCCCCATATCATATACTATCATATAATAAAGAACAGGGCCAACCATACCCCCCATATCATATACTGTCATATAATAAAGAGCATGGCCAACCATACCCCCATATCATATACTGTCATATAATAAAGAGCAGGGCCAACCATACCCCCCCCCCCCCCATATCATATACTGTCATATAATAAAGAGCAGGGCCAGCCATACCCCCCATATCATATACTTTCATATAATAAAGAACAGGGCCAACCATACCCCCCATATCATATACTATCATATAATATAGAACAGGGCCAACCATACCCCCCCATATCATATACTGTCATATAATAAAAAGCAGGGCCAACCATTCCCCCCATATCATATACCGTCATATAATAAAGAGCAGGGCCAACCATACTCCCCATATCATATACTGTCATATAATTAAGTGCAGGGCCAACCATACCCCCATATCATATACTGTTATATAATAAAGAACAGGGCCAACCATACCCCCCATATCATATACTATCATATAATATAGAACAGGGCCAACCATACCCCCCCATATCATATACTGTCATATAATAAAAAGCAGGGCCAACCATACCCCCATATCATATACTGTCATATAATTAAGTGCAGGGCCAACCATACCCCCCATATCATATACTGTCATGTAATAAAGAGCAGGGCCAACCATACCCCCCATATCATATACTGTCATATAATATAGAACAGGGCCAACCATACCCCCCATATCATATTGTGGTGTCCCGGTACCGTATCCTATCCGGTACCTGCGTATGTGGGTCCCCTTAGCCAGAGTCTCTAGGACGTCGGGTCCCCATTGTCTAGTTCACCCCTGGTCACCTCTCATCCAGATACTTATTGCGCTAATAGTTTACTTAGGAAGCATGTAAATATGATATCAATGTCTATAAATAGTTAATTACCTGTCTATAGCATAGCAGAACCTTCGGGTCACGTGGTCAGGTGAACTCTATGGAATTTCTGCTTAAGGACCCTTGGAGGTCCCTGTGGCATAGTCAATCCCATTACACTGTGTAACAGGGAATGACAGATGTTCGGACCAATCAGATTCACCCCGCCCCTGCCCATATAAGGGAGCGGCGGCCATTGTTCTCGCTCTTGTTCCCGGGCTGTCAAACGAGCAAGATCTGCACAGCTGTCTATCGCAGTGAGTTAGGCCTGAGCCTCGCGGCAATGGCTGATATATTTAGGATCGCGAGTGTATCAATCCCTAAGCACTCTGCAGGATGACCGGACCTTATCTATCCCCTAAATCCGGATGGATCTGCAATAATTACCCTAAGTTCAGAGACTTTAATTTAATTCAAGGTCCGCAACAATTGTCAGTCATTGAGATATATAGAGACTGTTTGCCTGAGACTGTTATTGTTCATTGGATGTACCGCAAGCATCTAAGTAAAGTTCTTCAAGTTAAAGTTCCAGTACCTTGTGGACCTTCAGTCATTTTATTACATGCACCTATCGTTTCTGGGAAGGGCGGCGATAGGCCGGAGAATTACCTCAGCATACTAGCCCTCAGCCTGGCGTCACGAACTATAGGGTTAACATGAACCCCTCATTTACCGAAACATCTCCCCAACTACCATACACCCCCCAAGGGCTACCACAAAGCCTTTTTGGCATTGCAAGAACAGGATACGGTTGTGTTCCTACTACAGTCATTAGTGAAAGTGTACTCCCCGCCAGAAAAAGAACTTTATTCATGTACTGTGACCTATACTCCAGAGTAAGGGGTTGCGCACACGGTGCTGTGTGGAGGAAGTGCGCATGTAAAGTAAGGGCGGAGGCGAACAGTACAGCAGAGCTACAAGTTAGCGCGGGACATCCTTGCGCACGTGATCCAGAGACCCCGTCCACCGAAGCTCTTGGTGCCGTGGCGGCCATTTTGTTGGAGCCTAGTGCCAGAAACCAACAAAGAGAGACAGTTCAGCGTGGGGAAAGGTGCAGAGTGCAACAACGGGCTGGAAGCTGTGAGGAGCCGGAACAGTACGGGACTCTGAGACATCAGATTGCCGAATTGAAGTCTTACATAGAGTCGCTTCAGCTACCGATCAACGCACTCAAATTACAATTAAAGGCTGTTGAGTTTCAGGTCACCGCTCTCAAATTTGAAGTCTACGCTCTCAAGTTCCAGATTAGAGAACAACTGCGTATTTATTTGGGACCTAGGAATTCAAGATCTATTTAAAGGGCCAGCATACCAAATACAGAGATGTCAGAACCTGCAGCCCCACAGTCCCCATCTGAACAGTAAGGGGGCGATGCTCCAGTGGCCCTACCAACGGGGTCTCCACCCCAAGTCAGAAGGGCGTTGCCGCCTTCACCAACACTTTCTACTTCACAAGGACGTACTCTGCCTGTGATTCCAGCAAGACCTCCAGCACAGGCGGAGCAGGACCCAGAAAGTCCACCTTCAGTCTCTCCCTACGTGTTGGGAGCCCCTGTTGCTGCACCTGTCTTCTTGGGGAATCCTGTGCTTCCCACCTACAATGGTGACCCTTTTACATTAAGAGACTTTAAAGAAAAATTCTATAGCCTCTTTGGATTTTATGCACTTCCCCCTCATCAACAGGTACAGCTGCTTCTGGGACAACTCCAGGGACCCGCCTTGGAAGAACTTCGCACCTGGCCAGCGGCTGATAAAGCTACAGTGGGACAGATTTTTGAAGGACTTTCTCAAGTGTTTGAATCTCATTCCCCCTCCGAGGTACGCCTCCGACTCTATGAACGGCGCCAGAAGCCAGGTGAGACTCTCCGAGCATATGTAGTGTCTTTGAAGAGCGCATTAGAGGCGGTACGGAAGTTGGACGGCATCACGCCCGATCAGGGCAATCGAGTACTGATGGACCGTTTTATAGAAGGGGCACTGAACAAATGGAACAAGGCCCAACTTAGGATGCTGGCCGTGCAAAATCCCGACAAGGCTTTCCCAGCTTTTAAGAGACTCGCGGTTAAAGTAATCGAGTCGGGACCTCAGACAGAAGAAACTAGTGTCCCCGCTACCGAATCACCGCCTGTCCCTTCTCAATCTGCCCCGCCAACACCTTCTTCTAGCCCTTGGACAGCTGACTTACAAGACATTAAACAGGACATTGAACAGTTAGCCAAGGCCTTTAAAGAAATGGCGGTATGGCCAAATCCTTCTAGATCTGCAACACCACCATCTAAGAAAGCTTACCCTCGCCCTGTTGGTCCACCTGGTACCCCTCCTGTGAGACCACCTGGGAGTCAGAGACTCGTCTGTAGCTATTGTAACAAGAATGGACACTGGAAGAGCCAATGCTGGGCTTTAAACGGGCGTCCCCTGGGGTCGAGGACCACACCCCAGGAGTAGAGGCTGAACGTCCAGAATCAACCAGTGACAAGAAGGGACTGTCTATGTATGTAGCTTATTGTACTTATGTACAGGTGATGATTGAACGTATCCGGATACAAGCTCTGATAGATACGGGGTCTCAGGTATCCACTATTCTGCAGGGGGTTTTCTATAAGTACTGGGGCCCAGAAAGGTTGTGTGACCCTCAGAAAGCGGAGTTTGGCTGGCGAGCGGTCCAACACCACCTCAAAATCCTCCAAGCAGAACAGAAGTTCGTGAATCATCAAGGAGAAATCTGTAGAGTAAGGATTCAAGATATCCGAGCCGTTAGTCTACAGCCACAGACGGAGACAGTTATTTGGTGCCGTGTCCGACCCGGGGTGAAAAATCAAGATTACCAAGCGCTCTTGGAATCCCTTCTACTGGAAGATTGTCCCTTGGTGCGAATCGCTAGAAGCCTGGTAACCGTACGTAATGGGAAGGTTCCAGTGAGACTTATTAACCTCTCTCAAGTTGCGGTCCAACTACCCAAGTATACCCCAGTGGCTACTCTACACCATTTAGACGTCAGAGATGTGGTCTCGAAGTCACAAGTGGTTCAACGAGGACCTGACCAGAATCCTGCGGAACCTTGGTGGAGCCAACTATAGATAGGAGGCGAAGATACCCCCAAGGAACAGGTGGAAGGAGTCATCCAGGTGGCTAAGAAATATCAAGAAGCGTTCAGCAAGTTCCCCACAGACTTTGGCAGAACCACCATGATCAAACATAGGATTCTCACAGGAGACAATCCACCCATTAAAGAGAGACATCGCCCTGTGGCTCCTGGGATGTATCAGACCATAAAGAAAATGCTCGTGGAGATGAAAGAGGCCAATGTCATCCAGAAAAGCCAGAGTCCTTGGGCTGCACCTTTGGTCCTGGTGAAGAAAAAAGATGGAACTATCCGCCTTTGCGTGGATTACCGGCAGGTGAACAACATAACTCATAAGGATGCCTATCCTCTCCCTCGCATCGAAGAATCCTTGACTGCGTTGGGGTCGGCCGCCTACTTTTCCACACTGGATCTGACGAGCGGCTACTGGCAGGTGCCAATGGCAGAAGAGGATAGAGAGAAGACCGCATTTGTGACCCCTATGGAACTCTTCGAGTTCAAGAGTATGCCCTTTGGACTGTGCAATGCACCAGCTACTTTCCAACGGCTAATGGAGCGATGCTTGGGGCATCTCAACTTCCAGAGTGTCCTGTTGTATTTAGATGACCTCATCGTCTATTCTCGGACATATCAGGAACACCTGGATCACCTGAAAGAAGTTTTCCAAGTCCTTATCCAACATGGACTCAAGGTTAAACCTTCCAAATGTCACCTGCTAAAGCCACAAGTGCACTATCTGGGACATGTCGTCAGTGCTCAAGGAGTCCAGCCTGATCCAGACAAAGTGAGTGCTGTGAAAGAGTGGCCTACACCCAGGACAGTGCGAGACGTCCGAAGTTTCCTGGGGTTTGCTGAATATTACCGGCGCTTCATTCCCCATTTTGCTCAAATTGCTGGACCCTTGACCGAATTGCTGAGAGGGACAGCAGGGGATAATTATAATGGGAGGCTTCCCATACAGTGGGCCGAAGAACAAGAAGATGCCTTTCGAGCCCTGAAGTACCTCCTCACGGAACTCCCCATTTTGGCGTATCCTGACTACAGCCTGCCGTTCCGTATATACACAGACGCTAGCTTTGAAGGTCTGGGGGCGGTCTTCTCTCAAGTGCAAGATGGCAAAGAGAGGGTGATTGCCTATGCCAGCCGGCATCTCCGAGGTGCTGAGGAGAATGATGCCAACTATAGCTCCTTCAAGCTGGAGCTCCTGGCCCTGGTCTGGGCCATTACTGAGAAGTTTAAGGACTATCTGGCTGCTACTCCCTTCATGGTCTACACTGATAACAACCCCTTAGCCCATTTGAACACTGCTAAGTTCGGAGCTTTTGAACAGCGTTGGGCCTCTCGGTTGGCCAACTATGATTTCAACATTAAGTATCGCAGAAAAACCAATGTTAATGCGGATGTACTTTCTCGCATGGCCCCGGGAGAAGCACCTCCTGCTGAAGATGTGTGGGAAGATGTCGAAATGCCTCCCTTCTACCGAAGGTTCGTGAGCCAGAGTGCTCTAACTGCCCAGGCGGGTGACGGACCTGAATCTCCCAAAGTCCCTGAAGATCTGTCCACCTGGAAGACACTTAAGGACGAAAGTCGGGTTATCGGGGACCTCCTAGACTATTGCCTCCACAAGAAGGTGCCCACTCGGTTGCGCAAGACCCACCTGTTCCTGCACAAGGGGCTGGTTTACCGAAATTCCCTGGACCCAGTTTCCGGAGACAGCATACACCAGATTGTGGTTCCCAGAAGAGATGCAGCCATGGTCCTGAATGCCTATCATGATCAATCCGTACACTTCGGGGTCCATAAGACAGAGATCACCGTCAGAAGGAGATTTTACTGGATTGGGATGCGGGGAGACATCGAGAAATGGTGTGTCGAGCACTTCGTGTGCAACGTGATAAAGAACCCCCGGAGGGACGCGAGAGCCCCTTTGCATCCCATCTGTACAGAGAGGCCGAACCAAATTGTTGCCTTGGATCATGTGAAGCTGGCCCCCACTCGATCTGACTACTGTCATGCTCTAACTATTGTGGATCATTATTCCAAGTGGGTAATCATGGTCCCTGTCAAGGATCTTACCGCCAAGACTGCTGCTCAGCTCTTCTATCGACATTGCATCCAACCTCTGGGGTGTTCCAAATCGGTCCTCACGGATTGGGGAACCGCCTTTGAAGCCCAGTTGTTCCAGGAACTTTTCCGGTTGCATGATTTCAAGAAGCTCCGGACAACGGCCTACCATCCCCAAGGGAATGGGCTCTGTGAGAGGATCAATCAAGTGTTCATCCAGATGCTCAGAGCTGCCTCTGTCTCAAAGCACGAAGAGTGATGTCAGCTGTTGCCTTAACTCCTGGAAATTTACAAAAACACTGTCCACTGCTCTATGGGGTACATGCCTTTTTTCCTGATGATGGGCCGACACGGCCAATTGCCAAAGGATCGAACCTTCGGGCTACAGGCACCTTTCAACAATTCTCCTCAGGTTTCCCAAGGTTGGGTGAAAATGGGTGAAGTTCATGAACGCCAGCAGAGGGATTATAATCGACATGCTTCAGCTCAGCCCTTGCAGCTTGGAGATAAAGTGTGGCTCAGAAATTTTCCTAGAACCCATAAATTGGACTCATTGTGGGAAACCGAGCCACATACCATTACTGCGGTTCCTTATCCTGAAACGGACGTGTACGGGATACAAAAAGACGGGTTCGAGCCACAGGTGGTCCACTGGAATAGGATAAAAGTGTGCCTGAAAGAAGATATGCTTGGCCCATCTCCTCCTACTCCTCCTGATCCTCCTGCTACTTCTACTCCACCTCCACCAAGGCCAATGAGAGAATATGTGCCGGGAGAAGGAATTCATCCCACTATGGACGTTCCTTTGTTCCCATCTCAGCAGCCTACCGTGTATTGGGGTATACCGTTCCCAGCTCCATCCAGCCAGCCACCACTGGTTGCACCACCCAGTCAGTTGCCAGTAGCTGTTGCTCCCTGTCAACCACCATTGGTTGCTACACCCAACATCAGTCCAGCTCCTGTGACTGCTACAGGTCTTGATGACCCTACTCCACCTCTCTGCAGAGAATCCCCCAGTCCAACCGAAGATACTGCTTCTGTTTCCAGACCTCCAGCTGATCCCTTGGGGACTGAAGAATCCCCAAGTGAAGGAACTCCTGATGACTCGGAGGTGGTGTTGCGGCAGTCTCAAAGGACTACACAGGGCAAACTAACCGTAAGGTACCAGGACTCACATTTAGTACCTGCACACATAGTACCTTTGATAACCCACTTCAATGCTCTGCCAATCACTTTTCAGTACTCTAGATTACTGACTTAAATGTACTACCTCAAGTTTCTCTAGTACATACATCAAAATAAATATCTAACTTAAGAAAACACTTAGGAATTGTAGCATATTGATACCCAATTCCTGCCACTGCTAGGTACACTTCTTCTTCTCTTTCATTGCGTGTGTGAGATGCTCTTCCTGGCCAGTAGGTGCTCTTGCTAATACTGAATTAAACACGTAATTCTAGGAATAACCTAGTTATGTTATTTTGAAAGTGCTCTAGGGGTAAGTAGCGTGTAGCTGATAGACCCTAGCAGCCACTCTTATTGTGACCTAGCTTCCGGCTAGCCAGTATAACCTTATGTGTACTTACAGGTAGCTTATTGTTGGCAAAAAAAATAAAATGTGTGAGATAATAAAATTGTCTAGTCAGCTGGACGCTAAAGGTATATAGAGCAGAACTAATGTCTAGATAGTCTCATGTATAGAGAGTTAAATTAATGTTCAGTTTAGCCTCGAAGAATGTGTAGAGTGTCTTAGGAGCTAGCAACTATATGTCAGATAGCTGCCTAATTGTCTAGTAAGCTTAGAATGTATAGTGAGCCTAATGAAAATGTCTAAGAAGCTAGAAACTAAAGGATAGATAGCTTTGTTATTGTCTAGATAGCATTAATGTCTAGATAGCATTTATGTCTAGATAGCACCAATGTCTAGATAGATTTCTATTGTCTAGTCCAGATACTAGTAAGAGTATCAGAGAATGTAAATGAGTTCAATGTTTACTTAGGATGTATAGCAAATTTATAGATCATCCTGTCCTAGTCCTAGTCCCTCTGTCTTAAGGGACAGGCGTCAAGGTCGATTTATCTTAAGTAAGGGGGTTTGTGGTGTCCCGGTACCGTATCCTATCCAGTACCTGCGTATGTGGGTCCCCTTAGCCACAGTCCATAGGACGTCGGGGTCCCCATTGTCTAGTTCACCCCTGGTCACCTCTCATCCAGATAGTTGTTGCGCTAATAGTTTACTTAGGAAGCATGTAAATATGATATCAATGTCTATAAATGGTTAATTACCTGTCTAAAGCGTAGCAGGATCTTCGGGTCACGTGGTCAAGTGAACTCTATGGAATTTCTGCTTAAGGACCTTTGGAGGTCCCTGTGACGTAGTCAATCCCATCACACTGAGTAACAGGGAATGACAGATGTTCGGACCAATCAGATTAGCCCCGCCCCCTGCCCATATAAGGGAGCGGCAGCCATTGTTGTCTCTCTTGTTCCTGGGCTGTCAAACGAGCAGAATCTGTGCAGCTGTCTGTCGCAGTGAGTTAGGTTTGAGCCTTGCGGCAACGGCTGATGTATTCAGGATCGCGGGTGTATCAATGCCTAAGCACTCTGCAGGATCACCGGACCTTATCTATCCCCTAAATCCGGACGGATCTGCAATATGTACCCTAAATTCAGAGACTTTAATTTAATTCAAGGTCCGCAACAATTGTCAGTCATTGAGATATATAGAGACTGTATTCTCAGTGATGTCACCGCTGATCTCTAGTGATGGATAGGCTGTATGCTCAGTGATGTCACCGCTGATCTCTAGTGATGGATAGACTGTATTCTCAGTGATGTCACCGCTGATCTTTAGTGAATGGATGGGCTGTATTCTTAGTGATGTCACTGCTGATCTCTAGTGATGGATAGGCTGTATTCTCACTGATGTCACCGCTGATCTCTAGTGATGTATAGGCTGTATTCTCAGTGATGTCCCAGCTGATCTCTACTGATGGATAGGCTGTATTCTCAGTGATGTCACCACTGATCTCTAGTGATGGATAGGCTGTATTCTCAGTGATGTCACCGCTGATCTCTAATGTATGGATAAGCTGTATTCTCAGTGATGTCACCGCTGATCTCTAGTGAATGGATAGGCTGTATTCTCAGTGATGTCACCGCTGATCTCTAGTGAATAGATAGGCTGTATTCTCAGTGATGTCCCCGCTGATCTCTAGTGATGGATAGGCTGTATTCTCAGTGATGTTACTGCTGATCTCTAGTGATGGATAGGCTGTATTCTCAGTGATGTCACCGCTGATCTCTAGTGATAGATAGGCTGTATTCTCAGTGATGTTACTGCTGATCTCTAGTGATGGATAGGCTGTATTCTCAGTGATGTTACTGCTGATCTCTAGTGATGGATAGGCTGTATTCTCAGTGATGTCCCCGCTGATCTCTAGTGATGGATAGGCTGTATTCTCAGTGATGTTACTGCTGATCTCTAGTGATGGATAGGCTGTATTCTCAGTGATGTCACCGCTGATCTCTAGTGATAGATAGGCTGTATTCTCAGTGATGTTACTGCTGATCTCTAGTGATGGATAGGCTGTATTCTCAGTGATGTCACCGCTGATCTCTAGTGATAGATAGGCTGTATTCTCAGTGATGTCCCCGCTGATCTCTAGTGATGGATAGGCTGTATTCTCAGTGATGTTACTGCTGATCTCTAGTGATGGATAGGCTGTATTCTCAGTGATGTCACCGCTGATCTCTAGTGATGGATAGGCTGTATTCTCAGTGATGTCATCGCTGATCTCTAGTGATGGATAGGCTGTATTCTCAGTGATGTCACCGCTGATCTCTAGTGATGGATAGGCTGTATTCTCAGTGATGTTACTGCTGATCTCTAGTGATGGATAGGCTGTATTCTCAGTGATGTTACTGCTGATCTCTAGTGATGGATAGGCTGTATTCTCAGTGATGTCACCGCTGATCTCTAGTGATGGATAGGCTGTATTCTCAGTGATGTCACCGCTGATCTCTAGTGATGGATAGGCTGTATTCTCAGTGATGTCATCGCTGATCTCTAGTGATGGATAGGCTGTATTCTCAGTGATGTCACCGCTGATCTCTAGTGATGGATAGGCTGTATTCTCAGTGATGTTACTGCTGATCTCTAGTGAATGGATAGGCTGTATTCTCAGTGATGTCACCGCTGATCTCTAGTGATGGATAGGCTGTATACTCAGTGATGTCACCGCTGATCTCTAGTGAATGGATGGGCTGTATTCTCAGTGATGTCACCGCTGATCTCTAGTGAATGGATGGGCTGTATTCTCAGTGATGTCCCCACTGATCTCCAGTGATGGATAGGCTGTATTCTCAGTGATGTCACCGCTGATCTCTACTGATGGATAGGCTGTATACTCAGTGATGTCACCGCTGATCTCTAGTGAATGGATGGGCTGTATTCTCAGTGATGTCACCGCTGATCTCTAGTGATGGATAGGCTGTATTCTTAGTGATGTCACCGCTGATCTCTAGTGATGGATAGGCTGTATTCTCAGTGATGTCACCGCTGATCTCTAGTGATGGATAGGCTGTATTCTCAGTGATGTCACTGCTGATCTCTAGTGAATGGATAGGCTGTATTCTCAGTGATGTCACCGCTGATCTCTAGTGATGGATAGGCTGTATTCTCAGGGATGTCACCGCTGATCTCTAGTGATGGATAGGCTGTATTCTCAGTGATGTCACCGCTGATCTCTAGTGATGGATAGGCTGTATTCTCAGTGATGTCACCGCTGATCTCTAGTGATGGATAGGCTGTATTCTCAGTGATGTCACCGCTGATCTCTAGTGATGGATAGGCTGTATTCTCAGTGATGTCACCGCTGATCTCTAGTGATGGATAGGCTGTATTCTCAGTGATGTCACCGCTGATCTCTAGTGATGGATAGGCTGTATTCTCAGTGATGTCACCACTGATCTCTAGTGATGGATAGGCTGTATTCTCAGTGATGTCACCGCTGATCTCTAGTGATGGATAGGCTGTATTCTCAGTGATGTCACTGCTGATCTCTAGTGATGGATAGGCTGTATTCTCATTGATGTCACCGCTGATCTCTAGTGATGGATAGGCTGTATTCTCAGTGATGTCACCGCTGATCTCTAGTGATGGATAGGCTGTATTCTCAGTGATGTCACTGCTGATCTCTAGTGATGGATAGGCTGTATTCTCAGTGATGTCACCGCTGATCTCTAGTGATGGATAGGCTGTATTCTCAGTGATGTCACCGCTGATCTCTAGTGATGGATCGGCTGTATTCTCAGTGATGTCACCGCTGATCTCTAGTGAATGGATAGAATGTATTCTCCGTGATGTCACCGCTGATCTCTAGTGAATGGATAGGCTGTATTCTCAGTGATGTCACCGCTGATCTCTAGTGTATGGATAGGCTGTATTCTCAGTGATGTCACCGCTGATCTCTAGTGATGGATAGGATGTATTCTCAGTGATGTCACCGCTGATCTCTAGTGATGGATAGGCTGTATTCTCAGTGATGTCACCGCTGATCTCTAGTGATGGATAGGCTGTATTCTCAGTGATGTCACCGCTGATCTCTAGTGAATGGATAGGCAGTATTCTCAGTGATGTCACCGCTGATCTCTAGTGATGGATAGGCTGTGTTCTCAGTGATGTCACCGCTGATCTCTAGTGATGGATAGGCTGTATTCTCAGTGATGTCACCGCTGATCTCTAGTGATGGATAGGCTGTATTCTCAGTGATGTCACCGCTGATCTCTAGTGAATGGATAGGCAGTATTCTCAGTGATGTCACCGCTGATCTCTAGTGATGGATAGGCTGTGTTCTCAGTGATGTCACTGCTGATCTCTAGTGAATGGATAGGCTGCATTATCAGTGATGTCACCGCTGATCTCTAGTGAATGGATAGGCTGCATTCTCAGTGATGTCACTGCTGATCTCTAGTGAATGGATAGGCTTTATTCTCAGTGATGTCACTGCTGATCTCTAGTGAATGGATAGGCTGTATTCTCAGTGATGTCACTGCTGATCTCTAGTGATGGATAGGTTGTATTCTTAGTGATGTCACCGCTGATCTCTAGTGATAGATAGGTTGTATTCTCAGTGATGTCACCGCTGATCTCTAGTGAATGGATAGGCTGTATTCTCAGTGATGTCACTGCTGATCTCTAGTGATGGATAGGTTGTATTCTTAGTGATGTCACCGCTGATCTCTAGTGATGGATAGGCTGTATTCTCAGTGATGTCACTGCTGATCTCTAATGATGGATAGGCTGTATTCTCAGTGATGTCACTGCTGATCTCTAGTGATGGATAGGCTGTATTCTCAGTGATGTCACTGCTGATCTCTAGTGTATGGATAGGCTCTATTCTCAGTGATGTCACCGCTGATCTCTAGTGATGGATATGCTGTGTTCTCAGTGATGTCACCACTCATCTCTAGTGATGGATAGGCTGTATTCTCAGTGATGTCACCACTGATCTCTAGTGATGGATAGGCTGTATTCTCAGTGATGTCACCGCTGATCTCTAGTGATGGATAGGTTGTATTCTCAGTGATGTCACTGCTGATCTCTAGTGATGGATAGGCTGTATTCTCAGTGATGTCGCCGCTGATCTCTAGTGATGGATAGGCTGTATTCTCAGTGATGTCACCGCTGATCTCTAGTGATGGATAGGCTGTATTCTCAGTGATGTCACTGCTGATCTCTAGTGATGGATAGGCTGTATTCTCAGTGATGTCACTGCTGATCTCTAGTGTATGGATAGGCTGTATGCTCAGTGATGTCACCGCTGATCTCTAGTGATGGATAGGCTGTATTCTCAGTGATGTCACCGCTGATCTCTAGTGATGGATAGGCTGTATTCTCAGTGATGTCACCGCTGATCTCTAGTGATGGATAGGCTGTATTCTCAGTGATGTCACCGCTGATCTCTAGTGATGGATAGGCTGTATTCTCAGTGATGTCACTGCTGATCTCTAGTGAATGGATAGGCTGTATTCTCAGTGATGTCACCGCTGACCTCTAGTGATGGATAGGCTGTATTCTCAGGGATGTCACCGCTGATCTCTAGTGATGGATAGGCTGTATTCTCAGTGATGTCACCGCTGATCTCTAGTGATGGATAGGCTGTATTCTCAGTGATGTCACTGCTGATCTCTAGTGAATGGATAGGCTGTATTCTCAGTGATGTCACCGCTGATCTCTAGAGATGGATAGGCTGTATTCTCAGTGATGTCACCGCTGATCTCTAGTGATGGATAGGCTGTATTCTCAGTGATGTCACCGCTGATCTCTAGTGATGGATAGGCTGTATTCTCAGTGATGTCACCGCTGATCTCTAGTGATGGATAGGCTGTATTCTCAGTGATGTCACTGCTGATCTCTAGTGATGGATAGGCTGTATTCTCAGTGATGTCACTGCTGATCTCTAGTGATGGATAGGCTGTATTCTCAGTGATGTCACCGCTGATCTCTAGTGATGGATAGGCTGTATTCTCAGTGATGTCACTGCTGATCTCTAGTGATGGATAGGCTGTATTATCAGTGATGTCACCGCTGATCTCTAGTGATGGATAGGCTGTATTCTCAGTGATGTCACCGCTGATCTCTAGTGATGGATAGGTTGTATTCTCAGTGATGTCACCGCTGATCTCTAGTGATGGATAGGATGTATTCTCAGTGATGTCACTGCTGATCTCTAGTGATGGATAGGCTGTATTCTCAGTGATGTCACTGCTGATCTCTAGTGATGGATAGGCTGTATTCTCAGTGATGTCACCGCTGATCTCTAGTGATGGATAGGCTGTATTCTCAGTGATGTCACCGCTGATCTCTAGTGATGGATAGGCTGTATTCTCAGTGATGTCACCGCTGATCTCTAGTGATGGATAGGCTGTATTCTCAGTGATGTCACCGCTGATCTCTAGTGATGGATCGGCTGTATTCTCAGTGATGTCACCGCTGATCTCTAGTGATGGATAGGATGTATTCTCAGTGATGTCACCACTGATCTCTAGTAATGGATAGGCTGTATTCTCAGTGATGTCACCGCTGATCTCTAGTGAATGGATAGAATGTATTCTCAGTGATGTCACCGCTGATCTCTAGTGAATGGATAGGCTGTATTCTCAGTGATGTCACCGCTGATCTCTAGTGTATGGATAGGCTGTATTCTCAGTGATGTCACCGCTGATCTTTAGTGATGGATAGGATGTATTCTCAGTGATGTCACCGCTGATCTCTAGTGATGGATAGGCTGTATTCTCAGTGATGTCACCGCTGATCTCTAGTGAATGGATAGGCAGTATTCTCAGTGATGTCACCGCTGATCTCTAGTGATGGATAGGCTGTGTTCTCAGTGATGTCACCGCTGATCTCTAGTGATGGATAGGCTGTATTCTCAGTGATGTCACCGCTGATCTCTAGTGATGGATAGGCTGTATTCTCAGTGATGTCACCGCTGATCTCTAGTGAATGGATAGGCAGTATTCTCAGTGATGTCACCGCTGATCTCTAGTGATGGATAGGCAGTATTCTCAGTGATGTCACTGCTGATCTCTAGTGAATGGAGAGGCTGTATTCTCAGTGATGTCACTGCTGATCTCTAGTGATGGATAGGCTGTATTCTCAGTGATGTCACCGCTGATCTCTAGTGATGGATAGGCTGTATTCTCAGTGATGTCACCGCTGATCTCTAGTGATGGATAGGCTGTATTCTCAGTGATTTCACAGCTGATCTCTAGTGAATGGATAGGCTGTATTCTCAGTGATATCACTGCTGATCTCTAGTGATGGATAGGCTGTATTCTCAGTGATGTCACTGCTGATCTCTAGTGTATGGATAGGCTCTATTCTCAGTGATGTCACCGCTGATCTCTAGTGATGGATAGGCTGTATTCTCAGTGATTTCACAGCTGATCTCTAGTGAATGGATAGGCTGTATTCTCAGTGATATCACCGCTGATCTCTAGTGATCTCTAGTGATGGATAGGCTGTATTCTCAGTGATATCACCGCTGATCTCTAGTGATGGATAGGCTGCATTCTCAGTGATGTCACCGCTGATCTCTAGTGATGGATAGGCTGTATTCTCAGTGATATCACTGCTGATCTCTAGTGATGGATAGGCTGTATTCTCAGTGATGTCACTGCTGATCTCTAGTGTATGGATAGGCTGCATTCTCAGTGATGTCACCGCTGATCTCTAGTGATGGATAGGCTGTATTCTCAGTGATATCACCGCTGATCTCTAGTGATGGATAGGCTGTATTCTCAGTGATGTCACCGCTGATCTCTAGTGATGGATAGGCTGTATTCTCAGTGATGTCACCGCTGATCTCTAGTGATGGATAGGCTGTATTCTCAGTGATATCACTGCTGATCTCTAGTGATGGATAGGATGTATTCTCAGTGATGTCACCGCTGATCTCTAGTGATGGATATGCTGTGTTCTCAGTGATGTCACCACTCATCTCTAGTGATGGATAGGCTGTATTCTCAGTGATGTCACCACTGATCTCTAGTGATGGATAGGCTGTATTCTCAGTGATGTCACCGCTGATCTCTAGTGATGGATAGGCTGCATTCTCAGTGATGTCACCGCTGATCTCTAGTGATGGATAGGCTGTATTCTCAGTGATATCACTGCTGATCTCTAGTGATGGATAGGCTGTATTCTCAGTGATGTCACTGCTGATCTCTAGTGATGGATAGGCTGTATTCTCAGTGATATCACTGCTGATCTCTAGTGATGGATAGGATGTATTCTCAGTGATGTCACCGCTGATCTCTAGTGATGGATATGCTGTGTTCTCAGTGATGTCACCACTCATCTCTAGTGATGGATAGGTTGTATTCTCAGTGATGTCACCGCTGATCTCTAGTGATGGATAGGTTGTATTCTCAGTGATGTCACTGCTGATCTCTAGTGATGGATAGGCTGTATTCTCAGTGATGTCACCGCTGATCTCTAGTGATGGATAGGCTGTATTCTCAGTGATGTCACTGCTGATCTCTAGTGTATGGATAGGCTGTATTCTCAGGGATGTCACCACTGATCTCTAGTGATGGATAGGCTGTATTCTCAGTGATGTCACCGCTGATCTCTAGTGATGGATAGGTTGTATTCTCAGTGATGTCACTGCTGATCTCTAGTGATGGATAGGCTGTATTCTCAGTGATGTCACCGCTGATCTCTAGTGATGGATAGGCTGTATTCTCAGTGATGTCGCCGCTGATCTCTAGTGATGGATAGGCTGTATTCTCAGTGATGTCACCGCTGATCTCTAGTGATGGATAGGCTGTATTCTCAGTGATGTCACTGCTGATCTCTAGTGAATGGATAGACTGTATTCTCAGTGATTTCACTGCTGATCTCTAGTGATGGATAGGTTGTATTCTCAGTGATGTCATCGCTGATCTCTAGTGATGGATAGGCTGTATTCTCAGTGATGTCACCGCTGATCTCTAGTGATGGATAGGCTGTATTCTCAGTGATGTCACTGCTGATCTCTAGTGATGGAGAGGCTGTATTCTCAGTGATGTCACCACTGATCTCTAGTGATGGATAGGCTGTATTCTCAGTGATGTCACCGCTGATCTCTAGTGATGGATAGGTTGTATTCTCAGTGATGTCACTGCTGATCTCTAGTGATGGATAGGCTGTATTCTCAGTGATGTCACCGCTGATCTCTAGTGATGGATAGGCTGTATTCTCAGTGATGTCGCCGCTGATCTCTAGTGATGGATAGGCTGTATTCTCAGTGATGTCACCGCTGATCTCTAGTGATGGATAGGCTGTATTCTCAGTGATGTCACTGCTGATCTCTAGTGATGGATAGGCTGTATTCTCAGTGATGTCACTGCTGATCTCTAGTGTATGGATAGGCTGTATGCTCAGTGATGTCACCGCTGATCTCTAGTGATGGATAGGCTGTATTCTCAGTGATGTCACCGCTGATCTCTAGTGATGGATAGGTTGTATTCTCAGTGATGTCACCGCTGATCTCTAGTGATGGATAGGCTGTATTCTCAGTGATGTCACTGCTGATCTCTAGTGAATAGATAGGCTGTATTCTCAGTGATGTCACCACTGATCTCTAGTGATGGATAGGCTGTATTCTCAGTGATGTCACCGCTGATCTCTAGTGATGGATAGGCTGTATTCTCAGTGATGTCACTGCTGATCTCTAGTGATGGAGAGGCTGTATTCTCAGTGATGTCACCACTGATCTCTAGTGATGGATAGGCTGTATTCTCAGTGATGTCACCGCTGATCTCTAGTGATGGATAGGTTGTATTCTCAGTGATGTCACTGCTGATCTCTAGTGATGGATAGGCTGTATTCTCAGTGATGTCACCGCTGATCTCTAGTGATGGATAGGCTGTATTCTCAGTGATGTCGCCGCTGATCTCTAGTGATGGATAGGCTGTATTCTCAGTGATGTCACCGCTGATCTCTAGTGATGGATAGGCTGTATTCTCAGTGATGTCACCGCTGATCTCTAGTGATGGATAGGCTGTATTCTCAGTGATGTCGCCGCTGATCTCTAGTGATGGATAGGCTGTATTCTCAGTGATGTCACCGCTGATCTCTAGTGATGGATAGGCTATATTCTCAGTGATGTCACCGCTGATCTCTAGTGATGGATAGGCTGTATTCTCAGTGATGTCACCGCTGATCTCTAGTGATGGATAGGCTGTATTCTCAGTGATGTCACTGCTGATCTCTAGTGATGGATAGGCTGTATTCTCAGTGATGTCACTGCTGATCTCTAGTGTATGGATAGGCTGTATGCTCAGTGATGTCACCGCTGATCTCTAGTGATGGATAGGCTGTATTCTCAGTGATGTCACCACTGATCTCTAGTGATGGATAGGTTGTATTCTCAGTGATGTCACCGCTGATCTCTAGTGATGGATAGGCTGTATTCTCAGTGATGTCACTGCTGATCTCTAGTGAATAGATAGGCTGTATTCTCAGTGATGTCACCACTGATCTCTAGTGATGGATAGGCTGTATTCTCAGTGATGTCACCGCTGATCTCTAGTGATGGATAGGCTGTATTCTCAGTGATGTCACTGCTGATCTCTAGTGATGGATAGGCTGTATTCTCAGTGATGTCACCGCTGATCTCTAGTGATGGATAGGCTGTATTCTCAGTGATGTCACCGCTGATCTCTAGTGATGGATAGGCTGTATTCTCAGTGATTTCACAGCTGATCTCTAGTGCATGGATAGGCTGTATTCTCAGTGATATCACTGCTGATCTCTAGTGATGGATAGGCTGTGTTCTCAGTGATGTCCCCGCTGATCTCTAGTGATGGATAGGATGTATTCTCAGTGATTTCACAGCTGATCTCTAGTGAATGGATAGGCTGTATTCTCAGTGATATCACTGCTGATCTCTAGTGATGGATAGGCTGTATTCTCAGTGATGTCACCGCTGATCTCTAGTGATGGATAGGCTGTATTCTCAGTGATGTCACTGCTGATCTCTAGTGAATGGATAGGCTGTATTCTCAGTGATGTCACCGCTGATCTCTAGTGATGGATAGGCTGTATTCTCAGGGATGTCACCGCTGATCTCTAGTGATGGATAGGCTGTATTCTCAGTGATGTCACCGCTGATCTCTAGTGATGGATAGGCTGTATTCTCAGTGATGTCACCGCTGATCTCTAGTGATGGATAGGCTGTATTCTCAGTGATGTCACTGCTGATCTCTAGTGTATGAATAGGCTGTATTCTCAGGGATGTCACCGCTGATCTCTAGTGATGGATAGGCTGTATTCTCAGTGATGTCACCGCTGATCTCTAGTGATGGATAGGCTGTATTCTCAGTGATGTCACCGCTGATCTCTAGTGATGGATAGGCTGTATTCTCAGTGATGTCACTGCTGATCTCTAGTGTATGGATAGGCTCTATTCTCAGTGATGTCACCGCTGATCTCCAGTGATGGATAGGCTGTATTCTCAGTGATGTCACTGCTGATCTCTAGTGATGGATAGGCTGTATTCTCAGTGATGTCACCGCTGATCTCCAGTGATGGATAGGCTGTATTCTCAGTGATGTCACCGCTGATCTCTAGTGATGGATAGGCTGTATTCTCAGTGATGTCACCGCTGATCTCTAGTGATGGATAGGCTGTATTCTCAGTGATGTCACTGCTGATCTCTAGTGATGGATAGGCTGTATTCTCAGTGATGTCACTGCTGATCTCTAGTGAATGGATAGGCTGTATTCTCAGTGATATCACTGCTGATCTCTAGTGATGGATAGACTGTATTCTCAGTGATGTCACTGCTGATCTCTAGTGTATGGATAGGCTGTATTCTCAGTGATGTCACCGCTGATCTCTCATTAATAAATCATGCTCAGAGCAGCGACGTTTATCTGTCACCGCTTATCCCTATATGAGGTTTGCACAATTATTTATTCTTTGAAAGACGGTGAAAAATCCATATGTTCGCTTTTCAGACTTTTGAAGGGTTGGGGGCACTGGGGGTCGTACTGAAGATACACAGAGGTAATGCCGCCATCTCTTGTCGCACAGGTTGTCGCGGTTGTACTTTGCCTTTCTTCCTCGACCTAACACGACTCTGCGCTGTTTCCTCTGCTGCTCCTCCTGGCTCCCCGGGCAGTATGCTGCTGCTTTCAAAGGACGAGAGATCCGCGTCTTCTGCCGCCGCTGTCCCCTAATTCAAAGTGAGCGGCTGGTGATTCTGATTGTCAGGCAGATCCCGGCAGCTCACGTACTTAAACAAGACAATCACGTCTGCCCCCCGGGCGCCACGTTTGCCATGAAAAAGCCATCAATCTCCCCGATCCTGCTCGCTCAGAGGAGCAGCTCCAGCCCTTGACATGAGGTTCGTTCCTCGATGTCAATATTGAAGGCTGGAAACACTGTTTCCCAACCAGTGTGCCTCCAGCTTTTGCAAAATTACAACTCTCAGCGTGCCTGGATTCCCATGAATCCTCTTGCTGAGGGTCAGGTGTTTGGTCACTCCAGCTGGACATGTAATTAGGCTGCTAGAGGTGGAGGTTACACAGGTTAATTCATTAGACCAGTGTTTCCCAACCAGTGTGCCTCCAGCTTTTGCAAAACTACAACTCCCAGCATGCCCAGATTCCCATGAATCTTGCTGAGGGTCAGATGTTTGGTCACTCCAGCTGGACATGTAATTAGGCTGCTAGGGCTGGAGGTTAAGCAGGTGAACCCATTAGGCCATTGTTATCCAACCAGTGTGCCTCCAGCTTTTGCAAAACTACAACTCCCAGCATGCCCAGATTCCCATGAATCCTCTTGCTGAGGGTCAGATGTTTGGTCACTCCTGCTGGACATGTAATTAGGCTGCTAGGGCTGGAGGTTACACAGGTGAACTCATTAGACCATTGTTAACCAACCAGTGTGCCTCCAGCTTTTGCAAAACTACAACTCCCAGCATGCCCGAATTCCCATGAATCCTCTTGCTGAGGGTCAGGTGTTTGGTCACTCCAGCTGGACATGTAATTATGCTGCTTGGGCTGGAGGTTACACAGGTTAATTCATTAGACCAGTGTTTCCCAACCAGTGTGCCTCCAACTATTTCAAAACTACAACTCTCAGCATGCCCGGACAGCCAACGGCTGTCCGGGCATGCTGGGAGTTGTAGTTTTGCAACAGCTGGAGGGACACTGGTTGGGAAACACTGGTCTAATGACTGGGAAGCGCTCACTCGGTGCCCAGAATCCCAGTATAATAGATATCAGATGCTTCGCTGTATGGTCGTCTAAGCTGCAGATGAAGCTTGAAGTAGTCTGAAACACCGCTCCATCACTCCCCCATGCTTTTTACTGCAGTTATTCTCTATTAGGGTGCGTTCACACTTGGCGTATATGCAGCGTATTTCATGCTGCGCAAAATTTGTGGCAGCAGTGGGAAATATGCTGCGTATTCCTCGTTCACGATATACACAAGGCTTTCCGGCGGCAGCCCTATGTGTGCGGTGAGTTTTGGAGGCGGAGCCGAGCGTCAAAAATTTTGCGCAGCGTGAAATATAGCGCTGCGTATATGCCAGGTGGGAACGCACCCTTAAAGAAGTACTCCAACATCAGGTAAAGAAGCATATAGTATTGCTAACCTGTCTGCCCTAGTTCTGAATGGCTAGGGAGCTGTTGAGAAAAAACACCAGACTGACAATGAGAGGACTACACAACTTCCTGACAGGAGAAAGGAAAGAGCAGGGAAGCTACTGAGACAACACAACACTGACAATGAGAGGACTACACAACTTCCTGTCAGGAGAGAGGAAAGAGCAGGAAAGCTACTGAGACAACACAACACTGACAATGAGAGGACTACACAACTTCCTGTCAGGAGAGAGAAAAGAGCAGGGAATCTACTGAGACAAAACAACACTGATAATGAGAGAACTACACAACTTCCTGTCAAGGGAAAGGGAGGAGCAGGGGAGCTACTGAGAGAACACAACACAGACAATGAGAGGACTACACAACTTCCTATCCGTAGAGAGGGGGTAGCAGTGGAACTACTGAGACAACGCCAGACTGAAAATAAGAGGACTATACCACTTCCTGTCAGGAGAAAGGAAAGAGCATGGAAGCTACTGAGGCAACATGACACTGATAATGAGAGGACTACACAACTTCATGTTAGGATAAAGGGAGAAGCAGGAGAGGTACTGAGACAACACCACACTGACAATGAGAACACTACACAACTTCCTGCCAGGAGAGAGGGAGGAGTCAGAGAGCTTATAAGATAACACCACACTGAAAATGAGAGAGCTACAAAACTTTCTGTCAGTAGAGAGAAAGGAGCCAATGAACTGATGAGGCAACACCACACTGACCATGAGAGGACTACACAACTTCTTATTATGAGAAAGGGAGGATCCAGGGAGCTTCTGAGGCAACACTACACAGACAATAAGAGGACAATACAACTTCCTGTCAGGAGAGAGGAAGGAGCAGGGAAGCTATTGAGACAACACCACACATTGACATTGAGAAGACTACACAACTTGCTGTCAGGAGAGAGGGAGAAGCTAGGGAAGTGCTGAGACAACACCACACTAATAATGAGAGCACTACACAACTTGCTGTCAGAAGAGAGGAAGGAGCCAAGGAGCTTCTGAGACAACACTACACTGACAATGAGAGGACTACACAACTTCCTGGATTGGGGTGAATCAAGCAAAAACATGCTAAAGCCAGTACAGTTTGTGATAACACTATATTAGTTATATATGTAGGGGGAATCCCCCTTAAAGGGGTACTCTGGTGGAAAACTTTTTTTTTTTTTAATCAACTGATGCCAGAAAGGTAAACAGATTTGTAAATTACTTCTATTAAAAAATCTTAATCCTTCCAGTACTCATTTGCTGCTGAATACTACAGAGGAAATTCGTTTGTTTTTGGAACACAGAGCTCTCTGCTGACATCATGACCACAGTGCTCTCTGCTGACATCTCTGTCAATTTTAAGAACTGTCCAGAGTAGGAGAAAATCCCCATAGAAAACATATGCTGCTCTGGACAGTTCCTAAAATGACAGAGATGTCAGCAGAGAGCACTGTGCTCGTGATGTCAGCAGAGAGCTCTGTGTTCCGA
This sequence comes from Hyla sarda, assembly GCF_029499605.1. Lineage (NCBI taxonomy): Eukaryota > Metazoa > Chordata > Amphibia > Anura > Hylidae > Hyla > Hyla sarda. Next base: position 382,505,668 of record NC_079193.1, read on the forward strand.
AAAGAAAAGAATTTCCTCTGTAGTATTCAGCAGCAAATAAGTACTGGAAGGATTAAGATTTTTTCATAGAAGTAATTTACAAATCTGTTTAACTTTCTGGCCCCAGTTGATTAAAAAAAAAGTTTTCCACCGGAGTACCCCTTTAAGTGACAACTAGAACTGTCTCTTTCCAGTGCTGGGTTTAAATCCAACCAACATCTGCACAGAGTTTGTATGTTCTCCCCGTGTTCTTGAGGGTTATGTCTGGGTGATCCTATAGTGAGGTTAATAGTATAATAATAATAACACTGTGTAGATGTGTCTGATATAGGGAACTAGGCTGTCCTTAATGAGGACAAGGACTGATATTAGGGCTGGCACTTCTGTACAATGCTACAGCATATGTTTGCACAATATAAGCAACAGAAAAATAAAGAAATAAAGTAAAGCTGTACTACTTGACTCCAGTTTAGCTGCATTACTTTCTGCTCTGCTTTACTTCTCCTGTTCAGATTGGCTGCTGGGTATAAGCACAAGCCCAGCAGGGAGGCGGTGGTTAGAGTAGTGTTTTCCAAACACTGTGTCTCCAGCTGTTGCAAAACTACAACTCACAGCAATTCCCATGAAATCTCTGGCTGAGGGTCAGGTGTTTGGTCACTACAGCTGGTCATATAATCAGGCTGCTAGTGCCTCAATAGACCAGTGTTTCCCAAGAAGTGTGCATCCAGCTGTTGCAAACTACAACTCCCAGCATTTCCCATGAATACTCTCTGGCTGAGGGTCAGATGTTTGGTCTCTCCAGTTGGTCATCCTATCAGGCTGCTTGTGCTAGAGGTTATCCAGGGGAACTCCTTAGACCAGTTTTTCCAAGCCAGTGCCTCCAGCTGTTGCAAAACCGCAACTCCCTGTATTTCCCATGAATCCTCTTGCTGATGGTCAGGTGTTTGGTCACTACAGCTGGTCATATAATCAGGCTGCTAGTGCCTCAATAGACCAGTGTTTCCCAAGAAGTGTGCATCCAGCTGTTGCAAACTACAACTCCCAGCATTTCCCATGAATACTCTCTGGCTGAAGGTCAGATGTTTGGTCTCTCCAGTTGGTCATCCTATCAGGCTGCTTGTGCTAGAGGTTATCCAGGGGAACTCCTTAGACCAGTTTTTCCAAGCCAGTGCCTCCAGCTGTTGCAAAACCGCAACTCCCTGTATTTCCCATGAATCCTCTTGCTGATGGTCTGGTGTTTGGTCACTCCAGCTGGATGTGTAAGGACTGGGGGTTACACAGTTGATTGACTCACTAGACCAGTGTTTCCCAACCAGTGTACCTCCAGCTGTTTAAAAACTACAATTCCCAGCATGCCCGGACAGCCGTTGGCTGAGAATTGTAGTTTTGCAACAGCTGGAGCCACACTGGTTGGAAAACACTGGATTAGAGAGTTTATACCCAGTATAGAAGATTATACATGATGGAGGAAATAAACCACCAGGTGCACATACTGTAGAGGGGCCTTACATGTCTATGGATAGTGGGGGCTGAGTCTTCAGGAGAGGGGGGGGGGGGGGGGAGAACGTATTGTGTCATAAATGACCTCGATATTCACGTACTGGGGGGGGAGGGTAATGGTTTATTGCAGCGTCCCAATGTCTTGTCCGACGTCCTCACCTCATAAACGTGCAGATCGCTGTAATGATAGTATTCCTTAAAGGTGCAGGACAGGGAAGGGAAGGATACACACTGTCTGCTGCTGAGAAGGTCCGTAATGGCAGCTCACCCATCACTCTGCATTATGCTGACAAAGGCTTACATGGTATATTGGTTGGAAAATGTACCTACATAATTTACAGTGAGAGACAGGGAGGCAGTACTATCTGTACCTACATTATTTACAGGAGAGACAGGGAGACTGTACTATCTGTGCCTACATCTCTAAATATACAGACAGGGAGACTGTATAATATGTACCTACATTATTAACAGGAGAGACAGGGAGGCAGTACTATCTGTGCCTACATCTCTAAATATACAGACAGGGAGACTGTATAATATCTACCTACATTATTAACAGGAGAGACAGGGAGGCAGTACTATCTGTACCTACATTATTTACAGGAGAGACAGGGAGACTGTACTATCTGTGCCTACATCTCTAAATATACAGACAGGGAGACTGTATAATATGTACCTACATTATTAACAGGAGAGACAGGGAGGCAGTACTATCTGTATCTACATTATTTACAGGAGAGACAGGGAGACTGTACTATCTGTACCTACATCTCTAAATATACACACAGGGAGACTGTATTATATGTACCTACATTATTAACAGGAGAGACAGGGAGACTGTACTATCTGTAGCTACATTATTTACAGGAGAGACAGGGAGACTGTACTATCTGTACCTACATCTCTAAATATACACACAGGGAGACTGTATTATATGTACCTACATTATTAACAGGAGAGACAGGGAGACTGTACTATCTGTATCTACATTATTTACAGGAGAGACAGGGAGACTGTACTATCTGTACCTACATCTCTAAATATACACACAGGGAGACTGTATTATATGTACCTACATTATTAACAGGAGAGACAGGGAGACTGTACTATCTGTATCTACATTATTTACAGGAGAGACAGGGAGACTGTACTATCTGTACCTACATCTCTAAATATAGAGACACCAAATAATATTATGTGACATTATAATAAGTCTGTGATGTTATAATAGATATGTGACATTGTGGTGTGCCGGTACAGGACCTGGTCCTGTCCCTGTCTAAAGTCCCCTCAGCCAGAGTCCCTCCATTTCCATAGGGCTATGAGCCCCCTGGATGCCTCCTCTATGTGCCCTCTGGATGCCTCCTCTATGTACCCTCTGGATGCCTCCTCTATGTGCCCCCTGGATGGCTCCTCTATGTGCCCTCTGGATGCCTCCTCTATGTGCCCTCTGGATGCCTCCTCTATGTGCCCTCTGGATGCCTCCTCTATGTGCCCCCTGGATTCCTCCTCTATGTGCCCTATGGATGCCTCCTCTATGTGCCCCCTGGATTCCTCCTCTATGTGCCCTCTGGATGCCTCCTCTATGTGCCCTCTGGATGCCTCCTCTATGTGCCCTCTGGATGCCTCCTCTATGTGCCCCCTGGATGCCTCCTCTATGTGCCCTCTGGATGCCTCCTCTATGTGCCCTCTGGATGCCCCCTCTATGTACCCCCTGGATGCCTCCTCTATGTGCCCCCTGGATTCCTCCACTATGTGCCCTCTGGATGCCTCCTCTATGTGCCCTCTGGATGCCTCCTCTATGTACCCTCTGGATGCCTCCTCTATGTGCCCTCTGGATGCCTCCTCTATGAGCCCTCTGGATGCCTCCTCTATGTGCCCCCTGGATGCCTCCTCTATGTACCCCCTGGATGCCTCCTCTATGTACCCTCTGGATGCCTCCTCTATGTGCCCCCTGGATGCCTCCTCTATGTGGCCTCTGGATGCCTCCTCTATGTGGCCTCTGGATGCCTCCTCTATGTGCCCCCTGGATGCCTCCTCTATGTGCCCCCTGGATGCCTCCTCTATGTACCCTCTGGATGCCTCCTCTATGTGCCCCCTGGATGCCTCCTCTATGTGCCCCCTGGATGCCTCCTCTATGTGGCCTCTGGATGCCTCCTCTATGTACCCTCTGGATGCCTTATCTATGTGCCCTCTGGATGCCTCCTCTATGTTCCCTCTGGATGCCTCCTCTATCCGCCCCCTGGATGCCTCCTCTATGTACCCTCTGGATGCCTCCTCTATGTTCCCTCTGGACGCCTCCTCTATGTGCCCTCTGGATGCCTCCTCTATGTGGCCTCTGGATGCCTCCTCTATGTACCCTCTGGATGCCTTATCTATGTGCCCTCTGGATGCCTCCTCTATGTTCCCTCTGGATGCCTCCTCTATCCGCCCCCTGGATGCCTCCTCTATGTACCCTCTGGATGCCTCCTCTATGTTCCCTCTGGACGCCTCCTCTATGTGCCCTCTGGATGCCTCCTCTATGTGCCCTCTGGATGCCTCCTCTATGTGCCCTCTGGATGCCTCCTCTATGAGCCCCCTGGATGCCTCCTCTATGTACCCTCTGGATGCCTCCTCTATGTGCCCCCTGGATGCCTCCTCTATGAGCCCCCTTGGATGCCTCCTCTATGAGCCCCTTGGATGCCTCCTCTATGTGCCCTCTGGATGCCTCCTCTATGTGCCCTCTGGATGCCTCCTCTATGTGCCCTCTGGATGCCTCCTCTATGAGCCCCTTGGATGCCTCCTCTATGAGCCCCTTGGATGCCTCCTCTATGTACCCTCTGGATGCCTCCTCTATGAGCCCCTTGGATGCCTCCTCTATGAGCCCCTTGGATGCCTCCTCTATGTGCCCTCTGGATGCCTCCTCTATGAGCCCCTTGGATGCCTCCTCTATGAGCCCCCTGGATGCCTCCTCTATGAGCCCCCTGGATGCCTCCTCTATGAGCCCCTTGGATGCCTCCTCTATGAGCCCCTTGGATGCCTCCTCTATGAGCCCCTTGGATGCCTCCTCTATGTGCCCCTTGGATGCCTCCTCTATGTGCCCTCTGGATGCCTCCTCTATGAGCCCCTTGGATGCCTCCTCTATGTTCCCTCTGGATGCCTCCTCTATGTACCCTCTGGATGCCTCCTCTATGAGCCCCTTGGATGCCTCCTCTATGTGCCCCTTGGATGCCTCCTCTATGAGCCCCTTGGATGCCTCCTCTATGCGCCGCTGCATAGGGGCATTTACTTTGTGCAGCACTTTCCTGCTTTGCACGCAGATGAGCTGGTGTAGACTTCTGTGACTTTTGGTGACATACATCGTGCCTAAGGCCGACCCCTCCATGCACAGCCACGCCCCCTACAGGCAGAGCCGTAACTTGTACCTTCTGGGCACCAATACAAATACAACAGGGCCCCAGGGGCCAATTCTAATAATGGTCTCTTGTGGGGCAATTGTGACTTGTGCTCCCCTTAAGCCCCGGGGCCCCGATGTGACTGATACCTCTGCACCCCTTAGTAACACCCCGGCCTGCAGCCCTATTTCCCGTTCATGCTGCATATTTGTTTAAAAGTTGCAAAAAAAAGAGAATTGTTGTGGCTTTAGAACAAATACGCCTCTGGCACCGCTCAGTAAATGTCCCCCGTAATGTTGTACTGTTTTCAATGGGAGTACCTGCTGTAGTTCACACATATGCGCTGTGTATATTTCTAGCATATATTTCAAATATGGAGCCGAAAGAAGCGCAAACCCGCAAAACGCCCGCAGCTCCTCCAAATATCTGTACGGCCATAAGACTGCGGGTACAAGAAAGACGGAAAATGCTGAATGTGAGAGACTCCTCCTCTGTTCTACTCTTGTTGTATTTCAAATATGATATGTGATATATAGTATATAAATATGATATGATATATGGTACATATATATATGATATGTGATATATGGTATATAAATATGATATGTGATATATGGTATATGAATATGATATGATATGTGATATATAGTATATAAATATGATGTGTGATATATAGTATATAAATATGATGTGAGATATATAGTATATAAATATGATATGTGATATATAGTATATAAATATGATATGTGATATATAGTATATAAATATGATGTGATATATGGTATATAAATATGATATGTGATATATGGTATATAAATATGATATGTGATATATGGTATATAAATATGATATGTGATATACAGTATATAAATGATATGTGATATATGGTATATAAATATGATATGTGATGTATAGTATATAAATATGATGTGATATATGGTACATATATATATATGATATGTGATATATAGTATATAAATATGATTTGTGATATACAGTATATAAATATGATATGTGATGTATAGTATATAAATATGATGTGTGATATACAGTATATAAATATGATATGTGATATATAGTATATAAATATGATATGTGATATATAGTATATAAATATGATATGTGATATATGGTATATAAATGGGATATGTGATATATGGTATATAAATGGGATATGTGATATATGGTATATAAATATGATGTGATATATGGTACATATATATTTGATATGTGATATATGGTATATAAATGTGATATGTGATATATGGTATATAAATATGATGTGTGATGTATAGTATATAAATATGATGTGTGATATATGGTATATAAATATGATGTGTGATATATAGTATATAAATATGATATGTGATATATGGTATATAAATATGATATGTGATATATGGTATATAAATATGATGTGATATATGGTATATAAATATGATGTGATATATGGTATATAAATATGATGTGATATATGTTATATAAATATGATATGTGATGTATGGTATATAAATGTGATATGTGATATATAGTATATAAATATGATATGTGATATATGGTACATATATATTTGATATGTGATATATGGTATATAAATGTGATATGTGATATATAGTATATAAATATGATATGTGATATATAGTATATAAATATGATGTGTGATATATAGTATATAAATATGATGTGATATATGGTATATAAATATGATATGTGATATATGGTACATAAATATGATATGTGATATATGGTATATAAATATGATATGTGATATATGGTACATAAATATGATATGTGATATATGGTATAGAAATATGATATGTGATATATGATATGTGATATATGGTATATAAATATGATATGCGATATATGGTATATGAATATGATATGTGATATATGGTATATAAATATGATATGTGATATATGGTATATAAATATGATATGCGATATATGGTATATGAATATGATATGTGATATATAGTATATAAATAGGATATGTGATATATGATATGTGAAATATGGTATATAAATATGATATGCGATATATGGTATATAAATATGATATGTGATATATGGTATATAAATATGATATGTGATATATGGTGTATAAATATGATATGTGATATATGGTATATAAATAAGATATTTGATATATGGTATATAAATATGATATGTGATATATGGTATGTTAATATGATATGCGATATATGGTATATAAAAATGATATGTGATATATGGTATATAAATATGATATGTGATACATGGTACATAAATATGATATGTGATATATGGTATATAAATATGATATGTGATATATGGTATATAAATATGATATGTGATATATGGTATAGAAATATGATATGTGATATATGGTATATAAATATGATATGTGATATATGATATGTGATATATGGTATATAAATATGATATGCGATATATGGTATATGAATATGATATGTGATATATGGTATATAAATATGATATGTGATATATGGTATATAAATATGATATGCGATATATGGTATATGAATATGATATGTGATATATAGTATATAAATATGATATGTGATATATAGTATATAAATATGATATGTGATATATGATATGTGATATATGGTATATAAATATGATATGCAATATATGGTATATGAATATGATATGTGATATATAGTATATAAATATGATATGTGATATATGATATGTGAAATATGGTATATAAATATGATATGCGATATATGGTATATAAATGTGATATGTGATATATAGTATATAAATATGATATGTGATATATAGTATATAAATATGATATGTGATATATGATATGTGATATATGGTATATAAATATGATATGCAATATATGGTATATGAATATGATATGTGATATATAGTATATAAATATGATATGTGATATATGGTATATAAATATGATATGCGATATATGGTATATGAATATGATATGTGATATATAGTATATAAATATGATATGCGATATATGGTATATGAATATGATATGTGATATATAGTATATAAATATGATATGTGATATATGATATGTGATATATGGTATATAAATATGATATGCGATATATGGTACATATATATATGATATGTGATATATAGTATATAAATATGATATGCGATATATGGTATATGAATATGATATGTGATATATAGTATATAAATATGATATGTGATATATGATATGTGATATATGGTATATAAATATGATATGCGATATATGGTATATGAATATGATATGTGATATATGGTATATAAATATGATATGCGATATATGGTATATGAATATGATATGTGATATATAGTATATAAATATGATATGTGATATATGATATGTGATATATGGTATATAAATATGATATGCGATATATGGTATATGAATATGATATGTGATATATGGTATATAAATATGATATGCGATATATGGTATATGAATATGATATGTGATATATAGTATATAAATATGATATGTGATATATGATATGTGATATATAGTATATAAATATGATATGTGATATATGGTATATGAATATGATATGTGATATATAGTATATAAATATGATATGTGATATATGATATGTGATATATAGTATATAAATATGATATGCGATATATGGTATATGAATATGATATGATATGTAAAATATGTGTAAATGTTATATGAGTATAATATGATATGTGATATGTAGTATATGAATATGATGTGATATGTGAAAGAGTATATGATTCTGATATATGTGAAATATAGTATATGAGTATAATGTATAAAATATATAATATATGAATGATATGATAGGTGAAATATAGTATATGAATATAATATGATAGGTAAAATATAGCATATGAATATGAGTATAATGTGTAAAATATATAGTATATGAATATGATATGATGGATGAAATATAGTATATGAATATGAGTATAATGTATAAAATATATAATCTATGAATATGATATGATGGATGAAATATAGCATATGAGTATAATATGATATCATGTGTCATTTCACTTCTAAACGTCCAGTCTCAGAGCAGAATGACCGGGATCAGACCTCTTCTTATTTGTTATGTCAATGTTTCCCAACCATGGTGCCTCCAGCTGTTACAAAACTACAACTCCAAGCCAAAGGCTGTCCGGGCATGCTAGGAGTTGTAGTTTTGCAACAGCTGGAGGCACCATGGTTGGGAAACAATGGATTATATCAATACAAATAATTTACAATTCAGATTACAGGAAGAGCGGAGAGGACTGTGGGAAGGCGAGGGTTAACAGCAGGCACGCTCGGCTCGTGCTCATAGGGGTCCAGCAAAACCATTTTAACAAATGAAGCTTCACATAATAAAGCGAAAATCTTTGAGGAAAAGACCCCCATAGGCTTCTCATCAGAGCGTGGCTCGAAGCGGGACGTCTTCCAATGAGGCGCTCCGCAATTAAGACGACTGTTTACCGTGTTCACGGCGCGCTTGTTAGTACACAATGTGACATCCCTTTAAATCCGCAACGTTCAAATAGACCGTGTCACTTCAGGAGCCCGTGGGCTGCAAATTCAATATGACAACGCCTGATCTGTGAGACGCGCGGCCCGGGAACGCCTCCGACTCCTATTGTTCTAGGGGATGAAAAAAATAGAAGAAAAAAGAAGAAGAAAAATGGTCAGGGAAAAAAAAAGAGAGAAAGTTTTATCGCAGCCTTGGGCCACAACTCCAGAAATGTGCTGAAAATCCAAAAAAGATCAAGTGAGAAGAGACAAAAGAAAATGAAAAGTGACGAGAGATGAAAGAGGGAATCAGAGGCGAAGAGGGAGAAGAGACGACAGACGGGGAGAAACAGAGAAGGATCTAATGTCAGACAACCGGTCCTCCCCTCCCCCGCAAAGAAGAAAGTTTCGGGGAGTCTGAGGTAACAACGATTCCAGGAGGCCCCATATTCGGTGCTGAGCCGAGGACTTACAGTGAACTTGGCAGGACCACCAGCGCCCATTACATGTCAAACAGAACTCATGGGTATGAGAACCTTCTAGAACCTTCTGCAACATCTAGAGATGTTAGTGGTGTCTTCACGAGCCAAGATCTGTAAAATGAAAGGGTTGAGGTTCCGAGGAGATCATCAATGGAGATTATCAATGAAGATCATCAATGGAGATTATCAATGAAGATCATCAATGGAGATTATCAATGGGGGTCAAGGCCGATTCTGCCTATAGACAAAATAGGCAGCCACCTAGAGCGCCCTCTTGATGGGGGCACCATTCTGCCCTCTGCAAGAAAGTTAGTAGCCAGCCAGCATCTAAAGCACCCGCTGCTCATCCAAAGCTCCCGCCCAGCCAGCATCGCCGTCACAACCCTCCTGTTACCCGGTACCATAATAATCTGCATTCTTCAGCCTGCTGGATGAGCGCAGTGCCACCTCCGAGGCCGAGATAGGCAGGTCCTGACATCGCGCGCGCCTCAAAACATCCGCCCCATGAGGAGAAGGTTTGCTATAGTGTGTCACCCCAATAGGAAGGTCGGGTTTGTCAAAGGGCAGAGCTAATAGGCGGGGTCGAGGGGCGTAAAAATTAGCTTTCGCTTAGGGTGGCAAAAATCCTTGCACCAGCCCTGATGGGGGTCCATTACCAGCCACAAGACAGCTACCACCAGTTCGTTGCAATGATCATTGAAGGTCTCAGCCCATGAAGGTCCACCAAAAAAATCACATAAAGATGCACCTACCCTTGAACATCCGTTTCCACCTCCGTCGTATTCATATGACAGTGATCTACCTATGTTTTAATCTTATATGGTCCATTTGGCCACAGTTGGGTTCACGATTAAGGTCAGGGCAGTTTTCGAGGACTGATAGAAACATGTCAAACTCAATGGCCCAGTATGTGATGGACCTTACACTACAGAGTCTTACCAAAGCCAACCTTCTCTAGATTACACTGGACCCAGAGCAGATAATTCTTCAAGAGAACTTAAAGGGGTACTCGGCCCCTAGACATCTTATTGCCTATACAAAGGATAGAGGATAAGATGTCTGATCGCGGGGGTCCTGCTGCTGGGAACCCCCACGATCTATCTGCAGCACCACGTGTCATCTACTGCACTGAGTGAACTTCGCACCATGCCTGATGACGGGCAATACAGGGGCCGGAGTATTGTGAGCCCCGCCCACTCATGACTTCATGCCACGCCCCCTTAAATACAAGTCTATGGGAGGGGGCGTGACATCACAAGCTTCCGAAACGCGTTCTCCCTAATAAATTCACATTTTTATGTTATTCGGTGTCCGCAGTTTATCTGTTCCACCTCGGTGCGCGCCCCAAAGACCCCTTTTTTTCCTGATCCATACAAGCTCATGTGATGTCACAGTACAAGATATAGTCCCGTACAGTACTTAGGCCCTGTCAGGTTGAGTCCCTCAGTGTCCTAGGGGCCCTCATGCAGCGTCTCCCCCATGGTGTTATATGTATTATGTATAAAGGACCTTTGAGGACCTTTGAATTAATCACATGATACTGTTGTCACATGTTCAAGTCACATGTTTTGTTACCCAGAGAGCACCAGCTAACCAGGTGACCTGCAGCTTGACCTATGGGTTCCTTGCTCCGCCCCTTTATAAGAGGGGGAGGTTCTACAATCTGTCTCTTGTGTTTCATTCTCTGCTGAGGTCAAGTCCAGTCCAGACGTCTCAGGGTCAGTGTCCGGCACATCTGGAGGCCTCAACCTAAATTACAGCCACAAGTCAGTAAGTCATCTCTGTCTACTGTCACTACCTACAGTCAAGTCTATTATAGTCAGCATGGCAGTCCTATAGTCTGTCAGTCACTACAAGTCCCAGCAAGCTGCGAGGTCCCTTGTGTTACTGGTCACCTCTCTGGGATCCTGGCCTAGCTGTAAAGACTGTTACCATCTGTCTACCTCAGTAAAGCTACCATTAACCCTAACCTGGCCTTGGACTCTGATTTGCCCTGCCTAACTTTGACTAGCAGAGCTACCGCTCGGGTGGTTACAAAGGCAAACCACTCCCTGGCGTCACGAACATTTAGGAGATAATGCCATCTGCCCCATACACCTCACATGGCACCCCCGTGGCGCACCACACTCAGATGACCTGAATATTTCAGCACTTCTACACCCGTTCCGTTGGGACATGTTTGGGTCGGTGATAGCCTCCGAAATTGTCACAAGGCGATCTGAGGTGTACGGGCTCTTAGGTCAACACACCCAGGTAAGTTTTCTGGTACTTCTCTACTTGTCTAACCTGGGGTGACGGCTCCGGGCAGCGCCCCTATTGTGTTTTTTTTTTTTTGCATATGCCCTGATGTTCCTAATGCAGCGTTTAGAGATGAAATGCAGTAAATTTGATTCGTCACGAACTTCTCGGCTCGGCAGTTGATGACTCATCCTGCATAAATGAGTTCAGCTTTCAGGTGCTTCGGTGGGCTGGAAAAGGTGGATACAGTCCTAGGAGACTCTTTCCTAGGACTGTATCCACCTTTTCCAGCCCACCGGAGCACCTGAAAGCTGAACTCATTTATGCAGGAAAAGTCATCAACTGCCGAGCCGAGAAGTTCATGACGAATCGAATTTACTGTAAGTTCACTCATCTCTAGCAGCGAACATTCGGTTTATAATTTGGCATAACAGTTACTTAGCCCCGAAGTCTCTTCATACAAGAGATTTGGGCGAGGGGCTTGAAGAGAAGTGGGTTGGAAAACTGGAATAAATGGAACTTGGACCTATATTTTATTGGGGACAGTTGTGTTCCCCATCCCTGTAAATGTTTAGAAGCCGCCTCTCAGTCACCCAAAATCCATCTAGTGTAAAAGAGTAAATCGAGGAGAGGAAGGGGATGCAGCTGCAGCTGACACTACTAGGGGAGGGGCAGCCGATGAGTGGATGAATCTGATTGGCTCAGAACACCAGGAAGTGCCCGAGCCAAAAAGTGAAAATAAATATAAACACACATGTAACTCTACATCTAATAGACACGTATAGCTCAGAGCAGACTTTCCCAACCAGGGGGCCACCAGCTGTAGAAAAACTACAACTCCCAGCATGCCCGGACAGCCTTTGGCTGTCCGGGCATGCTGGGACTTGTAGTTTTGCAACAACTGGAGGCACACTGGTTTGGAAACACTGGACTAATGATTGTAACCTCCAGCCCTAGCAGCCTGATTACATGTCCAGCTGGAGTGACCAAACACCTGACCCTCAGCAAGAGGATTCATGGGAATTCGGTCATGCTGGGAGTTGCAGTTTTGCAATAGCTGGAGGCACACTGGTTGGGAAACAACGGGCTAATGAGTTCACCTGTGTAACCTCCAACCCTAGCAGCCTGATTACATGCCCAGCTGGATTGACCAAACACCAGACCCTCAGCAATAGGATTCATGGGAATCCGGGCATGCTGGGAGTTGTAGGTTTGGAACAGCTGGAGGCACACTGGTTTGGGTAAACACTGGTCTAATGAGTTCACCCGTGTAACCTCCAGCCCTAGCAGCCTGATTACATGTCCAGCTGGAGGGACCAAACAGCAGACCCTCAGCAATAGGATTCATGGGAATTCGGCCATGCTGGGAGTTGTAGGTTTGCAACAGCTGGAGGCACACTGGTTGGGAAACACTGGTCTAATGTGTTCACCTGTGCAACCTCCAGCCCTAGCAGCCTAATTACATGTCCAGCTGGAGTGACCAATCACCTGACCCTCAGCAAGATTCATGGGAATCCGGGCATGCTGGGAGTTGTAGGTTTGCAACAGCTGGAGGCACATTGGTTGGGAAACACTGGTCTAATGAATTCACCTGTGTAACCTCCGGCCCTAGCAGCCTGATAACATGTCCAGCTGGAGTGACCAAACACTGGACCCTCAGCAAGAGGATTCATGGGAATTCAGCCATCCTGGGAGTTGTAGGTTTGCAACAGCTGGAGGCACACTGGTTGGGAAACACTGGCTCAGAGGATAGAAGAGATTCCTGTCCTTACCTTTTATAACCTGTATGTGATTCATAGGAAGATTTCTGAGATCGGACACAATTCCTGCTCCGATTTATTCCACCGAGAGCCGCCGTCTCCCCTCCCCCACGTCCGGACCTCATAGACTGCACAGATCCGTAAAGATTCGACACCCTCCGCTTCATGATGAACTGCGGTGACTAATGTTCCTTCGGTCACTTAAAGCCTCCTTAAAGAAATACATTACTCACTCATTTGTATTAATTATGTGATAATTGCCGAGTATTACCAAAAATTACACCGGGAAATGGATAAATCTTTTCAGATCAGTCAGCAAATTACAATGAGGAGTCTGGTTCCCATTTAAATGAAAATAAAACAGCTCATTACCGACCGGCGGGAGATTAATCGACTTCATCTGCATAAGACGAGCCGCGCACATTACTTATCCCGCCAACCTACCTGAGCTGACTGAGGGTAGGAATCCAAGGCTGCGGCCGAAAAATTCTAAATGTTACAAAAATACATAAGGAAACAAGGGAGCAAAATCACATATTTACCGCAATTCATGGGCAACATGTACTTATGTGGCCCCTATACAACATGTAATTGTGTGGCCCCTATACAACATGTAATTGTGTGGCCCCTATACAACATGTAATTGTGTGGCCCCTATACAACATGTAATTGTGTGGCCCCTATACAACATGTACTTGTGTGGCCCCTATACAACATGTACTTGTGTGGCCCCTATACAACATGTACTTGTACTTGTGTGGCCCCTATACAACATGTACTTGTGTGGCCCCTATACAACATGTACTTGTGTGGCCCCTATACAACATGTACTTGTGTGGCCCCTATACAACATGTACTTGTATATGTACATACAAGAATCACACAATACTCATACAAGACTCATACAAGAAACATACAAGAAACATACAAGACTCATACCAGAATCATACAAGAAACATACAAGACTCATACAAGACTCATACAAGAAACATACAAGAAACATACAAGACTCATACCAGAATCATACAAGAAACATACAAGACTCATACAAGAATTATACAAGACTCATACAAGACTCATACAAGAAACATACAAGACTCATACAAGACTCATACAAGACTCATACAAGACTCATACAAGAAACATACAAGACTCATACAAGACTCATACAAGAATCACACAAGACTCATACAAGACTCATACAAGAAACATACAAGAAACATACAAGACTCATACAAGACTCATACAAGAATCACACAAGACTCACACAAGACTCATACAAGACTCATACAAGACTCATACAAGAAACATTCAAGAAACATACAAGACTCATACCAGAATCATACAAGAAACATTCAAGACTCATACAAGAAACATACAAGACTCATACAAGACTCATACAAGACTCATACAAGACTCATACAAGAATCATACAAGAAACCTACAAGACTCATACAAGACTCATACAAGAATCACACAAGACTCATACAAGACTCATACAAGAAACATACAAGAAACATACAAGACTCATACCAGAATCATACAAGAAACATTCAAGAATCATACAAGACTCATACAAGACTCATACAAGACTCATACAAGAAGCATACAAGACTCAAACAAGAATCAAACAAGAAACATACAAGAAACATACAAGAATCAGACACGAATCATACAAGAAACATACAAGAAACATTCAAGAATCAAACAAGAATCAAACAAGAAACATACAAGAATCATACAAGAAACATACAAGAAACATACAAGAATCATACAAGAAACATACAAGAATCATACAAGAATCATACAAGAAACATACAAGACTCATACAAGACTCATACAAGACTCATACAAGAAACATACAAGAATCATACAAGAATCATACAAGAAACATACAAAAAAACATACAAGACTCATACAAGAAACATACAAGACTCATACAAGACTCATACAAGAAACATACAAGACTCATACAAGAAGCATACAAGAAGCATACAAGAATCATACAAGAAGCATACAAGAAGCATACAAGAAACATACAAGAATCATACAAGAATCATACAAGAAACATACAAGAATCATACAAGAAACATACAAGAATCATACAAGAAACATACAAGAAGCATACAAGAAGCATACAAGAATCATACAAGAAACATACAAGAATCATACAAGAAACATACAAGAAGCATACAAGAAGCATACAAGAATCATACAAGAATCATACAAGAAACATACAAGAAACATACAAGAATCATACAAGAAACATACAAGACTCATACAAGACTCATACAAGAAACATACAAGACTCATACAAGACTCATACAAGACTCATACAAGACTCATACAAGACTCATACAAGACTCATACAAGACTCATACAAGAAACATACAAGACTCAAACAAGAATCACACAAGACTCATACAAGACTCATACAAGACTCATACAAGACTCATACAAGACTCACACAAGACTCACACAAGACTCATACAATACTCATACAAGACTCATACAAGAAACATACAAGACTCATACAAGACTCATACAAGACTCATACAAGACTCATACAAGAAACATACAAGACTCATACAAGACTCATACAAGACTCATACAAGACTCATACAAGACTCATACAAGAATCATACAAGACTCATACAAGACTCATACAAGAAACATACAAGACTCATACCAGAATCATACAAGAAACATACAAGACTCATACAAGACTCATACAAGAATTATACAAGAAACATACAAGACTCATACAAGACTCATACAAGAATTATACAAGACTCATACAAGACTCATACAAGAAACATACAAGACTCATACAAGACTCATACAAGACTCATACAAGACTCATACAAGACTCATACAAGAAACATACAAGACTCATACAAGACTCATACAAGAATCACACAAGACTCATACAAGACTCATACAAGAAACATACAAGAAACATACAAGACTCATACAAGACTCATACAAGAATCACACAAGACTCACACAAGACTCATACAAGACTCATACAAGACTCATACAAGAAACATTCAAGAAACATACAAGACTCATACCAGAATCATACAAGAAACATTCAAGACTCATACAAGACTCATACAAGAAACATACAAGACTCATACAAGACTCATACAAGACTCATACAAGAATCATACAAGAAACCTACAAGACTCATACAAGACTCATACAAGAATCACACAAGACTCATACAAGACTCATACAAGAAACATACAAGAAACATACAAGACTCATACCAGAATCATACAAGAAACATTCAAGAATCATACAAGACTCATACAAGACTCATACAAGACTCATACAAGAAGCATACAAGACTCAAACAAGAATCAAACAAGAAACATACAAGAAACATACAAGAATCAGACACGAATCATACAAGAAACATACAAGAAACATTCAAGAATCAAACAAGAATCAAACAAGAAACATACAAGAATCATACAAGAAACATACAAGAATCATACAAGAAACATACAAGAATCATACAAGAAACATACAAAAAAACATACAAGACTCATACAAGAAACATACAAGACTCATACAAGACTCATACAAGAAACATACAAGACTCATACAAGAAACATACAAGAAGCATACAAGAAGCATACAAGAATCATACAAGAAGCATACAAGAAACATACAAGAATCATACAAGAATCATACAAGAAACATACAAGAATCATACAAGAAACATACAAGAATCATACAAGAAACATACAAGAAGCATACAAGAAGCATACAAGAATCATACAAGAAACATACAAGAAACATACAAGAATCATACAAGAAACATACAAGACTCATACAAGACTCATACAAGAAACATACAAGACTCATACAAGACTCATACAAGACTCATACAAGACTCATACAAGAAACATACAAGACTCATACAAGACTCATACAAGAAACATACAAGACTCAAACAAGAATCACACAAGACTCATACAAGACTCACACAAGACTCATACAAGACTCATACAAGACTCACACAAGACTCATACAAGAATCATACAATACTCATACAAGACTCATACAAGAAACATACAAGACTCATACAAGACTCATACAAGACTCATACAAGACTCATACAAGACTCATACAAGACTCATACAAGACTCATACAAGACTCATACAAGACTCATACAAGACTCATACAAGACTCATACAAGACTCATACAAGACTCATACAAGACTCATACAAGAATCATACAAGACTCATACAAGAATCATACAAGACTCATACAAGAAACATACAAGACTCATACCAGAATCATACAAGAAACATTCAAGAATCATACAAGACTCATAAAAGAAACATACAAGACTAATACAAGACTCATACAAGACTCATACAAGAAACATACAAGAAGCATACAAGAAGCATACAAGAATCATACAAGAATCATACAAGAAACATACAGGAAACATACAAGAATCATACAAGAAACATACAAGACTCATACAAGACTCATACAAGACTCATACAAGACTCATACAAGAAACATACAAGACTCATACAAGAAACATACAAGACTCAAACAAGAATCACACAAGACTCATACAAGACTCATACAAGACTCATACAAGACTCATACAAGACTCACACAAGACTCATACAAGAATCATACAATACTCATACAAGACTCATACAAGAAACATACAAGACTCATACAAGACTCATACAAGAAACATACAAGACTCATACAAGACTCATACAAGACTCATACAAGAAACATACAAGACTCATACAAGAAACATACAAGACTCATACAAGACTCATACAAGACTCATACAAGACTCATACAAGACTCATACAAGAATCATACAAGACTCATACAAGAAACATACAAGACTCATACAAGACTCATACAAGACTCATACAAGACTCATACAAGACTCATACAAGACTCATACAAGAATCACACAAGACTCATACAAGAAACATACAAGACTCATACCAGAATCATACAAGACTCATACCAGAATCATACAAGAAACATTCAAGAAACATACAAGACTCATACCAGAATCATACAAGAAACATTCAAGAATCATACAAGACTCATAAAAGAAACATACAAGACTAATAAAAGACTCATACAAGACTCATACAAGAAACATACAAGACTCATACAAGACTCATACAAGAATCACACAAGACTCATACAAGACTCATACAAGAAGCATACAAGAAGCATACAAGACTCAAACAAGAACCATACAAGAATCAAACAAGAATCATACAAGAAACATACAAGAATCAGACACGAATCATACAAGAAACATACAAGAAACATTCAAGAAACATTCAAGAATCAAACAAGAATCATACAAGAATCATACAAGAAACAAACAAGAAACATACAAGAAGCATACAAGAAACATACAAGACTCATACAAGAATCATACAAGAAACATACAAGAAACATACAAGACTCATACAAGACTCATACAAGAAACATACAAGAAACATACAAGACTCATACAAGACTCATACAAGAAGCATACAAGAATCATACAAGAAACATACAAGAATCATTCAAGAATCAAACAAGAATCATACAAGACTCATACAAGAAACATACAAGAATCATACAAGAAACATACAAGAATCAAACAAGAATCATACAATAAACATACACGAATCATACAAGACTCATACAAGAAGCATACAAGACTCAAACAAGAACCATACAAGAATCAAACAAGAATCATACAAGAAACATACAAGAATCAGACACGAATCATACAAGAAACATACAAGAAACATTCAAGAAACATTCGAGAATCAAACAAGAATCATACAAGAAACATACAAGAAACATACAAGAAGCATACAAGAATCATACAAGACTCATACAAGAAACATACAAGACTCATACAAGACTCATACAAGAAACATACAAGAATCATAAAAGAAACATACAAGAATCATACAAGAAGCATACAAGAATCATACAAGAAACATACAAGAAACATACAAGAATCATTCAAGAATCAAACAAGAATCATTCAAGAATCAAACAAGAAACATACAAGAATCAAACAAGAATCATACAAGAATCATACAATAAACATACAAGAATCATACAAGAAGCATACAAGAATCATACAAGAAACATACAAGAAACATACAAGAAACATACAAGAAACATACAAGACTCATACATGAATCATACATGAAACATACAAGAATCCTTAGAATGTCCTCCTCCTCCTGACCTGTTTCCTCCTCAGGTTCTTTTCTCCTGTATTAGTGACCTGTTTCCTCCTCAGGTTCTTTATCTCCTGTATTAGTGACATGTTTCCTCCTCAGGTTCTTTTCTCCTGTATTAGTGACATGTTTCCTCCTCAGGTTCTTTTCTCCTGTATTAGTGACATGTTTCCTCCTCAGGTTCTTTTCTCCTGTATTAGTGACCTGTTTCCTCCTCAGGTTCTTTTCTGCTGTATTAGTGACCTGTTTCCTCCTCAGGTTATTTTCTCCTGTATTAGTGACATGTTTCCTCCTCAGGTTCTTTTCTCCTGTATTAGTGACATGTTTCCTCCTCAGGTTCTTTATCTCCTGTATTAGTGACATGTTTCCTCCTCAGGTTCTTTTCTCCTGTATTAGTGACATGTTTCCTCCTCAGGTTCTTTATCTTCTGTATTAGTGACCTGTTTCCTCCTCAGGTTCTTATCTCTTGTATTAATGACCTGTTTCCTCCTCAGGTTCTTTTCTCCTGTATTAGTGACATGTTTCCTCCTCAGGTTCTTATCTCCTGTATTAGTGACATGTTTCCTCCTCAGGTTCTTTTCTCCTGTATTAGTGACCTGTTTCCTCCTCAGGTTCTTATCTCTTGTATTAGTGACCTGTTTCCTCCTCAGGTTCTTTTCTCCTGTATTAGTGACCTGTTTCCTCCTCAGGTTCTTATCTCTTGTATTAGTGACCTGTTTCCTCCTCAGGTTATTTTCTCCTGTATTAATGACCTGTTTCCTCCTCAGGTTATTTTCTCCTGTATTAGTGACCTGTTTCCTCCTCAGGTTATTTTCTCCTGTATTAATGACCTGTTTCCTCCTCAGGTTCTTTTCTCCTGTATTAGTGACATGTTTCCTCCTCAGGTTCTTTTCTCCTGTATTAGTGACCTGTTTCCTCCTCAGGTTCTTTTCTCCTGTATTAGTGACCTGTTTCCTCCTCAGGTTCTTTATCTTCTGTATTAGTGACCTGTTTCCTCCTCAGGTTCTTTTCTTCTGTATTAGTGACATGTTTCCTCCTCAGGTTCTTTTCTCCTGTATTAGTGACCTGTTTCCTCCTCAGGTTCTTTTCTCCTGTATTAGTGACCTGTTTCCTCCTCAGGTTCTTTTCTCCTGTATTAGTGACCTGTTTCCTCCTCAGGTTCTTATCTCCTGTATTAAAGACCTGTTTCCTCTTCAGATTCTTTTCTCCTGTATTAGTGACATGTTTCCTCCTCATGTTCTTTATCTTCTGTATTAGTGACCTGTTTCCTCCTCAGGTTCTTTTCTCCTGTATTAGTGACCTGTTTCCCCCTCAGGTTCTTTTCTCCTGTATTAGTGACCTGTTTCCTCCTCAGGTTCTTTTCTCCTGTATTAGTGACCTGTTTCCTCCTCAGGTTCTTATCTCCTGTATTAGTGACATGTTTCCTCCTCAGGTTCTTTTCTCCATTATTAGTGACCTGTTTCCTCTTCAGATTCTTTTCTCCTGTATTAGTGACATGTTTCCTCCTCAGGTTCTTTTCTCCTGTATTAGTGACATGTTTCCTCCTCATATTCTTTATCTTCTGTATTAGTGACCTGTTTCCTCCTCAGGTTCTTTTCTCCTGTATTAGTGACCTGTTTCCTCCTCAGGTTCTTTTCTCCTGTATTAGTGACATGTTTCCTCCTCAGGTTCTTTTCTCCTGTATTAGTGACCTATTTCCTCCTCAGGTTATTTTCTCCCGTATTAGTGACCTGTTTCCTCCTCAGGTTCTTTTCTTCTGTATTACTGAACTGTTTCCTCCTCAGGTTCTTTTCTGCTGTATTAGTGACCTGTTTCCTCCTCAGGTTCTTTTCTCCTGTATTAGTGACCTGTTTCCTCCTAAGGTTCTTTATCTTCTGTATTAGTGACCTGTTTCCTCCTCAGGTTCTTTTCTCCTGTATTAGTGACCTGTTTCCCCCTCAGGTTCTTTATCTTCTGTATTAGTGACCTGTTTACTCCTCAGGTTCTTTTCTCCTGTATTAGTGACCTGTTTCCTCCTCAGGTTCTTTTCTCCTGTATTAGTGACCTGTTTCCTCCTCAGGTTCTTTATCTTCTGTATTAGTGACATGTTTCCTCTTCAGGTTCTTTTCTGCTGTATTAGTGACCTGTTTCCTCCTCAGGTTCTTTTCTTCTGTATTAGTGACGTGTTTTCTCCTCAGGTTCTTTATCTTCTGTATTAGTGACATGTTTCCTCCTCAGGTTCTTTTCTCCTGTATTAGTGACATGTTTCCTCCTCAGGTTCTTTTCTTCTGTATTAGTGACATGTTTCCTCCTCAGGTTCTTATCTCTTGTTTTAGTGACATGTTTCCTCCTCAGGTTCTTTATCTTCTGTATTAGTGACCTGTTTTCTCCTCAGGTTCTTTTCTCCTGTATTAGTGACCTGTTTCCTCCTCAGGTTCTTTATCTTCTGTATTAGTGACCTATTTCCTCCTCAGGTTCTTTATCTCCTGTATTAGTGACATGTTTCCTCCTCAGGTTCTTTTCTCCTGTATTAGTGACCTGTTTCCTCCTCAGGTTCTTTTCTTCTGTATTAGTGACATGTTTCCTCCTCAGGTTCTTTATATTCTGTATTAGCGACATGTTTCCTCCTCAGGTTCTTTTCTCCTGTATTAGTGACATGTTTCCTCTTCAGATTCTTTTCTCCTGTATTAGTGACCTGTTTCCTCCTCAGGTTCTTTTCTCCTGTATTAGTGACCTGTTTCCTCCTCAGGTTCTTTTCTCCTGTATTAGTGACTTGTTTCCTCCTCAGGTTCTTATCTCCTGTATTAGTGACCTGTTTCCTCCTCAGGTTCTTTTCTCCTGTATTAGTGACATGTTTCCTCCTCAGGTTCTTTTCTCCATTATTAGTGACCTGTTTCCTCCTAAGGTTCCTTATCTTCTGTATTAGTGACATGTTTCCTCAGGTTCTTTGTCTCCTGTATTAGTGACCTGTTTCCTCCTCAGGTTCTTTATCTCCTGTATTAGTGACCTGTTTCCTCCTCAGGATCTTTTCTCCTGTATTAGTGACCTGTTTCCTCCTCAGGTTCTTTTCTCCTGTATTAGTGACCTGTTTCCTCCTCAGGTTCTTTTCTCCTGTATTAGTGACATGTTTTCTCCTCAGGTTCTTTATCTTCTGTATTAGTGACCTGTTTCCTCCTCAGGATCTTTTCTCCTGTATTAGTGACCTGTTTCCTCCTCAGGTTCTTTTCTCCTGTATTAGTGACCTGTTTCCTCCTCAGATTCTTTTCTCCTGTATTAGTGACATGTTTCCTCCTCAGGTTCTTATCTCCTGTATTAGTGACATGTTTCCTCCTCAGGTTCTTATCTCCTGTATTAGTGACATGTTTCCTCCTCAGGTTCTTTTCTCCTGTATTAGTGACCTGTTTCCTCCTCAGGTTCTTTTTTCCTGTATTAGTGACCTGTTTCCTCCTCAGGTTCTTTTCTCCTGTATTAGTGACCTGTTTCCTCCTCAGGTTCTTTTCTCCTGTATTAGTGACCTGTTTCCTTCTCAGGTTCTTTTCTCCTGTATTAGTGACCTGTTTCCTCCTCAGGTTCTTATCTCCTGTATTAGTGACATGTTTCCTCCTCAGGTTCTTATCTCCTGTATTAGTGACATGTTTCCTCCTCAGGTTCTTTTCTCCTGTATTAGTGACCTGTTTCCTCCTCAGGTTCTTATCTTCTGTATTAGTGACCTGTTTCCTCCTCAGGTTCTTATCTCCTGTATTAGTGACCTGTTTCCTCCTCAGGTTCTTTTCTTCTGTATTAGTGACCTGTTTCCTCCTCAGGTTCTTATCTCCTGTATTAGTGACCTGTTTCCTCCTCAGGTTCTTTTCTTCTGTATTAGTGACCTGTTTCCTCCTCAGGTTCTTATCTCCTGTATTAGTGACCTGTTTCCTCCTCAGGTTCTTTATTTTCTGTATTAGTGACCTGTTTCCTCCTCAGGTTCTTTATCTTCTGTATTAGTGACCTGTTTCCTTCTCAGGTTCTTTTCTCCTGTATTAGTGACCTGTTTCCTCCTCAGGTTCTTTATCTTCTGTATTAGTGACCTGTTTCCTCCTCAGGTTCTTTATCTTCTGTATTAGTGACCTGTTTCCTCCTCAGGTTCTTTTCTCCTGTATTAGTGACCTGTTTCCTCCTCAGGTTCTTTATCTCCTGTATTAGTGACATGTTTCCTCCTCAGGTTCTTTTCTCCTGTATTAGTGATCTGTTTCCTCCTCAGGTTCTTTTCTCCTGTATTAGTGACATGTTTCCTCCTCAGGTTCTTTTCTCCTGTATTAGTGACCTGTTTCCTCCTCAGGTTCTTTATCTCCTGTATTAGTGACATGTTTCCTCCTCAGGTTCTTTTCTCCTGTATTAGTGATCTGTTTCCTCCTCAGGTTCTTTTCTCCTGTATTAGTGACCTTTTTCCTCCTCAGGTTCTTTTCTTCTGTATTAGTGACATGTTTCCTCCTCAGGTTCTTTTCTCCTGTATTAGTGACCTGTTTCCTCCTCAGGTTCTTTATCTTCTGTATTATTGACATGTTTCCTCCTCAGGTTCTTTTCTCCTGTATTGGTGACATGTTTCCTCCTCAGGTTCTTTATCTTCTGTATTAGTGACCTATTTCCTCCTCAGGTTCTTTTCTCCTGTATTAGTGACCTGTTTCCTCCTCAGTTTCTTTATCTTCTGTATTAGTGACCTGTTTCCTCCTCAGGTTCTTTTCTCCTGTATTAGTGACCTATTTCCTCCTCAGGTTCTTTTCTCCTGTATTAGTGACCTGTTTCCTCCTCAGTTTCTTTATCTCCTGTATTAGTGACATGTTTCCTCCTCAGGTTATTTTCTCCTGTATTAGTGACATGTTTCCTCCTCAGGTTCTTTTCTGCTGTATTAGTGACCTGTTTCCTCCTCAGGTTCTTTTCTTCTGTATTAGTGACCTGTTTCCTCCTCAGGTTCTTTTCTCCTGTATTAGTGACCTGTTTCCTCCTCAGTTTCTTTATCTCCTGTATTAGTGACCTGTTTCCTCCTCAGTTTCTTTATCTCCTGTATTAGTGACCTGTTTCCTCCTCAGGTTATTTTCTCCTGTATTAGTGACCTGTTTCCTCCTCAGGTTCTTTTCTCCTGTATTAGTGACCTGTTTCCTCCTCAGGTTCCTTATCTTCTGTATTAGTGACCTGTTTCCTCCTCAGGTTCTTTTCTCCTGTATTAGTGACCTGTTTCCTCCTCAGGTTCCTTATCTTCTGTATTAGTGACCTGTTTCCTCCTCAGGTTCTTTATCTTCTGTATTAGTGACCTATTTCCTCCTCAGGTTCTTTTCTCCTGTATTAGTGACCTGTTTCCTCCTCAGTTTCTTTATCTCCTGTATTAGTGACATGTTTCCTCCTCAGGTTATTTTCTCCTGTATTAGTGACATGTTTCCTCCTCAGGTTCTTTTCTGCTGTATTAGTGACCTGTTTCCTCCTCAGGTTCTTTTCTTCTGTATTAGTGACCTGTTTCCTCCTCAGGTTCTTTTCTCCTGTATTAGTGACCTGTTTCCTCCTCAGTTTCTTTATCTCCTGTATTAGTGACCTGTTTCCTCCTCAGTTTCTTTATCTCCTGTATTAGTGACCTGTTTCCTCCTCAGGTTATTTTCTCCTGTATTAGTGACCTGTTTCCTCCTCAGGTTCTTTTCTCCTGTATTAGTGACCTGTTTCCTCCTCAGGTTCCTTATCTTCTGTATTAGTGACCTGTTTCCTCCTCAGGTTCTTTTCTCCTGTATTAGTGACCTGTTTCCTCCTCAGGTTCCTTATCTTCTGTATTAGTGACCTGTTTCCTCCTCAGGTTCTTTTCTCCTGTATTAGTGACCTGTTTCCTCCTCAGGTTCCTTATCTTCTGTATTAATGACCTGTTTCCTCCTCAGGTTCTTTTCTCCTGTATTAGTGACATGTTTCCTCCTCAGGTTCTTTATCTTCTGTATTAGTGACCTGTTTCCTCCTCAGGTTCTTTTCTCCTGTATTAGTGACATGTTTCCTCCTCAGGTTCTTATCTCCTGTATTAGTGACCTGTTTCCTTCTCAGGTTCTTTTCTCCTGTATTAGTGACATGTTTCCTCCTCAGGTTCTTTATCTTCTGTATTAGTGACATGTTTCCTCCTCAGGTCCTTATCTTCTGTATTAGTGACCTTGTCACGATGCCGGCTGGCAGGAGGTGGATCCTCTGTGCCAGAGAGGGATGGCGAGGACCGCGCTAGTGGACCGGTTCTAAGACACTACAGGTTTTCACCAGAGCCCGCCGCAAAGCGGGATGGTCTTGCTGCGGCGGTAGTGACCAGGTCGTATCCACTAGCAACGGCTCACCTCTCTGGCTGCTGAAGATACAGAAGATAGGCGAGGTACAAGGGAGTAGGCAGTAGCAAGGTCGGACGTAGCAGAAGGTCGGGGGCAGGCGGCAAGGTTCGTAGTCAAGGGAGATAGCAAAGGTACTGGTACACAGGGTATAAACACACAAAGAACGCTTTCACTGGCACTAAGGCAACAAGATCCGGCAAGGGAGAGCAAGGGAGGAGACTAGATATAAGCAGGGAACAGGTGGGAACCAATTAAGCTAATTGGGCCAGGCACCAATCATTGGTGCACTGGCCCTTTAAGTCTCAGGGAGCTGGCGCGCGCGCGCCCTAGAGAGCGGAGCCGCGCGCGCCAGCACATGACCGCAGGAGACGGGAACGGGTAAGTGACCTGGGATGCGATTCGCGAGCGGGCGCGTCCCGCTGTGCGAACCGCATCCCCAACGGCCATGACAGAGCAGCGCTCCCGGTCAGCGGGACTGACCGGGGAGCTGCAGGGAAAGAGACGCCGTGAGCGCTCCGGGGAGGAGCGGGGACCCGGAGCGCTAGGCGTAACAGACCTGTTTCCTCCTCAGGTTCTTTTCTCCTGTATTAGTGACATGTTTCCTCCTCAGGTTCTTTATCTTCTGTATTAGTGACCTGTTTCCTCCTCAGGTTCTTATCTCCTGTATTAGTGACATGTTTCCTCCTCAGGTTCTTTTCTCCTGTATTAGTGACCTGTTTCCTCCTCAGGTTCTTTATCTCCTGTATTAGTGACATGTTTCCTCCTCAGGTTCTTTTCTCCTGTATTAGTGATCTGTTTCCTCCTCAGGTTCTTTTCTCCTGTATTAGTGACATGTTTCCTCCTCAGGTTCTTTTCTCCTGTATTAGTGACCTGTTTCCTCCTCAGGTTCTTTATCTCCTGTATTAGTGACATGTTTCCTCCTCAGGTTCTTTTCTCCTGTATTAGTGATCTGTTTCCTCCTCAGGTTCTTTTCTCCTGTATTAGTGACCTTTTTCCTCCTCAGGTTCTTTTCTTCTGTATTAGTGACATGTTTCCTCCTCAGGTTCTTTTCTCCTGTATTAGTGACCTGTTTCCTCCTCAGGTTCTTTATCTTCTGTATTATTGACATGTTTCCTCCTCAGGTTCTTTTCTCCTGTATTGGTGACATGTTTCCTCCTCAGGTTCTTTATCTTCTGTATTAGTGACCTATTTCCTCCTCAGGTTCTTTTCTCCTGTATTAGTGACCTGTTTCCTCCTCAGTTTCTTTATCTTCTGTATTAGTGACCTGTTTCCTCCTCAGGTTCTTTTCTCCTGTATTAGTGACCTATTTCCTCCTCAGGTTCTTTTCTCCTGTATTAGTGACCTGTTTCCTCCTCAGTTTCTTTATCTCCTGTATTAGTGACATGTTTCCTCCTCAGGTTATTTTCTCCTGTATTAGTGACATGTTTCCTCCTCAGGTTCTTTTCTGCTGTATTAGTGACCTGTTTCCTCCTCAGGTTCTTTTCTTCTGTATTAGTGACCTGTTTCCTCCTCAGGTTCTTTTCTCCTGTATTAGTGACCTGTTTCCTCCTCAGTTTCTTTATCTCCTGTATTAGTGACCTGTTTCCTCCTCAGTTTCTTTATCTCCTGTATTAGTGACCTGTTTCCTCCTCAGGTTATTTTCTCCTGTATTAGTGACCTGTTTCCTCCTCAGGTTCTTTTCTCCTGTATTAGTGACCTGTTTCCTCCTCAGGTTCCTTATCTTCTGTATTAGTGACCTGTTTCCTCCTCAGGTTCTTTTCTCCTGTATTAGTGACCTGTTTCCTCCTCAGGTTCCTTATCTTCTGTATTAGTGACCTGTTTCCTCCTCAGGTTCTTTATCTTCTGTATTAGTGACCTATTTCCTCCTCAGGTTCTTTTCTCCTGTATTAGTGACCTGTTTCCTCCTCAGTTTCTTTATCTCCTGTATTAGTGACATGTTTCCTCCTCAGGTTATTTTCTCCTGTATTAGTGACATGTTTCCTCCTCAGGTTCTTTTCTGCTGTATTAGTGACCTGTTTCCTCCTCAGGTTCTTTTCTTCTGTATTAGTGACCTGTTTCCTCCTCAGGTTCTTTTCTCCTGTATTAGTGACCTGTTTCCTCCTCAGTTTCTTTATCTCCTGTATTAGTGACCTGTTTCCTCCTCAGTTTCTTTATCTCCTGTATTAGTGACCTGTTTCCTCCTCAGGTTATTTTCTCCTGTATTAGTGACCTGTTTCCTCCTCAGGTTCTTTTCTCCTGTATTAGTGACCTGTTTCCTCCTCAGGTTCCTTATCTTCTGTATTAGTGACCTGTTTCCTCCTCAGGTTCTTTTCTCCTGTATTAGTGACCTGTTTCCTCCTCAGGTTCCTTATCTTCTGTATTAGTGACCTGTTTCCTCCTCAGGTTCTTTTCTCCTGTATTAGTGACCTGTTTCCTCCTCAGGTTCCTTATCTTCTGTATTAATGACCTGTTTCCTCCTCAGGTTCTTTTCTCCTGTATTAGTGACATGTTTCCTCCTCAGGTTCTTTATCTTCTGTATTAGTGACCTGTTTCCTCCTCAGGTTCTTTTCTCCTGTATTAGTGACATGTTTCCTCCTCAGGTTCTTATCTCCTGTATTAGTGACCTGTTTCCTTCTCAGGTTCTTTTCTCCTGTATTAGTGACATGTTTCCTCCTCAGGTTCTTTATCTTCTGTATTAGTGACATGTTTCCTCCTCAGGTCCTTATCTTCTGTATTAGTGACCTTGTCACGATGCCGGCTGGCAGGAGGTGGATCCTCTGTGCCAGAGAGGGATGGCGAGGACCGCGCTAGTGGACCGGTTCTAAGACACTACAGGTTTTCACCAGAGCCCGCCGCAAAGCGGGATGGTCTTGCTGCGGCGGTAGTGACCAGGTCGTATCCACTAGCAACGGCTCACCTCTCTGGCTGCTGAAGATACAGAAGATAGGCGAGGTACAAGGGAGTAGGCAGTAGCAAGGTCGGACGTAGCAGAAGGTCGGGGGCAGGCGGCAAGGTTCGTAGTCAAGGGAGATAGCAAAGGTACTGGTACACAGGGTATAAACACACAAAGAACGCTTTCACTGGCACTAAGGCAACAAGATCCGGCAAGGGAGAGCAAGGGAGGAGACTAGATATAAGCAGGGAACAGGTGGGAACCAATTAAGCTAATTGGGCCAGGCACCAATCATTGGTGCACTGGCCCTTTAAGTCTCAGGGAGCTGGCGCGCGCGCGCCCTAGAGAGCGGAGCCGCGCGCGCCAGCACATGACCGCAGGAGACGGGAACGGGTAAGTGACCTGGGATGCGATTCGCGAGCGGGCGCGTCCCGCTGTGCGAACCGCATCCCCAACGGCCATGACAGAGCAGCGCTCCCGGTCAGCGGGACTGACCGGGGAGCTGCAGGGAAAGAGACGCCGTGAGCGCTCCGGGGAGGAGCGGGGACCCGGAGCGCTAGGCGTAACAGACCTGTTTCCTCCTCAGGTTCTTTTCTCCTGTATTAGTGACATGTTTCCTCCTCAGGTTCTTTATCTTCTGTATTAGTGACCTGTTTCCTCCTCAGGTTCTTATCTCCTGTATTAGTGACATGTTTCCTCCTCAGGTTCTTTTCTCCTGTATTAGTGACATGTTTCCTCCTCAGGTTCTTTATCTTCTGTATTAGTGACCTGTTTCCTCCTCAGGTTCTTTTCTCCTGTATTAGTGACATGTTTCCTCCTCAGGTTCCTTATCTTCTGTATTAGTGACCTGTTTCCTCCTCAGGTTCTTTTCTCCTGTATTAGTGACATGTTTCCTCCTCAGGTTCTTTTCTCCTGTATTAGTGACATGTTTCCTCCTCAGGTTCTTTTCTCCTGTATTAGTGACATGTTTCCTCCTCAGGTTCTTTTCTTCTGTATTAGTGACATGTTTCCTCCTCAGGTTCTTTATCTTCTGTATTAGTGATGTGTTTCCTCCTCAGGTTCTTTATCTTCTGTATTAGTGACCTGTTTCCTCCTCAGGTTCTTTTCTCCTGTATTAGTGACCTGTTTCCTCCTCAGGTTCTTTATCTTCTGTATTAGTGACCTGTTTCCTCCTCAGGTTCTTTTCTCCTGTATTAGTGACCTGTTTCCTCCTCAGGTTCTTTTCTTCTGTATTAGTGACATGTTTCCTCCTCAGGTTCTTTTCTCCTGTATTAGTGACGTGTTTCCTCCTCAGGTTCTTTATCTTCTGTATTAGTGACCTGTTTCCTCCTCAGCTGCTCCCTACACTTCATCCATGTCGGAGGATTCTGCCGCCGCTTGGACACAATTCAATTTGTTTGACTTTTTCCTGATATAAAAGGTTTTCTCCGGTTCATCTTCGTTACGTCCCCGTCCGGCGGCCCCTCCGTCTATTACGGCCGCTGTAGACCCCAAATTGGTTTCTGATGTTTTCTGTGAAGGAGATGTCGCTTATCTGGTATCATAGATCAATTCACTTATAATAGAAATCTACTAATGATAGAAATCCACTAATGATAGAAATCTACTAAATATAGAAATCTATTTATGATAGAAATCTATTTATGATAGAAATCTACTAATGATAGAAATCTACTAATGATAGAAATCTACTAATGATAGAAATCCACTAATGATAGAAATCTACTAATGATAGAAATCTACTAATGATAGAAATCCACTTATGATAGAAATCCACTTATGATAGAAATCTACTAATGATAGAAATCTACTTATGATAGAAATCTACTTATGATAGAAATCTACTAATGATAGAAATCTACTAATGATAGAAATTCCCTTATGATAGAAATCTACTTATGATAGAAATCTACTAGTGATAGAAATCTACTAATGATAGAAATCTACTTATAATAGAAATCTACTTATGATAGAAATCTACTTATGATAGAAATCTACTAATGATAGAAATCTACTTATAATAGAAATCCACTTAATAGAAATCTACTAATGATAGAAATCCACTAATGATAGAAATCTACTAATGATAGAAATCTACTTATAATAGAAATCTACTTATGATAGAAATCCACTTATGATAGAAATCTACTTATGATAGAAATCCACTTATAATAGAAATCTACTTATGATAGAAATCTACTAATGATAGAAATCTACTTATGATAGAAATCTACTTATGATAGAAATCTACTAATGATAGAAATCTACTAATGATAGAAATCTACTAATGATAGAAATTCCCTTATGATAGAAATCTACTTATGATAGAAATCTACTAGTGATAGAAATCTACTAATGATAGAAATCTACTAGTGATAGAAATCTACTAATGATAGAAATCTACTTATAATAGAAATCTACTTATGATAGAAATCTACTTATGATAGAAATCTACTAATGATAGAAATCTACTTATAATAGAAATCCACTTAATAGAAATCTACTAATGATAGAAATCCACTAATGATAGAAATCTACTAATGATAGAAATCTACTTATAATAGAAATCTACTTATGATAGAAATCCACTTATGATAGAAATCTACTTATGATAGAAATCCACTTATAATAGAAATCTACTTATGATAGAAATCTACTAATGATAGAAATCTACTTATGATAGAAATCCACTTAATAGAAATCTACTAATAATAGAAATCTACTTGTGATAGAAATCTACTAATAATAGAAATCCACTTATGATAGAAATCTACTTATGATAGAAATCTACTTATGATAGAAATCTACTAATGATAGAAATCTACTAATGATAGAAATCTACTAATTTTATGGGCCAGTTTGTGGAGGACCCAACAAGAAGTGATGCCTTGTGGGATCTGATCATTTCCAACAACGCAGAGCTGGTTGGTAATGTAACTGTGCGGGAAAACCTTGGGAATAGCGACCACAATATAGTTACTTTTGACTTAAAATGTAGAAAACAAAGACAGGCGGGGAAGGCAAAAACATATAACTTTAAAAAGGCAAACTTCCCTGGGCTGAGGGCTGCACTACAGGACATAGACTGGGGGGAGGGGTTGTCAAATACTGATACAGAAGGTAAATGGGACATCTTTAAATCAACTCTAAATAACTATACAGCTAAATTTATACCAAAGGGGAACAAATATAAATGATTAAAACTAAATCCTACATGGCTGACACATGATGTTAAAAGAGCAATAAACAACAAAAAAATTGCCTTAAAAAAATACAAATCTGATGGGTCAGCGATAACATTTAAACAGTACAAAGAGCTTAATAAAATCTGTAAAAATGTAATAAAAACAGCAAAAAATCAAAATGAGAGACAGGTGGCCAAAGAAAGCAAAACTAATCCTAAATATTTTTTTAGATATATAAATGCAAAAAAACCAAGGACAGAGCATGTAGGACCCCTTAATAATGATAATGGGGAGGTTGTCACAGGCGATCAAGAGAAGGCGGAGCTACTGAATGGGTTCTTTAGTTCTGTATACACTATGGAAGAAGGAGCTGACATTGGCCAGGTCAGTGCTGGTAACACATCATGTACAGGTCAGTGCTGGTAACACATCATGTACAGGTCAGTGCTGGTAACACATCATGTAATGTACTGAACTGGCTTAATGTAGAGATGGTACAAGGTATGTTAAGTGATATAAATGTAAGCAAATCCCCAGGGCCGGATGGACTACACCCAAGAGTTCTTAGAGAGGTAAGTTCAGTAATATCTGTACCCCTGTTCATGATATTTAGAGATTCTCTGGTGTCTGGTATTGTGCCAAGGGACTGGCGCAAGGCGAATGTGGTGCCAATCTTCAAAAAGGGCTCTAGGTCTTCGCCAGGAAACTATAGATCGGTAAGTTTAACGTGCATTGTGGGTAAATTGTTTGAAGGACTTATAAGGGATTACATACAGGAATACATAGGGGATAATTGTATTATAAGTGATAGCCAGCATGGGTTTACTAAGGATAGAAGTTGTCAAACCAATCTAATTTGCTTTTATGAAGAGGTGAGTAGAAGCCTTGACAGAGGAATGGCTGTGTATATAGAGGGGGGGCTGTGTATATAGAGGGGGGGCTGTGTATATAGAGGGGGGCTGTGTATATAGAGGGGGGCTGTGTATATAGAGGGGGGCTGTGTATATAGAGGGGGGCTGTGTATATAGAGGGGGGCTCTGTATATAGAGGGGGGCTGTGTATATAGAGGGGGGCTGTGTATATAGAGGGGGGCTGTATATATAGAGGGGGGCTGTGGATATAGAGGGGGGCTGTGTATATAGAGGGGGGGCTGTGTATATAGAGGGGGGGGGCTGTGGATATAGAGGGGGGGGCTGTGGATATAGAGGGGGGCTGTGTATATAGAGGGGGGCTGTGTATATAGAGGATGTGTATATAAAGGGGGGCTGTGTATATAGAGGGGGGCTGTGTATATAGAGGGGGGGCTGTGTTTATAGAGGGGGCTGTGTATATAGAGGGGGGCTGTGTATATAGAGGGGGGCTGTGTATATAGAGGAATGGTTGTGGATATAGTGTTTCTGGATTTTGCTAAAGCATTTGATACTGTCCCTCATAGACGTCTGACAGGTAAGTTAAGGTCTTTGGGTTTGGAAATTTTAGTTTGTAACTGGATTGAACACTGGCTCATGGATCGTACCCAGAGAGTGGTGGTCAATGATTCGTACTCTGATTGGTCCCCGGTTATTAGTGGTGACCCCAAGGTTCAGTACTGGGCCCGCTGTTGTTTAATTTATTTATCAATGATATAGAGGATGGTATTAACAGCTCTGTATATAGAGGGGGCGGGCTGTGTATATAGTGGGGGGCTGTGTATATAGAGGAGGGGCTGTGTATATAGAGGGGGGCTGTGTATATAGAGGGGGGCTGTGTATATAGAGGGGGGCTGTGTATATAGAGGGGGGGCTGTGTATATAGAGGGGGGCTGTGTATATAGAGGGGGGGCTGTGTATATAGAGGGGGGGCTGTGTATATAGTGGGGGGCTGTGTATATAGAGGGGGGCTGTGTATATAGAGGGGGGGGCTGTGTATATAGAGGGGGGCTGTGTATATAGAGGGGGGCTGTGTATATAGAGGGGGGGCTGTGTATATATAGAGGATGGTATTAACAGCTCTGTTTCTATCTTTGCAGATGACACCAAGCTTTGTAGCACGGTACAGTCTATAGAGGATGTGTATATAGTGGGGGGGGGCTGTGTATATAGAGGGGGGGCTGTGTATATAGAGGGGGCTGTGTATATAGAGGGGGGCTGTGTATATATAGAGGATGTGCATAAGTTACAAGATGACTTGGATAGACTAAGTGTCTGGGCATCCACTTGGCAAATGAGGTTCAATGTGGATAAATGTAAAGTTCTGCATCTGGGTACTAATAACCTGCAGCGTCGTATGTCTTAGGGGGGCTGTGTATATAGAGGGGGGCTGTGTATATAGAGGGGGGCTGTGTATATAGAGGGGGGCTGTGTATACTAATAACCTGCAGCGTCGTATGTCTTAGGGGGGATTAAACTGTCAGAGTCACTGGTAGAGAAGGATCTGGGTGACTTGTAGATCACAGACTACAGAATAGCACAATGTCAGGCTGCTGCTTCCAAAGCCGGCAGGATATTGTCATGTATCAAAAGAGGCCTGGACTCCAGGGACAGGGACATAATACTCCCCCTTTATAAAGCATTGGTACAGTCTATAGTGTATAATACTCCCCCTTTATAAAGCATTGGTACAGTCTATAGTGTATAATACTCCCCCTTTATAAAGCATTGGTACAGTCTATAGTGTATAATACTCCCCCTTTATAAAGCATTGGTACAGTCTATAGTGTATAATACTCCCCCTTTATAAAGCATTGGTACAGTCTATAGTGTATAATACTCCCCCTTTATAAAGCATTGGTACAGTCTATAGTGTATAATACTCCCCCTTTATAAATCATTGGTACGGCCTCACCTGGAATATGCTGTTCAGTTTTGGGCACCTGCCCATAAAAGGGACACTGTGGAGTTGGAAAGGGTGCAGAGACGCGCGACTAAACTAATATGGGGCCGCAACATCTTAGCTATGAGGAGCGATTAAAGGAGTTACAATTGTTTAGTCTTGAGAAGAGACGTATAAGGGGGGATATGATAAACGTACATAAGTATATAAATGGCCCATACAAAAAATATGGAGAGAAACTGTTCCAGGTTAAACCCCCCCAAAGGACGAGGGGGCACTCCCTCCATCTGGAGAAGAAAAAGTTTTAGTCTAAAGGGGTGACACGCCTTCTTTACCGTGAGGACTGGGAATTTATGGAACGGTCTACCTCAGGAACTGGTCACAGCAGGAACAATTAACAGCTTTAAAACAGGATTAGATACATTCCTGGAACAAAATAAGATTAATGCTTATGAAGAAATATAAAATCCCATTCCTTCCCCAATATCGCGCCGCACCCCTACCCCTTAATTCCCTGGTTGGACTTGATGGACATATGTCTTTTTTCGACCGTACTAACTATGTAACTATGTAACTATGATAGAAATCTACTAATGATAGAAATCTACTAATGTTAGAAATCTACTAATGATAGAAATCTACTAATGATAGAAATCTACTTATGATAGAAATCTACTTATGATAGAAATCTACTTATGATAGAAATCTACTTGTGATAGAAATCTACTAATGATAGAAATCTACTTATGATAGAAATCTACTTATGATAGAAATCTACTTATGATAAAAATCCACTTATGATAGAAATGTACTTATGATAGAAATCTACTTATGATAGAAATCTATTAATGATAGAAATCTACTAATGATAGAAATCTACTAATGATAGAAATCTACTTGTGATAGAAATCTACTAATGTTAGAAATCTACTTATGATAGAAATCTACTTGTGATAGAAATCTACTAATGATAGAAATCTACTTATGATAGAAATCTACTAATGATAGAAATCTACTTATGATGGAAATCTACTAATGATAGAAATCTACTTATGATAGAAATCTACTTATGATAGAAATCTACTTGTGATAGAAATCTACTTGTGATAGACATCTACTTGTGATAGAAATCTACTAATGATAGAAATCTACTTATGATAGAAATCTATTAATGATATAAATCTACTAATGATAGAAATCTACTAATGATAGAAATCTACTTATGATAGAAATCTACTTATGATAGAAATCTACTAGTGATAGAAATCTACTAGTGATAGAAATCTACTAGTGATAGAAATCTACTTATGATAGAAATCTACTAGTGATAGAAATCTACTAGTGATAGAAATCTACTAATGATAGAAATCTACTTGTGATAGAAATCTACTTGTGATAGAAATCTACTTATGATAGAAATCCACTTATAATAGAAATCCACTTATGATAGAAATCTACTAATGATAGAAATCCACTTATGATAGAAATCTACTAATGATAGAAATCTACTTATGATAGAAATCTACTAATGATAGAAATCCACTTATAATAGAAATCTACTTATGATAGAAATCTACTTATGATAGAAATCTACTTGTGATAGAAATCTACTAATGATTGAAATCTACTTATGATAGAAATCTACTAATGATAGAAATCTACTTATGATAGAAATCTATTAATGATAGAAATCTACTAATGATAGAAATCTACTTGTGATAGAAATCTACTTATGATAGAAATCTACTTATGATAGAAATCTACTTATGATAGAAATCTACTAATGATAGAAATCTACTAATTATAGAAATCTACTTTTGATAGAAATCTACTTATGATAGAAATCTACTTATGATAGAAATCTACTAATGATAGAAATCTACTTATGATAGAAATCTATTAATGATAGAAATCTACTAATGATAGAAATCTACTAATGATAGAAATCTACTTGTGATAGAAATCTACTTATGATAGAAATCTACTTATGATAGAAATCTACTTATGATAGAAATCTACTAATGATAGAAATCTACTAATGATAGAAATCTACTAATGATAGAAATCTACTAATGTTAGAAATCTACTAATGATAGAAATCTACTTGTGATAGAAATCTACTAATGATAGAAATCTACTTATGATAGAAATCTACTTATGATAGAAATCTACTTATGATAGAAATCTACTTATGACAGATCCAGAACTACATTCAGATATATTTCTTGCTTCAATTATTATTTTCAAGATCTCTGATTTCAGTCAGTGAACCTGAAGCTGACCGAGCTCTGTACAGGCTGACAAGGCGGTATTCACACCAGCAAAGCCAAAGTATTCTTTACAACACTACTATATCATGTATCTGTCAGGAGATAGAGAGGACAGAACAATGTTCTGCAGATCTGTAGAGATCAGCGGACGGATGATCTGCAGGATATATAACTATATATGTCAGGAGGTAGACAAAACATTATCTATCTATCTCATATCTATCTATCTCATATCTATCTATCTCATCTATCTATCTATCTATCCATCTCATATCTATCTATCTATCTCATATCTATCTATCCATCTCATATCTATCTATCCATCCCATATCTATCTATCCATCTCATATCTTTCTATCTCATATCTATCTATCTCATATCCATCTATCTCATATCTATCTCATATCTATCTATCTCATATCTATCTATCTATCTAATATCTATTTATCTCATATCTATCTATCTCATAGCTATCTATCTATCTCATATCTATCTATCTCATATCTATCTATCTATCTATCTATCTCATATCTATCTATCTCATATCTATCTATCTATCTCTCTCATATCTATCTCATATCTATTTATCTATCTATCTCATATCTATCTATCTATCTCATATCTATTTATTTATCTATCTATCTATCTATCTATCTATCTATCTCATATCTATCTATCTATCTATCTATCTCATATCTATCTATCTCCTATCTATCTATCTCATATCTATTATATCTGTATCATATTTTCTGTCTTTCTTGCTTGTATCTATATTAATCTTTCCGTGTAGGCTCCGGCAGTGTAAGTAAAATAAAGAAGTTCATATAATGTAGCAGATCCTATAGGTTGTGTTACATAGGACTGCAGGTATCACCTATGGCACCAGAATGGGATCCAAGAATCTTACACACATAATATAACCCCAAATAATGAAATGACAAATCCATCTCTGCTACATCGTGCTGAAACATCCAGAACATTGTTTCCAATGTATCCAGCTTTCCCTCATTCACCGGATTCCTGCAGATGACAGAATCCCGAGCAGCCGGGCGGAATCACCAGAACATATGTTCCACCTCCCAGATGGGGACTTGGGCAGGCGAGGAGCGTGTGTCAGGATTAACCTCTTCTACACCTGATTTACTCCTCTTCACAATCACCTTCCAGGACAAAGAGCTGACACTCTATCCCAGCGGCCGCAGCACTTCAATGTCACGCTCCATAAAGTAGGGCGCTCGCGGTGCCCATCGCCGTACCTGGAAAGTCATTGCGGTTCAGAGTAAACAACCCTGACTAAAAACTTCATCAGCAGGAGATGAATATTTCAGGAGGACAAACAGGCGGCAGGTGAGGGGCATGATTTATTTATGGCAGAGAGGACGAGGGTCTCAGGGCGCCCTCCAGAGCGGGAGGCAGGTAAAGGCAGGTAAGTCCCCATGCAGCACAGCGTCTGGCTCCACACTTTACAGCTTCTGCATTCTAATTCCATACAATGTGACAACATGGCCAGATGGAGGCCAACAGTGCCCAGATAATGAGAGGTGGGCACCATGAGGGACCCCAAGAGACAAGAAGGCAAAGAAGTCAAACCCTGTCCTTATTCTTCTCATATAAGTCACAATATTGGGACAAGATATACACAAACCAGGCGGCGGGACAGAGGGTGAGGTAAGTATCGGTTCTCATTTACTCAACACATCAGAACCATATTATTATTATTACTATTTATTTTTTTTAATTCTGGAATACCCCTTTTAAAGTGTTCCTGTCATTTGTCAAAAATGTTTTATATAATGTATGTGGTAGCCCTTGGGGGGTGTATGGTAGTGGTGGTATGGTATAGGTATATAAGGGGTTAATGTTAACCCTAGAAGAGTTTGTGACGCCAGGCTGAGGGCTGGTATGCCGAATCAGTGTTCTGGCCTGTCACCGCTCCTTCCCAGTAACGATAGGTGCATAAAATAACTGAAGGTCCACAAGGAGATTGAACTTGAACTTGAATAACGTTTACTGAAGTTCTTGCAATATTCACGGCACAGTCACTGTCTCATACAAACAGTCCTTTGGTTACTTAGCGACTGGCAGTAGTTGCGGACCTTGAGCTAGACAATAAGTCTATGAATTTAGGAAGAGATTTGCAGATCCGTCCGGATTTAGGGGAGGTATTAGGTCCGGAGATGCTGCAGAGTGTTTGGAAGGTGATACACTCTATAATTATAATTGTTCAGCCATTGCTGCAAGGCTCGGGCCTAACTCACTGACTAGCTCGCTTGACAGCCCACGAGGTAAGAGAGAGAAACATGGCCGCCGCTCCCTTATATGGGCAGGGGGCGTGGCGAATCTGATTGGTCCGAACGTCTGCCATTCACGTTACATGGTGTGATGGGATTGCTTACCTCACAGGGCCTCCTAAGGTCCTTAAGCCAAATACCATAGAGTTCACCTTGTCACATGACCCGCAGGTCCTGCAACGCCAATGGAAACAAGTAATTAACCACTTATCTACATATACTATGCTATTTACATTAACATATGCATAAATTACTGATTATACATTAGAATAGAGGCGACCAGGGGTAGACTAGATTACAGGGATCCCTACATCCTAGGGACTCTGGCTATGGGGACCCATAAAGAAATAAGTACCGTATAGAATGCGGTACTGGGGACAAGCAGGGCTCTGTACACTGAGGACAAGCAGGGCTCTGTACACTGAGGACAAGCAGGGCTCTGTACACTGAGGACAAGCGGGGCTCTGTACACTGAGGACAAGCGGGTCTCTGTACATTGAGGACAAGCAGGACTCTGTACACTGAGGACAAGCGGGGCTCTGTACGCTGAGGACAAGCGGGGCTCTGTACGCTGAGGACAAGCGGGGCTCTGTACACTGTGGACAAGCGGGGCTCTGTACACTGAGGACCAGCAGGGCTCTGTACCCTGAGGACAAACAGGGCTCTGTACACTGAGGACAAGCGGGGCTCTGTACACTGAGGACAAGCGGGGCTCTGTACACTGAGGACCAGCAGGGCTCTGTACCCTGAGGACAAGCAGGGCTCTGTACACTGAGGACAAGTGGGGCTCTGTACACTGAGGGCAAGCAGGGCTCTGTACCCTGAGGACAAGCAGGGCTCTGTACACTGAGGACAAGTGGGGCTCTGTGCACTGAGAACAAGCAGGGCTCTGTTGACTGAGGACAAGCAGGGCTCTGTACACTGAGGACAAGAAGGGATCTGTACACTGAGGACAAGAAGGGCTCTGCACACTGAGGACAAGCAGGGCTCTGTTGACTGAGGACAAGCAGGGCTCTGTACACTGAGGACAAGAAGGGATCTGTACACTGAGGACAAGTGGGGCTCTGTACACTGAGGACAAGAAGGGCTCTGTACACTGAGGACAAGCAGGTGTGGTAACCTTGGGGGATAAAGCCTTGTGGGGGTGTGGGGTAGTTAGGGTGTTGCTGTTCAGAATAGAAAAGGGTGAGGGTTAAATACTGTAATCTTGATAGGCCTATTGCCACCCTTCCCAAGAGCAATAGGTGATGCAGAAATAAAGGATTGTCCACAACCGCTGTTAACTGAAAACTTGCTGGAACTTTTACTGAAGAATTTCTGTACATGCAGCAATAGTAACAGTCCAGATAACAGAGTTTCTATAGATATAGCTGAGCAGTGATTGACGGTTGGGATTAGATAAGCTCAATTTAGCTTCTCAGAGATTTGGTACCATAG
The DNA here is from genome assembly GCF_029499605.1 of Hyla sarda. Lineage (NCBI taxonomy): Eukaryota > Metazoa > Chordata > Amphibia > Anura > Hylidae > Hyla > Hyla sarda. Next base: position 382,546,914 of record NC_079193.1, read on the forward strand.
ATCCGCTGGATTTAAGGGTGCGTTTAGGTCCAGTGATCTTGCGGTGAGTAGCGGGGAATTGCTTAGTCTATCCGCTATGTTAGAGGCCGAGGCAGCAAGGCTTTGGCCTAGTAAATCATCTTGTAAGCTGCGGAGGTCCTACCTCTCCCAGAATCAGCAACCCAACAGAGGGATCAATATGGCGCAGGTCCCTTATATGGGCAGGGGCCGGACGTTTTGGATTGGTCCATAACAACTGTCACTCACGTTACATTGCATTGTGGGTGAACACCTCATGAGAACCACCAAAGGTCCTGTTACGCCGAGCGCTCCAGGTCCCCGCTCCTCCCCGGAGCGCTCACAGCGTTCTCCTGTTCGCAGCACCCCGGGCAGACCCGCTGACCGGGTGCGCTGCGATAATGTCCCTAGCCGGGATGCGATTCGCGATGCAGGACGCGCCCGCTCGCGGTGCGCATTCCGACCCGCTTACCAGACCCGTTCCCCATCTGTGCTGTCCCGGCGCGCGCGCGCGCCGGTTCTTTGCGATTTAAAGGGCCGGTGCGCCACTGATTGGTGCATGGTTTTTAATTAGTGTGTTCACCTGTGCACTTCCCTATATTACCTCACTTCTCCTTCCCTTCCTTTGCCGGATCTTGTTGCCATTGTGCCAGTGAAAGCGTTTCCTTGTGTATCCCTAGCCAGTGTTTCAGACCTCTTGCCGTTGCCCCTGACTACGATCCTTGCTGCCTGCCCTGACCTTCTGCTATGTCTGACCTTGCTCTTGTCTAATCCCTTGTACTGCGCCTATCTCAGCAGTCAGAGAGGTTGAGCCATTGCCGGTGGATACGACCTGGTTGCTACCGCCGCTGCAAGACCATCCCGCTTTGCGGCGGGCTCTGGTGAAAACCAGTAGCAACTTAGAACCGGTCCACCGACACGGTCCACGCCAATCCCTCTCTGACACAGAGGATCCACCTCCAGCCTGCCGAATCCTGACAGGTCCTTTAGCAAAACCATAGAGTTCTGAAGCTAATCACATGACCCGCAGGTCCTGCTATGCTGAACAGGTAGGCATTTGAATATATACATATTTATACTTATATTTATATGAAATCCTATACAAATATGAACTAACTAAGGGGTGACAAGGGGATAACTATAGAAGAGGGACCCCGACATTCCTAGGGACTCTGACTATGGGGACCTCTACAAAGGTACAGTATGAATTACGGTACCGGGACACCACACAGGGCTCTGTACACTGAGGACAAGCAGGGCTCTGTACACTGAGGACAAGCAGGGCTTTGTACACTGAGGACAAGCGGGACTCTGTACACTGAGGACAAGCAGGACTCTGTACACTGAGGACAAGCAGGGCTCTGTACACTAAGGACAAGCAGGGCTCTGTACACTGAGGACAAGCAGGGCTTTGTACACTGAGGACAAGCGGGGTCGTGTACACTGAGGACAAGCAGGGCTCTGTACACTAAGGACAAGCAGGGCTCTGTACACTGAGGACAAGCAGGGCTCTGTACACTGAGGACAAGCAGGGCTTTGTACACTGAGGACAAGCGGGGTCGTGTACACTGAGGACAAGCAGGGCTCTGTACACTAAGGACAAGCAGGGCTCTGTACACTGAGGACAAGCAGGGCTCTGTACACTGAGGACAAGCAGGGCTCTGTACACTGAGGACAAGCAGGTCTGTGTACACTGAGGACAAGCAGGGCTCTTTATACTGAGGACAAGCAGGGCTCTGTATACTGAGGACAAGCGGGGCTCTGTACACTGAGGACAAGCGGGGCTCTGTACACTGAGGACAAGCAGGGCTTTGTACACTGAGGACAAGCGGGGTCGTGTACACTGAGGACAAGCAGGACTCTGTACACTAAGGACAAGCAGGGCTCTGTACACTAAGGACAAGCGGGGCTCTGTACACTGAGGACAAGGGGGGCTCTGTACACTGAGGACAAGCAGGGCTCTGTACACTAAGGACAAGCGGGGCTCTGTACACTGAGGACAAGCAGGGCTCTGTACACTGAGGACAAGCAGGGCTCTGTACACTGAGGACAAGCAGGTCAGTGTACACTGAGGACAAGCAGGGCTCTTTATACTGAGGACAAGCAGGGCTCTGTATACTGAGGATAAGCGGAGCTCTGTACACTGAGGACAAGCGGGGCTCTGTACACTGAGGACAAGCAGGGCTTTGTACACTGAGGACAAGCGGGGTCGTGTACACTGAGGACAAGCAGGACTCTGTACACTAAGGACAAGCAGGGCTCTGTACACTAAGGACAAGCGGGACTCTGTACACTGAGGACAAGGGGGGCTCTGTACACTGAGGACAAGCAGGGCTCTGTACACTAAGGACAAGCGGGGCTCTGTACACTGAGGACAAGCGGGGCTCTGTACACTGAGGACAAGCAGGGCTCTGTACACTGAGGACAAGCAGGGCTCTGTACACCGAGGACAGGCGGGTATCTGTACACTGAGGACAAGCGGGGCTCCGTACACTGAGGACAAGCGGGGCAGTGTACACTAAGGACAAGCAGGGCTCTGTATAGAGAGAGAGAGAGCTATGAGATGGATAGATAGATAGATAGATATGAGATAGATAGCACAAGGAATGAAGGACAGCATAGGACTAATCCAATGTGTAGTTGGTCAGGCAGCCAATGTGAGGTGTCCCAGTACAGATATATGGTCCTACAGTCCTGTCAGGTTGAGTCCCTATATGTCCCCGAGGCTCCCCTGCAGTGTCTCCCCCTTTGTATATAAGTTTTCACATGGAAGAGTAAAGGATCTGTATTGTTAGTCACATGACATGATGTCACATGTTTAAGTCATATGATTGTATTGTTACCCAGAGAACACCAGTGATCAGGTGACCTTGTTGGTAACCTATGGGCTCCTTGCACAGCCCCCTTTATAAGGAAGGGAGGAGCTGTAATCTCTCTCTTTGATGACTTCATTTCCTGCTGAGGTTAAGTCCAATCTCTGTCCCAGTCCCTGTGTCGCCATTGGAGGCCTCAAGCCTAAAGTCTGCAGCCACCTGTCAATTGCAAGAAGCTCAAGTCTTCTAATAGTCACTCATCAAGTCAGTCAAGTCAAGCATGGCCTGCATTATAGTCAGTCTACCTACTGCAAGTCCCAGCAAGCCTGCGAGGTCTCTCTGTGTCACTGGTCATCTCTCTGGGATACTGGCTGAACTGTATAGACTGTACCATCTGTCTAACCTCCGTAAAAGCTACTGTTACCCTTAACCCGGCCTTGTACTCTTTATTGCCCCTGCCTGACCTAGGACTAGTGGTAATACCTTTGGGTGATTAAGGTAAAACCACGTCCTGGCATCACAAACACGAAGGGGTTAATACCATCTACCCCTGGGCAACAGTATCCGCCCTTACACCTCACCTCATACCCCGTGGCTCGCCACAAATGGATATACAAAAAGACAGTAACGAAGGCCACAGCACCAAACTGGAAACTCCGGAACTTGTGCAGATTCCCATAAGTGACGTTTCCATCTAAATTGTAGCCTTTATCAAGTATTCTTCCCAAAACGTCACTTCTAGGAACCAATACATTTTAGCTCGTTTGCACAAGATGCAGAGTTTCCAGTTTGGTGCTGTGGCCTCTGGACAGATAGTAGAGGGATCGATGGTGTATGCTGGGTATTATTATATTGTTACCTGTATTATTACCTGTATTGTTACCTGTATTATTACCTGTATTGTTACCTGTATTATTACCTGTATTATTACCTATATTGTTACCTGTATTATTACCTGTATTGTTACCTGTATTATTACCTGTATTATTACCTGTATTATTACCTGTATTGTTACCTGTATTATTACCTGTATTGTTACCTGTATTGTTACCTGTAATGTTACCTGTATTATTACCTGTATTATTACCTGTATTGTTACCTGTATTGTTACCTGTATTATTACCTGTATTGTTACCTCTATTATTACCTGTATTATTACCTATATTGTTACCTGTATTATTACCTGTATTGTTACCTGTATTATTACCTGTATTGTTACCTGTATTATTACCTGTATTATTACCTGTATTATTACCTGTATTGTTACCTGTATTATTACCTGTATTGTTACCTGTAATGTTACCTGTATTATTACCTGTATTGTTACCTGTATTGTTACCTGTATTATTACCTGTATTATTACCTGTATTATTACCTGTATTGTTACCTGTATTGTTACCTGTATTGTTACCTCTATTATTACCTGTATTATTACCTATATTGTTACCTGTATTATTACCTGTATTGTTACCTGTATTATTACCTATATTGTTACCTGTATTATTACCTATATTGTTACCTGTATTATTACCTGTATTGTTACCTGTATTATTACCTATATTGTTACCTGTATTATTACCTGTATTATTACCTGTATTGTTACCTGTATTGTTACCTGTTTTGTTACCTGTTTTGTTACCTATATTATTACCTGTATTGTTACCTGTATTATTACCTGTATTGTTACCTGTTTTGTTACCTGTATTGTTACCTGTATTATTACCTGTATTGTTACCTGTTTTGTTACCTGTATTATTACCTGTATTGTTACCTGTATTATTACCTGTATTGTTACCTGTTTTGTTACCTGTATTATTACCTGTATTGTTACCTGTATTGTTACCTGTATTATTACCTGTATTGTTACCTGTTTTGTTACCTGTATTATTACCTGTATTGTTACCTGTATTATTACATATATTATTATTAGTAGTAGTATTATTATTATCATCTTGTTGTGATTGATCTCCCCCTCTTCTCCCTCTTTTCTCTCTTGTTGGTTCAGTAACCTGAATACTATAAATACTCCCCGGGGGCACTTGTTACAGTGGCTCAGCCCTCAGGGGGCGCAATGGAGCAGGCGGTGACAGCGCTGAACACACTTTGATTTTGGCTGCAGGTTGTTAGAATGATCCCCCCAAGAATCCTGCGTCTTCTAAGTATTTATAGATGGTTCTATGTCTGTGGGATTAAAGAGAACCTGTCAGGACCCCAGGACCTCACACAGCGACCCCCGAACCTGCAGGTGAGGAGAACAGAGTGATAGGAATAACATCCGTGCTCAGCAAGAAAGATATCACCAAATGGCATTGTGTATATAAGAGGATTTTACTATATACTGTAGGAGCAGTATTATAGTAGTTATATTCTTGTGTATATAGGAGCAGTATTATAGTAGTTATATTCTTGTATATAGGAGCAGTATTATAGTAGTTATATTCTTGTATATAGGAGCAGTATTATAGTAGTTATATTCTTGTATATAGGAGCAGTATTATAGTAGTTATATTCTTGTATATAGGAGCAGTATTATAGTAGTTATATTCTTGTATATAGGAGGCAGTATTATAGTAGTCATATTCTTGTATATAGGAGGCAGTATTATAGTAGTTATATTCTTGTATATAGGAGCAGTATTATAGTAGTTATATTCTTGTATATAGGAGCAGTATTATAGTAGTTATATTCTTTTATATAGGAGCAGTATTATAGTAGTTATATTCTTGTATATAGGAGCAGTATTATAGTAGTTATATTCTTGTATATAGGAGCAGTATTATAGTAGTTATATTCTTGTATACAGGAGCAGTATTATAGTAGTTATATTCAGACAGTATTATAGTAGTTATATTCTTGTATATAGGAGCATTATTATAGTAGTTATATTCTTGTATATAGGAGCAGCATTATAGTAGTTATATTCTTGTATATAGGACCAGTATTATAGTAGTTATATTCTTGTATATAGGAGCAGTATTATAGTAGTTATATTCTTGTATATAGGAGCAGTATTATAGTAGTTATATTCTTGTATATAGGAGCAGTATTATAGTAATTATATTCTTGTATATAGGAGGCGGTATTATAGTAGTTATATTCTTGTATATAGGAGGCGGTATTATAGTAGTCATATTCTTGTATATAGGAGCAGTATTATAGTATTTATATTCTTGTATATAGGAGGCGGTATTATAGTAGTTATATTCTTGTATATAGGGGCAGTATTATAGTAGTTATATTTTTGTATATAGGAGCAGTATTATAGTAGTTATATTCTTGTATATAGGAGCAGTATTATAGTAGTTATATTCTTGTATATAGGAGTCAGTATTATAGTAGTTATATTCTTGTATATAGGAGCAGTATTATAGTAGTTATTTTCTTGTATATAGGAGCAGTATTATAGTAGTTATATTCTTGTATATAGGAGCAGTATTATAGTAGTTATATTCTTGTATATAGGAGCAGTATTATAGTAGTTATATTCTTGTATATAGGAGCAGTATTATAGTAGTTATATTCTTGTATATAGGAGCAGTATTATAGTAGTTATATTCTTGCATATAGGAGCAGTATTATAGTAGTTATATTCTTGTATATAGGAGCAGTATTATAGTAGTTATATTCTTGTATATAGGAGCAGTATTATAGTAGTTATATTCTTGTATATAGGAGCAGTATTATAGTAGATATATTCTTGTATATAGGAGGCAGTATTATTGTAGTCATATTCTTGTATATAGTAGCAGTATTATAGTAGTTATATTCTTGTATATAGGAGGCAGTATTATTGTAGTTATATTCTTGTATATAGGGGCAGTATTATAGTACTTATATTCTTGTATATAGGAGGCAGTATTATAGTAGTTATATTCTTGTATATAGGAGCAGTATTATAGTAGTTATATTCTTGTATATAGGAGGCAGTATTATAGTAGTTATATTCTTGTATATAGGAGCAGTATTATAGTAGTTATATTCTTGTATATAGGAGGCAGTATTATAGTAGTTATATTCTTGTATATAGGAGCAGTATTATAGTAGTTATATTCTTGCATATAGGAGGCAGTATTATAGTAGTTATATTCTTGTATATAAGAACAGTATTATAGTAGTTATATTCTTGTATATAGGAGCAGTATTATAGTAGTTATATTCTTGTATATAGGAGCAGTATTATAGTAGTTATATTCTTGTATATAGGAGCAGTATTATAGTAATTATATTCTTGTATATAGGAGGCGGTATTATAGTAGTTATATTCTTGTATATAGGAGGCGGTATTATAGTAGTCATATTCTTGTATATAGGAGCAGTATTATAGTAGTTATATTCTTGTATATAGGAGGCGGTATTATAGTAGTTATATTCTTGTATATAGGGGCAGTATTATAGTAGTTATATTTTTGTATATAGGAGCAGTATTATAGTAGTTATATTCTTGTATATAGGAGCAGTATTATAGTAGTTATATTCTTGTATATAGGAGGCGGTATTATAGTAATTATATTCTTGTATATAGGAGCAGTATTATAGTAGTTATATTCTTGTATATAGGAGTCAGTATTATAGTAGTTATATTCTTGTATATAGGAGCAGTATTATAGTAGTTATATTCTTGTATATAGGAGCAGTATTATAGTAGTTATATTCTTGTATATAGGAGCAGTATTATAGTAGTTATATTCTTGTATATAGGAGCAGTGTTATAGTAGTTATATTCTTGCATGTAGGAGCAGTATTAAAGGTTATATTCTTGTATATAGGAGCAGTATTATAGCAGTTATATTCTTGTTCATAGGAGGCAGTATTATAGCAGTTATATTCTTGTATATAGGAGCAGTATTATAGTAGTTATATTCTTTTATATAGGAGCAGTATTATAGTAGCTATATTCTTGTATATAGGAGCAGTATTATAGTAGTTATATTCTTGTATATAGGAGCAGTATTATAGTAGTCATATTCTTGTATATAGGAGCAGTGTTATAGTAGTTATATTCTTGTATATAGGGGCAGTATTATAATAGTTATATTCTTGTATATAGGAGCAGTATTATAGTAGTTATATTCTTGTGTATAGGAGCAGTATTATAGTAGTTATATTATTGTATATAGGAGCAGTATTATAGTAGTTATATTCTTGTATATAGGAGCAGTATTATAGTTGTTATATTCTTGTATATAGGAGCAGTATTATAGTAGTTATATTCTTGTATATAGGAGCAGTATTATAGTAGTTATATTCTTGTATATAGGAGCAGTATTATAGTAGTTATATTCTTGTATATAGGAGCAGTGTTATAGTAGTTATATTCTTGCATGTAGGAGCAGTATTAAAGGTTATATTCTTGTATATAGGAGCAGTATTATAGCAGTTATATTCTTGTTCATAGGAGGCAGTATTATAGCAGTTATATTCTTGTATATAGGAGCAGTATTATAGTAGTTATATTCTTTTATATAGGAGCAGTATTATAGTAGCTATATTCTTGTATATAGGAGCAGTATTATAGTAGTTATATTCTTGTATATAGGAGCAGTATTATAGTAGTCATATTCTTGTATATAGGAGCAGTGTTATAGTAGTTATATTCTTGTATATAGGGGCAGTATTATAATAGTTATATTCTTGTATATAGGAGCAGTATTATAGTAGTTATATTCTTGTGTATAGGAGCAGTATTATAGTAGTTATATTATTGTATATAGGAGCAGTATTATAGTAGTTATATTCTTGTATATAGGAGCAGTATTATAGTTGTTATATTCTTGTATATAGGAGCAGTATTATAGTAGTTATATTCTTGTATATAGGAGCAGTATTATAGTAGTTATATTCTTGTATATAGGAGCAGTATTATAGTAGTTATATTCTTGTATATAGGAGGCAGTATTATAGTAGTTATATTCTTGTATATAGGAGCAGTATTATAGTAGTTATATTCTTGTATATAGGAGCAGTTTTATAGTAGTTATATTCTTTTACATAGGAGGCAGTATTATAGTAGTTATATTCTTGTACATAGGAGGCAGTATTATAATACTTTTTCTCAGCAGCATGATAGCCGTAACATTCAGAATTAAATAAAAGACAACGTTGTCTTTGTCGTAGCTCGGCCATCATGAGAGGCCATCCATCAGTGGTGAGAGCGGCGCTCCAGTCACCGACAGCCCGGGCTGAGCTGATAATTAAAACTCCCCACAGCTAATTGTAATTTTATCTAATGGGCTGATAATTCAAGTGTATGACCTGACGACAGGATGTTAAATTTTCATACACCTGCCCTGCTGGTCACACTGATAGTCGGGATTTATAGAAACATCAAACGTGCCGTGGCGCTGCGGAGTGACGAGACGCTGTAAACTGATTAGTGAGTTTATATGAATTTCAATGAGTTGCGCGCAGAGCCGGCTGCTTCGTCAGTGCTCATCTGTTAATTGGATTGTATATATTATCACCGAGACTGTGCCGCGCGCCCGTCTACAAGTAAACTTCTGACAAAGCTGTTTGACTGTAAAATGTGTATTGAATTTTTTAGCAGGGAGTTTTAATTCTGCCTCCTATTCAACGCTATTAATTGAATCTCACGCTGTTTCTCAGGGACATACTGCGCCAATGTTGTCTTCTGATCTCATATCCGTGCGGAGTTGTGGAGTCGTCTCTGGAGAAGATTTGGTGTCAAGTGTTCACTAAATTCTCAAGTCTGGAATCCTGGACCTGAAAAGCTAAATGCAAAGCTTAGGCCGGTATTGTTACGGCAGACAGATAATAATTGTCCTAGGGGGCACAGTGGCGTCACCAAGGCGGGGCAAGAGGGGGCCATGGTCCCCCCTACAGCAAGCTGTGGCCCCCAACTGAAATATGCCCCATCAGGGCCGGCCAAGCAATCCTCGGTGGGCAGTGTGGTCCGCAGGGCCGGTGTAGGAAATCTTTACTAAACCGGCCGGTTCGGGACTCATTTAACTATAAGCGCATCTTACAGACGAGCCTATAGTGAAATGCGGTGCTCCGCTGATTGACAGAGCAAGGAGCCATTGGCTCCCCACCCTGTCAATCAACCTTGAGGCCTCCATGAGAGGCCTGAGCGTCTCTGCGCTCCAGCGCATGAATGACGTCATCACATGCCGAAGCGCAGACCAGAGGAGAAGAAAAGAAAGGACAGGCTACGCAGGAGCCAGGTCCCCAGGTGAGTGTGTATGGTTGGTTTGTTTTATCTTGACTACCTAAAGAGGGCTACTGTTAACTACCTAAAGGGGCTACTATGAAAACCTAAAGGGGGCTACTATGAAAACCTAAAGGGGGTTACTATTACTATCTAAGTGGGCTTCTATTACTATCTAAGGGGGCTGCTAGTGTTAGGACAACTACTTAAAGGGGGGCTGCTGTTGCCCACTACCTAATGGGGGGTTTCTGCAACTATATAAGGGGGCTGCAACTATATACAGGGGACTGTAGCTATATACAGGAGCTACTATCTACATGGGTTATAGGGGCTGCTGCTTACTACAGGGGGCAGCTATCTTCAGGGGGACGTACCTAAAGGTGGCACCTAACTACTCGGGCACCTAAATAATGGGGGAAACCATGTGAAGGGGCCTATCTACCTACTGGAGTGACCTTACTACTTAATGGGGGACCTACCTACTCTTCCCCAACCCACTTATTTACCCAATCTGCTGTGTGAGACACCAAGGGGGTTATTATTACTGTATAGAGTGACTGCTGGAAAAGTGCAGGTTAAAAATGTTTGTCTTGCAGCTGCTGCCGAGATGAGTTGTGGCTGTAAAAGATCATCATGACGTTCTGAGCCAGAAAAGAAGAATAAGGAACGACTCCGATCAGAGAAGACGTCACCTGATATATCTGTATGTAATCACTTATATGGTCTGTAGAGCTTATATCTACATTATACATGGTCACTGTAAGTAGGTAATATTTCCTCTTCAATGACTGGTATTATTGGTAATATTGGTCTCAGTATACAGGATTTGGTCAGTAACAGTATGATGGTAATATGTATGGTTATAATATTCCTTCTTCTGTACTGGTATTATTAGTAATATTTGTCTCAGTATACAGGATTTGGTCGGTAATAGTATGATGGTTATATGTATGGTAATAATATTCCTCCTTGTACACTGGTATTATTGGTAATATTGGTCTCAGTATACAGTATCCGGTCAGTAAAAGTATGGTGTTAATATGTATGGTGATAATATTCCTCCTTGTATACTGGTATTATTGGTAATATTGGTCTCAGTATACAGGATTTGGTCAGTAACAGTATGAGGGTTATATGTATGGTAATAATATTCCTCCTTGTACACTGGTATTATTAGTAATATTGATCTCAGTATACAGGATTTGGTCAGTAACAGTATGATGGTAATATGTATGATAATAATATTCCTCCTCATATACTGGAATTATTGGTAATATTAGTCTCAGTATAAAGGATTTGGTCAGTAACAGTATGATGGTAATATGTATGATAATAATATTCCTCCTCATATACTGGAATTATTGGTAATATTTGTCTTAGTATATAGGATTAGGTCAGTAACAGTATGATGGTAATATGTATGGTAATAATATTCCTCCTTGTATACTGGTATTATTGGTAATATTAGTCTCAGTATACAGAATCCGGTCAGTAAAAGTATGGTGGTAATATGTATGGTGATAATATTCCACCTTGGATACTGGTATTATTGGTAAAATTGGTCTCAGTATACAGGATTTGGTTAGTAACAGTATGGTGGTAATATGTATGATGATATATGGTGATGTATGGCTACTGCTAAGCAGTGCTGGTGGACTGTCTCATTGTGTGTGAGACAGGGAGTTTAGGTATGCTTGGAGATATAAAAATACAACTCCCATACTAGGGGGTCTACAGTTTGGAGACCACTGTTTTATAGGGTAAAATAGCAGTTTTAAGGTATATTCCCATCGCATTAAGTTATTCTCTATCTGTAGGAGATAACAAGCAGATTGGTGAGGTTCTGACTGCTGGAACCCCCACTGATCCTGAGGATAGGGATATAATTGAGTGAAATGCGCAGACCACTGTGCCTGTGCGTAGAAATGTTCAGCGGCCTCATAGATAATGTTTAGAGTGGTGGCTGCTGTAATCCGCACTGTTCACTCAAGGGACAACTGTGTCTACATCCTCAGGTACCCAAGCTAGAGAAAGCACCTTAGCAGAACTGCCGCCTATCTAATGCAGGGGAACTGCCGCCTATCTAATGCGAGGGATCTGCCACCTATCTTATTCGGGGGAACTGCTGCTATCTGATGCGGGGGAACTGCCGCCTATCTAATTCAGGGGAACCACTGCCTAACTTATGTGGGGGAACTGCTGTCTACACTGACCTAGCTGCTACATCATTGCCAGCATATAATTCCTGTTTGCCATATCTTATCCAGTGTCCCCCGAGTACAGTTGGGGGAACTGCTGCCTACCTAATATGGGGGAAATGCCACAAACCTAATGCGGGGGAACTGCCTCCTACCTAATGCGGGGGAACTGCCGCCTACCTAATGTTGGGGAACTGCCGCCTACCTAATGTGGTGGAACTGCTGCCTAACTAATGCAGGAGAACTGCCGCCTACCTAATGCGGGGGGGACTGCTGCCTTCCTAATGCGAGGGAACTGCTGCCTATCTAATGCGGGGGAACTGCCACCTATCTAATGCAGGGGAACTGCTACCTACCTGGGGAACTATCTACTATGTTCCTGCATACCTAATATGGAGATTAACTACCAAGCTAATAGGGGGGCTTCCTACTATCTACATAAGTTATATAGGGGTTTTCATACAGTGGACGGCTATCTGGCAGATTTACCTACAGGTGCAACTCTCTCCGGAGGGGCCCTACCTACTTAGTCACCTATTATTACAGTTTGGGGCATTATAGATCTTGGAAAAATGCGGAGCCTGAAATGTTTTTTCCGACAGGTTCTGCAGGGAGGAATCGTAGCTGGAAGAAATCATCATGACAGTCTGGGCCGGATGGAGAAGAAAAAGGAAAGTGGCCGATTCCAATCAGAGAAGACGTCACCTGATGTAACTGGATGTAATCTCCTATATGGTCTGTAGTGTAATGATGGGGGTTGTGGTCAGTCCCCTGATATAACTGTATGTATAATCTCTTATATGGTCTGTAGTGGTAATGATGGGGGTTGTTGTCAGTCACCAGATACAACTGTATGTAATCACTTATATGGTCTGTAGTGGTAATGATGGGGGTTGTTGTCAGTCACCAGATACAACTGTATGTAATCACTTATATGGTCTGTAGTGGTAATGATGGGGGTTGTTGTCAGTCACCTGATGTAACTGTATGTAATCTCATTGGTAATGATGGGTGTTGTTGTCAGTCTGTCACCTGTATAGGACGTCCTCCTAAACTTAGATGACAGACTGACAACGTTATTGCTGTTAAAGGGGTACTCCGCTGCACACAAAGGATAGGCTACAAGATGTTAGATCGCGAGGGTCCCGCCACTGGTGATCTCCGGGCCAGCACCCCTGTCATTCAGGGTATGGAGGGAACTCCGCTCCGTGCTCGATGACTGGCGATGCAGGCCACCACGCCCCCTCTATTCAAGTCTATGGGAGGAGGCGTGACGGCACTGAACTAACATCTTATCACCTGTCCTTAGGATAGGTGATAAGATGTGTCCAGCGTAGTACCCCTTTAAGCTAAGTTTCCACTTGTTTTTTTCTGGCAGTTTTTGGAAAACTGCCACTGCAGTTTTTGAGCCAAAGTCAGAAGTGGATCCATAAGGGAGGAGAAGTGTAAGTCCTCCCATTATATTTCCCATTCCCTTTGAATACACTTCTGGCTTTGGCTCAAAAACTGTAGTGGCAGATATCCAAAAACTGCCAGAAAAAAAACCAAGTGGAAACTTAGCCTAAAAGAGGTATTCCCATTCTGCATGTGCTGGCGTGATGGGGTGTGCCTAGGGGTGTGGCCGAGGGTGTGATTTGTGGTCATGTTATTGTACCTAATGTGTAGAACCAGGCAGACTTGTTCCTAACATACTGTAACCCTATAGCAGCCATGCCCACTAAACCAGTCTATGACCTGCAATGGTAAAAACTGAGGACCTTTCTGGAATTTTCCATGTTCAGTCTCGTGGGCCCGTCCTCTCCCTGCCCCATTTACCGGGCCTTTCTTTTTACCTCGGAGCAGCATTAGATCAAGACGTAATAGGAAAATATGAACATAGGGAACTTAATTGCTTGAAAGCCGCCTCAATAAAGCCGGAGCATAAAATATTAAACCTCCTTCTGCCATCATAAAGAAGACACTTAAGAGTCAGGTGCTCAGACCTGAGTGCACGTCCCTCATCTTCACTCCACTTTGTCCTTCTACAACCGCCATCAAAAATGCAGATAAACTGAAGTTTAGGCGGAGATGAAAGATGTATGAGGCTTATCCTGTTCTCATCCAGGCCCATCTGTCACCTCATCTCCCACAATTGTCTATGCAACAGTGACTTACGAAGGGACCCGCAATGCTAATGTTGTTGACTTCTCGCCTTGAGAGCCAAATAAATAACGTAAAATGGAGCGTCAGGACCTGTCCCCAAGAGGTACAACTTAGGGATCGTGAACACTATTATTGCTAGACTCTACAGTACAGTAATGGTTACTTGTCTTGTGGATCAATCTGGAACACGACTGGTTAAACGCGAACCATACGACAGAGCCTAACCCTAAGGCTACGAAAACAAAAAGGACAAGAGCGCTTCCATGGGCAGGATCATCTAAAACAATATAATGTAAATGGGTGAGTATTTAGCTCACCTTGATTCGTTGTGCAATGGAGAGGCGCAACGCTCAAAGAGTATAACAGAGACGGCTGGTGAGGCTTCCGGGCTGCCGCAGGCTTCCCATGCCGGAAAGGCGTGTATACGATCAAAGACGAACACAATAGGGATCTAGGGAAGTCTTCCCGCGCTGCCGAATGGCAGCGCGGGAAGACTTCCCTAAATCCCTATTGTGTTCTTCTTTAACCCCAAGGCTAGGTTCACACTGTGGAATTTCTGGGCAGAATTTCTGCCGGAGATCGAACCGGCGGCACTAGGACCGCGTGGACTACATTGCCGTCCCCATAGATGGCAATGCATTTCTGAGCAGATCTCCCAAAAGATCCACCCAGAAATGCATTGCAGTCTATGGGGGCAGCAATGCAGTCTGCTCGGTCCTAGCACCACCGGCTCGATCTCCGGCAGAAATTCTGCAGTGTGGACCCAGCCTAAAAGTTGTGACACCCAAACATTGTCCATGACATATACGTGGTCTTCCACCCCCCTCTATGCCTCCTCTAAGTTGCGCTTTATACTTGGTAACCCACCGTCTGACTGTTACCTCCACTGTATACATCACTGTCTGCCGGCGTTACCTCTGTCATCTACATTTCCCATGATTCCTGGTCAAGGAATGACATAGTAAGGCATAGCCAGATCAGAAGCTATAATAATAGAGATAATTCCATGTTCTATACAGGAGGCTGGAGCGATACATACTCTACATATAATACCCCTGGAGGAGAAGACTACCTCTACATCTAATACCCCTGGAGGAGAAGACTACCTCTACATCTAATACCCCTGGAGGAGAAGACTACCTCTACATCTAATACCCCTGGAGGAGAAGACTACCTCTACATCTAATACCCCTGGAGGAGAAGACTACCTCTACATCTAATACCCCTGGAGGAGACTACCTTTACATCTAATACCCCTGGAGGAGAAGACTACCTCTACACCTAATACCCCTGGAGGAGAACACTACCTCTACATCTAATACCCCTGGAGGAGAAGACTAGATTTACATATAATACCCCTGGAGGAAAAGACTACCTCTACATCTAATACCCCTGGAGGAGAAGACTACCTCTACATCTAATACCCCGGAGGAGAAGACTACCTTTACATATAATACCCCTGGAGGAAAAGACTACCTCTACATCTAATACCCCTGGAGGAGAAGACTAACTCTACATCTAATACCCCTGGAGGAGAAGACTACCTCTACATCTAATACCCCTGAAGGAGAAGACTACCTCTACATCTAATACCCCTGGAGGAGAAGACTACCTCTACATCTAATACCCCTGGAGGAGAAGACCACCTCTAAATCTAATACCCCTGGAGGAGAAGACTACCTCTACATCTAATACCCCTGGAGGAGAAGACTACCTCTACATCTAATACCCCTGGAGGAGAAGACTACCTCTACATCTAATACCCCTGGAGGAGAAGACTACCTTTACATCTAATACCCCTGGAGGAGAAGACTACCTTTACATCTAATACCCCTGGAGGAGAAGACTACCTTTACATCTAATACCCCTGGAGGAGAAGACTACCTCTAAATCTAATACCCCTGGAGGAGAAGACTACCTCTACATCTAATACCCCTGGCGAAGACTACCTCTACATCTAATACCCCTGGAGGAGAAGACTACCTCTACATCTAATACCCCTGGAGGAGAAGCGTACCTCTACATCTAATACCCCAGAGGAGAAGACTACCTCTATATCTAATACCCCTGGAGGAGAAGACTACCTCTACATCTAATACCCCTGGAGGAGAAGACTACCTCTACATCTAATACCCCTGGAGGAGAAGACTACCTCTACATCTAATACCCCTGGAGGAGAAGACTACCTCTACATCTAATACCCCTGGAGGAGAAGACTACCTCTACATCTAATACCCCTGGAGGAGAAGACTACCTCTACATCTAATACCCCTGGAGGAGAAGACTACCTCTACATCTAATACCCCTGGGGGAGAAGACTACCTCTACATCTAATACCCCTGGAGGAGAAGACTAAATCTACATCTAATACCCCTGGAGGAGAAGACTACCTCTACATCTAATACCCCTGGAGGAGAAGACTACCTCTACATCTAATACCCCTGGAGGAGAAGACTACCTCTACATCTAATACCCCTGGAGGAGAAGACTACCTTTACATCTAAAACCCCTGGAGGAGAAGACTACCTCTACATCTAATACCCCTGGAGGAGAAGACTACCTCTACATCTAATACCCCTGGAGAAGACTACCTCTACATCTAATACCCCTGGAGAAGACTACCTCTACATCTAATACCCCTGGAGGAGAAGACTACCTCTACATCTTATACCCTGGAGGAGAAGACTAACTCTACATCTAATACCCCTGGAGGAGAAGACTACCTCTACATCTAATACCCCTGGAGGAGAAGACTACCTCTACATCTAATACCCCTGGAGGAGAAGACTACCTCTACATCTAATACCCCTGGAGGAGAAGACTACCTCTACATCTAATACCCCTGGAGGAGAAGACTACCTCTACATCTAATACCCCTGGAGGAAAAGACCACCTCTACATCTAATACCCCTGGAGGACAAGACTACCTCTACATCTAATACCCTGGAGGAGAAGACTACCTCTACATCTAATGCCCCTGGAGGAGAAGACTACCTCTACATCTAATACCCCTGGAGGAGAAGACTACCTCTACATCTAATACCCCTGGAGGAGAAGACTACCTCTACATCTAATGCCCCTGGAGGAGAAGACTACCTCTACATCTAATACCCTGGAGGAGAAGACTACCTCTAAATCTAATACCCTGGAGGAGAAGACCACCTCTAAATCTAATACCCCTGGAGGAGAAGACTACCTCTACATCTAATGCCCCTGGAGGAGAAGACTACCTCTACATCTAATACCCTGGAGGAGAAGACCACCTCTAAATCTAATACCCCTGGAGGAGAAGACTACCTCTACATCTAATACCCCTGGAGGAGAAGACTACCTCTACATCTAATACCCCTGGAGGAGAAGACTACCTCTACATCTAATACCCCTGGAGGAGAAGACTACCTCTACGTCTAATACCCCTGGAGGAGAAGACTACCTCTACATCTAGTTCTCCTAGAGGAGACTTTTGACTCTCTCTGAATGAGCCCTGACAGCCACTTAGAGAGGATTGCTTAGGCTTTGTTCGCATCTATTGACAGCACTACACCACTGGCATATGTCAGGACACTGGAAAAAAATTATATTCCGATGTATACAGCAATATACCAGTGGGGGCAGTTAGACTGAATGTAGTTTAATAGGGACTACTTTCCATCAGTTTTACAAATGTATATATTTTTTGCTGTACAGTCAGTCTATTGAAGTTAAAGGGGTACTCCAGTGCTAATACATCTTATCCCCTATCCAAAGTATAGGGGATAAGATGCCTGATGGCGGGGGTCCCGCCGCTGGGGACCCCCGTGATCTTGCACGCAGCACCCCGTTATAATCAGTCCCCTATAATCAGTGCACTGCAACCTGGGAAATCCCGAGACATGAGTCATTTTGTATGCTGTAAAAAATAAATATTGGGACGATAATCAGAGAAGAATTGTGAGACCACTGTAACACTCAGGTACAGACACTACATTATGAACTATACTAACTTTACAGCCCCTGTAGCATAATCAAATAAAAGAAGATCCTGGAATACCCCTTTAACCTGTTCAGGACGTAGGGCGTATGCATACGCCCTGCATCCCGAGTCCTTAACCCCTTAAGGACCAGGCCATTTTACACCTTAGGACCAGAGCGTTTTTTGCACATCTGACCACTGTCACTTTAAACATTAATAACTCTGATGCTTTTAGTTATCATTCTGATTCCGAGATTGTTTTTTCGTGACATATTCTACTTTAACATAGTGGTAAAATTTTTTGGTAACTTGCATCCTTTCTTGGTGAAAAATCCCAAAATTTTATGAAAATTTTAAAATTTTGCATTTTTTTTTTTACTTTGAAGCTCTCTGCTTGTAAGGAAAATGGATATTCCAAAAAAAAAAAAATTTTATTCACATATACAATATGTCTACTTTATGTTTGCATCATAACATTGACAAGTTTTTACTTTTGGAAGACACCAGAGGGCTTCAAAGTTCAGCAGCAATTTTCCAATTTTTCACAAAATTTTCAAACTTGATATTTTTCAGGGACTAGTTCAGGTTTGAAGTGGATTTGAAGGGTCGTCATCTTGGAAATTCCCCATAAATTACCCCATTATAAAAACTGCACCCCCCAAAGTATTCAAAATGCCATTCAGTCAGCGTTTTAACCCTTTAGGTGTTTCACAGGAATAGCAGCAAAGTGAAGGAGAAAATTCACAATCTTCATTTTTTACAATCGCATGTTCTTGTAGACCCAATTTTTGCATTTTTACAAGGGGTAAAAGGAGAAAATTTATACTTATGTTTGTAACCCAATTTCTCTCGAGTAAGCACATACCTCATATGTCTATGTAAAGTGTTCGGCGGGCGCAGTAGAGGGCTCAGAAGTGAAGTAGCGACAAGGGGATTTTGGAGAGTACGTTTTTCTGAAATGGTTTTTGGGGGGCATGTTGCATTTAGGAAGCCCCTATGGTGCCAGAACAGCCCAAAAAAAAAACACATGGCATACCATTTTGGAAACCAAACCCCTTGAGGAACGTAACAAGGAATAAAGTGAGCCTTAATACCCCACAGGGGTTTCACGACTTTTGCATATGTAAAAAAATATATATATTTTCACTTAAATGTGTGCTTCCCCCCAAATTTCACATTTTTGCAAGGGTTAATAGCAGAAAACACCCCACAAAATTTGTAAGCCCATCTCTTCTGAGTATGGAAATACCCCATGTGTGGACGTCAAGTGCTCTGCTGGCGCACTACAATGCTCAGAAGAGGAGGAGCGCCATTGAGCTTTTGGGACAAAAAATTGTTTGGAATGGAAGTCGGGGGCCATGTGCGTTTACAAAGCCCCCCGTGGTGCCAGAACAGTGGACTCCCCCACATGTGACCCTATTTTGGAAACTACACCCCTCACAGAATTAAATAAGGGGTGCAGTGAGTATTTACACCCCACTGGCGTTTGACAGATTTTTGGAACAGTGGGCTGTGCAAATGAAAAATTTAATTTTTCATTTTCACGGACCACTGTTCCAAAAATCTGTCAGACACATGTGGGGCATAAATGCTCACTGTACCCCTTATTACATTACGTGAGGGGTGTAGTTTCCAAAATGGGATCACATGTGGGTATTTTTTTTTTTTGCATTTATGTCAGAACCGCTGTAAAATCATCCACCCCTGTGCAAATCACCAATTTAGGCCTCAAATCTACATGGTGCGCTCTCACTCCTGAGCCTTGTTGTGCGCCCGCAGAGCATTTTACGCCCACATATGGGGTATTTCCGTACTCAGGAGAAATTGCGTTACAAATTTTGGGGGTCTTTTTTTCCTTTTAATGCTTGTGAAAATAAAAAGGAGAAAAAGCCCCCCAAAATTTGTAGTGCAATTTCTCCCGAGTACGGCGATACCCCATATGTGGCCCTAAACTGTTTCCTTGAAATACGACAGGGCTCCGAAGTGAGAGAGCTCCATGCGTATTTGAGGACTAAATTAGGGATTGCATAGGGGTGGACATAGGGGTATTCTACGCCAGTGATTCCCAAACAGGGTGCCTCCAGCTGTTGCTAAACTCCCAGCATGCCTGGACAGTCAGTGGCTGTCCGGAAATGCTGGGAGTTGTTGTTTTGCAACAGCTGGAGGCTCCGTTTTGGAAACACTGCTGTCCAATAAGTTTTTCATTTTTATTGGGGGGGGGGGGGAGAGTGTAAGGGGGTGTATATGTAGTGTTTTACCCTTTATTTTGTGGTAGCGTAGTGTTTTTAGGGTACATTCGCACTGGCGTGTTACGGTGAGTTTCCCGCTAGGAATTTGAGCTGCGACGAAAAATTTGCCGCAGCCCAAACTTGAAGCAGGAAACTTACTGTAAACCTGCCTGTGTGAATGTACCCTGTATGTTCACATGGGGGGGGCAAACCTCCAGCTGTTTCAAAACTACAACTCCCAGCATGTACTGACAGACCGTGCATGCTGGGAGTTGTACTTTTGCAACAGCTGGAGACACACTGGTTGAAAAACCTTCAGTTAGGTTCTGTTACCTAACTCAGTATTTACCAACCAGTGTGCCTCCAGCTGTTGCAAAACTACAACTCCCAGCATGTACTGATCGCCGAAGGGCATGCTGAAAGATGTAGTTATGCAATAGCTGGAGGTAAGCAACTACAACTCCCAGCATGCCGAGACAGCTGATTGCTGTTTGGACATGCTGGGATTTGCAGTTTTGCAACATCTGGAGGGCTACAGTTTTAGAGAACACTGCAAAGTGATCTCCAAACTGTGGTCCTCCAGCTGTTGCAAAACTACAATTCCCAGCATGCCCTGACAGCAAACAGTTGTTTGAGCATGCTAGGAGTTGTAGTTTTGCAAGATCTGGAGGGCTACAGTTTAGGGACCACTATATAGTGGTCTCAAACTGTAGCCCTCCAGCTGTTGCAAAACTACATATTCCAGCATGCCCAAGCAGCTGTCTGGGCATGCTCGGAGTTGTAGTTTTGCAACATCTGGAGGGCTACAGTTAGAGACCACTGTATAATGGCCTCAAACTGTACCCTCCAGATGTTTCAAGGCAACTCACCGGCTTCCGTCGGATCCAGCCGCACGTCATCGCCGCCCGTCGATCTCCGTCGCCCGCAGCCTCCGTCGCCCACCCGGATCGGTAAGTGGATCTTTGGCGCCGGTCCCCGACGCTTCCCCGTCCTGCTCCGCCTATTGTGGGAGGGCAGGACGGGGAAATCGAAAGTTAACCCCTCCGCCCCCGATCTGCTATTGGTGGTCGCGTCTAGACCACCAATAGCAAGGATAGGAGGGGTGGCACCCGTGCCACCTCACTCCTATCGCTTCAGGGGGATCCTGGGTGTCTTAGACACCCGCGATCCCCCTTACATTCCGGGTCACTATAGACCCGTAATGACTCGGAATCGCGCAAATAGCAAGTGTGAATTCACTTGAGATTTGCCGCGATCGCCGACATGGGGGGGTCTGATGACCCCCCTGGGCATTTGCACGGGATGCCTGCTGAATGATTTCAGCAGGCATCCCGGTCCGATCCCCGCCCGGTGCACGGCGGGGACTAGAACTGCCCATGACGTAAATGTACGTCCTTGGTCCTTAAGACCCAGGGTGTCGAGAGGTAATGTTACGTCATGGGTCCTGTAGGGGTTAAGGACGTAGAGCGTATGCATACGCCCGTGGGAATTCTGGTCCCCACCACTAGCCAGTTGGGGACCGGACCGGGATGCCTGCTGAAATCATTCAGCAGGCATCCCGGCACATCGCCAAGACTGCCCAGGCATGCTGGGAGTTGTAGTTCTGTAACATCAGTCCCTTCGGATTTAGCAATTTTCATGAACATTTTGAAAATTGCTGCTCTACTTTGAAGCCCTCAAATTTTTTCAAAAAGTTAAAATATGTCCATTTTATGATGCCAACATAATGTAGACATATTGTATTTGTGAATCAATATAACATTTATTTGGAATATCCATTTTCCTAACAAGTTGAGAGCTTCAAAGTTAGAAAAATGCAACATTTTCATGACATTTTTGGATTTTTCACCAAGAAAGGATGCAAGTAACGACGAAAATTTACCACCAAAATAAAGTAGAATATGTCACGAAAAAAAAATCTCGGAATCTTAATAATCGGTAAAAGCGTTTTAGAGTTAATAATGCATAAAGTGACAGTGGTCAGAATTGCGAAAAAGGGGAACTCCGGTGAAAACCTTTTTTCTTTTAAACCAACTGGTGCCAGAAAATTAAACATATTCTATTAAAAAATCTTAATCCTTCCAGTACTTATTAGCTGCTGAATGCTACAGGGGAAATTCCTTTCTTTTTGGAACACTGATGACATCACGAGCACAGTGCTCTCTGCTGACATCTCTGTCCATTTTAGCAACCATGCATAGCAGATGTATGCTAAGGGCAGCATGGTGGCTCAGTGTTTAGCACTGCTGCCTTGCAGTGCTGGGGCCTTGAGTTTAAATCCCACTAAGGACAACAATAAATATAGCGTTATTATTATTATAATAAGCAGACAGAACTGTGCTCGTGATGTCATCAGAGAGAATTCCAAAAAGAAAAGAATTTCCTCTGTAGTATTCAGCAGCTAATAAGTACAGGAAGGATTAAGATTTTTTAATAAAGTAATGTAAAAATCTGTTTAACTTTCCGGTGCCAGTTGATTTAAAAGAAAAAAGGTTTTCACCGGAGTACCCCTTTAAGGTGAAAATGAGCTGTGTCTGGAGTCACAAAAAGTTAATTCCACCTTCCTTCCACCCGTGGTGTCGCCACAAAGGAAACAATGAACATGGTGTTGAAGGAGCCTAATTTAGGAATAAGACTATTTACAAATTTGATACTTTTGCTGTCGATACATCATATAGCAATAAAAAACTATTAGGGAATTCCTTAAAGGGCCGGTCCCCAATGTCTTGTGACTCTTCTAATCCATTAAGTACAGGATTGATACAACAGTAACATAAAGCACAGGACAGGAATATCCCCATATAAGTCAGCACTGCGGACAGCAATACAGCGCAAAAAAGGTCAGGACGCAGCGTCACCGTCATGCTGGTACTTTGGCACAACTTCTCTTTCCCACTCGTTGCTGTGTATTCCCGCACAGCAGAACTAATCAGTCTAATGACTGCGGCGTGCACGGAAGCGCCACAAACCTGTTATTATTTTCCGTTCGCTGTCATCCGCCCCGCTCTCTCTCTCTCTCTCCTGGCTGGAATAATTAAGATTAGTCTTTACGTTCCGTCGCGCTCTCATCTCCCACTTCACAGCAAACTCCTCGTGGCTCAGTGAAAGGCTGTCAAGCTACTCAACAGGGCTAAGAGTGAGGCGTTTAGAATGAAAGCGCGCCAGCCGGCACCGCGCTATTAAAATCCATCGGGAAGAGCCTGAGCGAAGCAGCGACGTGCCTCATAATACAGGACACCGCCAAGAGGAGGAAAATGAGGAAATCTCCTATGGAGAGAGAGAGAGATGAAGAAATACCGAAAAGAAAGGAGATGGCGTCACATTATTATTTCCTCAAGCCTTCAGGCTCCTCGGATCCTACAACACACAGCGGCGCGTCCAACGCCACCGCACTAAACAGCCGACAAAAGAATCAGCACAAAAACTTTCTACATCACAAAGAGCGAGGAAAGTTTAATCAGAAAGATACAAAGATCAGAGTCTGGTGGATGCTGTGAAGGGGTGGCTTACATAGTGGAAGGTCACCAGAGTAATTCAGGAAAGGAGTGTGCAGTTCCAGTAGGAGGTCACAGGGTGAGAGCTATATAGTAGAGGAGCAGGGTCCACAGCAGTATAGAGTATTTCAGGAGAGGAGTGTGCTGATCATGTGGAGGTCACAGGGTGAGAGTTATATAGTGGAAGAGCAGGGTCCACAGCAGCACAGAGTATTTCAGGAGAGGAGCATGCGGTTCCAGTAGGAGGTCACAGGGTGAGAGTTATATAGTAGAGGAGCAGGGTCCACAGCAGTACAGAGTATTTCAGGAGAGGAGTGTGCAGATCATGTGGAGGTCACAGAGTGAGAGTTATATAGTGAGGGAGCAGGGTCACCGAAGCACAGAGTATTTCAGGAGAAGAGTGTGCTGATCATATGGAGGTCACAGGGTGAGAGTTATATAGTGGAGGAGCAGGGTCCACAGCAGTACAGAGTATTTCAGCAGAGGAGTGTGCTGATCATATGGAGGTCACAGGGTGAGAGTTATATAGTAGAGGAGCAGGGTCCACAGCAGTACAGAGTATTTCAGGAGAGGAGTGTGCTGATCATGTGGGAGGTCACAAGGTGAGAGTTATATAGTGGAGGAGCAGGGTCCACAGCAGTATAGAGTATTTCAGGAGAGGAGTGTGCTGATCATGTGGGAGGTCACAGGGTGAGAGTTATATAGTGGAGGAGCAGGGTCCACAGCAGCACAGAGTATTTCAGGAGAGGAGTGTGCTGATCATGTGGGAGGTCACAGGGTGAGAGTTATATAGTGGAAGAGCAGGGTCCACAGTAGCACAGAGTATTTCAGGAGAGGAGCATGCGGTTCCAGTAGGAGGTCACAGGGTGAGAGTTATATAGCGGAGGAGCAGGGTCCACAGCAGTACAGAGTATTTCAGGAGAGGAGTGTGCAGATCATGTGGAGGTCACAGGGTGAGAGTTATATAGTGAGGGAGCAGGGTCACTGAAGCACATAGTATTTCAGGAGGAGTGTGCTGATCATATAGAGGTCACAGGGTGAGAGTTATATAGTGGAGGAGTAGGGTCCACAGCAGTACAGAGTATTTCAGGAGAGGAGTGTGCTGATCATATGGAGGTCACAGGGTGAGAGTTATATAGTGGAGGAGCAGGGTCCACAGCAGTACAGAGTATTTCAGGAGAGAAGTGTGCAGATCATGTGGAGGTCACAGGGTGAGAGTTATATAGTGGAAGAGCAGGGTCCACAGCAGTACAGAGTATTTCAGGAGAGGAGTGTGCAGATCATGTGGAGGTCACAGGGTGAGAGTTATATAGTGGAAGAGCAGGGTCCACAGCAGCACAGAGTATTTCAGGAGAGGAGCATGCGGTTCCAGCAGGAGGTCACAGGGTGAGAGATATATAGTGGAGGAGCAGGGTCCACAGCAGTACAGAGTATTTCAGGAGAGGAGTGTGCAGATCATGTGGAGGTCACAGGGTGAGAGTTATATAGCGAGGGAGCAGGGTCACCGAAGCACAGACTATTTACGGAGAGGAGTGTGCTGAACATATAGAGGTCACAGGGTGAGAGTTATATAGTGGAGGAGTAGGGTCCACAGCAGTACAGAGTATTTCAGGAGAGGAGTGTGCTGATCATATGGAGGTCACAGGGTGAGAGTTATATAGTGGAGGAGCAGGGTCCACAGCAGTACAGAGTATTTCAGCAGAGGAGTGTGCTGATCATGTGAGAGGCCACAGGGTGAGAGTTATATAGTAGAGGAGCAGGGTCCACAGCACTACAGAATATTTCAGGAAAGGAGTGTGCTGATCAGGTGGAGGTCACAGGGTGAGAGTTATATAGTGGAGGAATTACATTAGCGTGGTCTAAGGTGATACAAGGTGCTCAACCCTCAGTTGTGCACCTGCGTTGGAGTGGAGGACCTGCACCTATGGATCACAATATGTATATGTATATATCTACTGTGGTTATGTAAACAATGACATTAGATAACCCTCAAAACTGATGTAAAATTGAGACATTAGCCAGTATATCCTTATATGAAGGACATACCTGAGCCTGCACACCACGCCAATGTTTCTCAAATGGCGCGGGACCTAACACAAAACCTACCTGGCCAGATAAATAAAACCAGGAACCAAATTACGGCAGCCTTAGGTACGACTTGCAGATTGCTCCACAGCAGTACAGAGTTTATCAGGAGAGGAGTGTGCAGATCATGTGGGAGGTCATATGGGGAGACATACATAGTGAATAGAGCAGGGTACCCGGCAGCACAAAGTATTTTAAATTAGGTGAATTAATTTAGTAAGCGATCACAGGCGGAGCCCCGAATAGTAAAGGAGGAAGTGTGCTGGTCTAATGAGTGTTGATTATTGCAAGAAGGCTTAGATATTGCAGAAGTATCAGAGTCTTCAAGCAGTACAGAGTATTTCAGAAGACGAGTGTTGCTTATCTTGTAAAGGGTCATATACTAGAGAGATATATAATAGAAAGAACAGGGTCCCCCAGCAGTATTGTTACGTTGAGCGCTTCGGGTCCCTGCTCCTCCCCGGAGCGCTCGCGGCGTTTCTCTCTCTGCAGCACCCCGGTCAGACCCGCTGACCGGGAACGCTGCACTGACATTGCCGGCGGGGATGCGATTCGCATAGCGGGACGCGCCCGCTCGCGAATCGCATCCCAAGTCACTCACCTGTCCCGGTCCCCGGCTGTCACATCCTGGCGCGCGCGGTCCCGCCCCTTAGGGCGCGCGCGCGCCAGCTCTCTAAGTTTTAAAGGGCCAGTGCACCAATGATTGGTGCCTGGCCCAATCAGTCTAATTAGCCTCCACCTGCTCCCTGTCCATATAACCTCACTTCCCCTGCACTTCCTGGCCGGATCTTGTTGCCATTGTGCCAGTGAAAGCGTTCCTTGTGTATCCCTAGCCAGTGTTCCAGACCTCTTGCCGTTGCCCCTGACTACGATCCTTGCTGCCTGCCCTGACCTTCTGCTACGTCTGACCTTGCTCTTGTCTACTCCCTTGTACCGCGCTTATCTCAGCAGTCAGAGAGGTTGAGCCGTTGCCGGTGGATACGACCTGGTTTCTACCGCCGCTGCAAGACCATTCCGCTTTGCGGCGAGCTCTGGTGAAAACCAGTAGCAACTTAGAACCGGTCCACCGACATGGTCCACGCCAATCCCTCTCTGACACAGAGGATTCACCTCCAGCCAGCCGATCCTGATAAGTATTTTAAGAGATGCCTCTCAATCTTGTAGGAGATCGGACTGAGCCAAATATAGAAAGATAACTAAAGTTCCCACAGCACAGAGTATTTCAGGAGAAAAGTAAATTGTCTTCTTTTGGTAACCATGGTGGCAAGAAAGTGTGCACAGTTATCAGTGCTTTGCATCAAAAAGGCTTTACAGGCAAGGACATTGCTGCTTAAAAGATTGTGCCTAAATATATCGAATTATCAAGAACGTTAAGGAGAGATGTTCAATTTCCTTGAAGAAGGCTTCATGGTGCTCAAGAAAGAGGCTTCTTATCAAGGGGACAGGGCTCACACACAATTCTATCTAAGAACATTGTCATGAATAAAGAATGGTATCTAACTAATCTCAAAGAGAAACTTCTCCCAACAATTCAGGAGTAATTTGGTGAACAAGGCTTTTATCAGCATGATGGAGACCACGTCACATGGGGAAAGGGATACCTAAGGGGCTCGGTAAACAAAACATTGAAGTTGTGTGTGTCCAGAAAAACTCCCCAGATCTCAATCCTATAGAGAACCTGTGACTGATCCTCAAAAAGTGGTAGACAAAGAAAAACCCCAAAAATGTGATAAACTCTGAGCAGTGATGAGGTAAGAATGGGAGTCAGAGGTCAGGACTGGGCCCAGAAGCTATACCAGCCTGATCGGGAGAACTGCAGACGTCTTGTATACAGTAGGTCAGCACTGGAGATATTGGCCCTCATTTACTAAGGATTCCTACTCTTTTTATCGGGTTCTGCGCCTAAATTCTGTGGAACGGACCAAAGTGCAACAGAAAAAACCTGACAGAATCAAAATCACTCAGAGTGAGGAAAAAACCTACAAAAGGGGTGTGGTTTTTGAGAAAAGGGGCGTGTTCCCTACATTTCATCCAAAATCACTTGTTTTTTCTGAAAACCACTCTGAAAATCATGTGAATTATCCGGGAAGAAAACCCTAACACTGTAAAGCATGTATAAGGTTTCCGAAAGTGGAGTAAATTAGTAAACACCATGGAAAAAATAAGGTCGGAACAGCAAAAAACACAACAAAACCTACACTCCACAGTAAATCAGGGCCACTGAGTCTCTACATCTCTATTACATTATATATCTCTCTATTACATTATACATCTCTCTATTACATTATATATCTCTCTATTACATTATATATCTCACTATTACATTATATATCTTTCTATTACATTATATATCTTTCTAATAAAAGACACCTGTCCACAACCTCAAACAGTCACACTCCAAACTCCACTATGGCCAAGACCAAAGAGCTGTCGATGGACACCAGAAACAAAATTGTAGACCTGCACCAATTATTAGAAAATGGAATACATACAAGACCACTGATAATCTCCCTCGAGCTGGGGCTCCATGCAAGATGTCACCCCGTGGTATCAAAATGATCACAGGAACGGTGAGCAAAAAATCCCAGAGCCACACGGGGGGGGGACCTAGTGAATAACCTGCAGAGAGCTGGGACCAAAGTAACAAAGGCTACCATCAGTAACACACTGCGTCGCCAGGGACTCAAATCATGCAGTGCCAGATGTGTCCCCCTGCTTAAGCCAGTACATGTCTGGGCCCGTCTGAAGTTTGCTGGAGAGCATTTGGATGATCCAGAAGAGTATTGGGAGAATTTCATATGGTCAGATGAAACCAAAGTAGAACTTTTTGGTAAAAACTCAACTCGTCATGTTCGGAGGAGAAAGAATGCTGAGTTGCATCCAAAGAACACCATACCTACTTTGAAGCATGGGGGTGGAAACATCAAACTTTGGGGCTGTTTTTCAGCAAAGGCACCTTGACGACTGACCCGTATAAATGAAAGAATTAATGGGGCCATGTATCGTGATTTTGATTGAAAACCTCCTTCCATCAGAAGGGCACAAGATGAAATCTGGCTGGGTCTTTCAGCATGACAATGATCCCAAACAATGATATATAAAAGGACGGGCACCACCCAAAATAATCCACCGCTGGGTGCAAACTAATTGCAAAATTCGATATCAAGTACACCAAAAAAAAAAAAAAAAGGCTAGCAACTATAAAAGAATGCACACCACTTTATACAAAATATTATAACTTTATTATATTCACTCGACACAAAAAAAAACCAAATACACAAACAGTTAAAAACATTTAAAATACACAAGGACCCGCGTGGAAGAATATAATCCTAATACGCTCACCCCCCAATGGGTAAAATTACCCCCTGCCGAGGAAGCCACAGTATCTGGAGGCGGAACGCGTGGGTTCAGCTTCTCCCTGTCCTTGATGTAGGGAGTCCCAGCAGGAGTCAAAGATAGTTTGGCTTTTCAGCAGCCACTCTTATTTGTACAGAGCACTTTGTATTTCTTAGTATATATATATTTTTCATCTTCATGGGGGATCAATGAGACACATATACAGTGACCCCCCCCCCCCCGACCTATGATGGCCCCGACATACGATCAGCTCTCAGAGACCATCGCATGTTGAAGGCAGCATCAACATACGATGCTTTTGTATGTCGGGGCCATCGCATAAACGGCTATCCCTCAGCGCAGACTGCTTCAGCTGCCACCGGATAGCCGTTTACGGTGCCCCATGTGGTCCGCTAACGATCACTTACCTGTCCTCAGGGCTCCGGCGCGTCTTCTTCGGGATCCTCTGCATCGCCGGCGCTCTCCATCGTCATCATCATGTCGCTGCGCACGCCGTCCCGTCATCCAATAGGAGTGGCGTGCGTAGCGACGTGATGGCGGCGACGGAGAGCGAGGATGCCGGGGAAGCAGAGGCCTTGCCGGAGTGTCGGGGACACCCGGGGACTCGGCAACAGCGATGGAAGGCGACATCCAGGGCAGCGGTGACGAGCGGTGACGGTCCGGAGCGGCGGGGACAGGTGAGTATAACCTCCAATACCAGTGGTCTTCAACCTGCGGACCTCCAGATGTTGCAAAACTACAACTCCCAGCATGCCCGGACAGCCGTTGGCTGTCCGGGCATGCTGGGTGTTGTAGTTTTGCAACATCTGGAGGTCTGCAGGTTGTAGACCACTGTCCTATACTTTACATTGCACGAATCCCTCAACATGCGATGGTTTCAACAAACGATGGTCCATTTGGAACGGATTATGTTGAGGGACCACTGTGTATATATATATATATATATATATATATATATATATATATATATTTAATTTTTTATGGGGGATCAATAACACACATATATTAGACTTGCTATTTGATCACTGCTCATATTCAGGTACGTTTTTCCCTTCCTGTTACTGTTGTGTTATTGTCTGGTAATCTTGTTGTTTTGATCATTATATTGTGGCAGGACTGTTTATATCCGTGGGGTCATTATATCCAGTACGGGGTGAGCGTATTAGGATTATATTCCTCCGCTCGAGCTCGAGTACTCATTTTTTTGTGCCGAGTGAATATAATAAAATTATAATATTTTGTATAAAGTTATGTGCATCCTTTAATAGGTGATACCTTTTTTTTTTCTTTTGGTGTAAATAATCCCAAACACACCACCCGGGCAATGAAGGAGTGGCTTCGCAAGAAGATTTTTAAGGTCCTGGAGTGGCCTAGCCAGTCTCCTATAGAAAACCTTTGGAGGGAGTTGAAAGTCCATGTTGCCCAGCGACAGCCCCAAAACATCACTGCTCTAGAGGAGATCTGCATGGAGGAATGGGCCAAAATACCAGCAACAGTGTGAGAAAACCTTGTGAAGACAGAAAACATGTGACCTCTGTCATTACCAACAAAGAGTATATAACAAAATATTGAGATGAACTTTTCTTACTGACCAAATACTTATTTCCCCCCAATAATTTGCAAATAAATTCTTTATAAATCAGACAATGTGATTTTATGGATTTTTTCTCATTCTGTCTCTCATAGTTGAGGTTATAACCTATGATGGAAATTACAGCCTCTCATCTTTATAAGGGGGAGGACGGGTACAATTGGTGGCTGACTAAATACTTTTTCTCCCCACTGTATATCTTTCTATTCTATTATATATCTCAATTACATTATATATCTCTATTACATTATATATCTCTATTACATTATATATCTCTATTACATTATATATATCTCTATTACATTATATATCTCTATTACATTATATATATCTCTATTACATTATATATCTCTCTCTAATACATTATATATCTCTATTACATTATATATCTCTCTCTAATACATTATATCTCTCTATTACATTATATATCTTTCTATTACATTATATATCTCTATTACATTATATATCTTTCTATTACTTGTGTCTATATTACATTATATATACCTCTATTACATTATATATACATCTATATATAATATATATATATATATATTTTTTTTTCATTACATAATATATCTCTCTATTACATTTTATATATATATATATATATATATATATATATATATATATATATTACATATCCCTATATGACATGATGTATCCCCCTGTTGCATTATACAGTATATCTCTGTTATATAATGTATTTCCACTATGGAGTCTATACTGTAAGAGCAGTCACACTATGGAGTCTATACTGTAAGAGCGGTCACACTATGGAGTCTATACTGTAAGAGCGGTCACACTATGGAGTCTATACTGTAAGAGAGGTCACACTATGGAGTCTATACTGTAAGAGCAGTCACACTATGGAGTCTATACTGTAAGAGAGGTCACACTATGGAGTCTATACTGTAAGAGCGGTCACACTATGGAGTCTATACTGTAAGAGCGGTCACACTATGGAGTCTATACTGTAAGAGAGGTCACACTATGGAGTCTATACTGTAAGAGCAGTCACACTATGGAGTCTATACTGTAAGAGCTGTCCCACTATGGAGTCTATACTGTAAGAACGGTCACACTATGGAGTCTATACTGTAAGAACGGTCACACTATGGAGTATATACTGTAAGAGCGGTCACACTATGGAGTCTATACTGTAAGAGAGGTCACACTATGGAGTCTATACTGTAAGAGCGGTGACACTATGGAGTCTATACTGTAAGAGCGGTCACACTATGGAGTCTATACTGTAAGAGAGGTCACACTATGGAGTCTATACTGTAAGAGCGGTCACACTATGGAGTCTATACTGTAAGAGCAGTCACACTATGGAGTCTATACTGTAAGAGAGATCACACTATGGAGTCTACACTGTAAGAGAGGTCACACTATGGAGTCTATACTGTAAGAGAGGTCACACTATGGAGTCTATACTATAAGAGCGGTCACAGTATGGAGTCAATACTGTAAGAGCGGTCACACTATGGAGTCTATACTGTAAGAGAGGTCATACTATGGAGTCTATACTGTAAGAGCGGTCACACTATGGAGTCTATACTGTAAGAGCAGTCACACTATGGAGTCTATACTGTAAGAGAGGTCACACTATGGAGTCTATACTGTAAGAGCGGTCACACTATGGAGTCTATACTGTAAGAGCAGTCACACTATGGAGTCTATACTGTAAGAGAGGTCACACTATGGAGTCTATACTATAAGAGCGGTCACACTATGGAGTCTATACTGTAAGAGCGGTCACACTATGGAGTCTATACTGTAAGAGCGGTCACACTATGGAGTCTATACTGTAAGAACGGTCACACTATGGAGTCTATACTGTAAGAGGTCACACTATGGAGTCTATACTGTAAGAGCGATCACACTATGGAGTCTATACTGTAAGAGCGGTCACACTATGGAGTCTATATTGTAAGAGCGGTCACACTATGGAGTCTATACTGTAAGAGAGGTCACATTATGGAGTCTATACTGTGAGAGCGGTCACACTATGGAGTCTATACTGTAAGAGAGGTCACACTATGGAGTCTATACTGTAAGAACGGTCACACTATGGAGTCTATACTGTAAGAAAGGTCACACTATGGAGTCTATACTGTAAGAGCGGTCACACTATGGAGTCTATACTGTAAGAGAGGTCACAGTATGGAGTCTATACTGTAAGAGCGGTCACACTATGGAGTCTATACTGTAATAGAGGTCACACTATGGAGTCTATATTGTAAGAGCGGTCACACTATGGAGTCTATACTGTAAGAGAGGTCACACTATGGAGTCTGTACTGTAAGAGCGGTCACACTATGGAGTCTATACTGTAAGAGAGGTCACACTATGGAGTCTATACTGTAAGAACGGTCACACTATGGAGTCTATACTGTAAGAGAGGTCACACTATGGAGTCTATACTGTAAGAGCGGTCACACTATGGAGTCTATACTGTAAGAGAGGTCACAGTATGGAGTCTATACTGTAAGAGCGGTCACACCATGGAGTCTATACTGTAAGAGAGGTCACACTATGGAGTCTATACTGTAAGAGCGGTCACACTATGGAGTCTATACTGTAAGAGAGGTCACACTATGGAGTCTATACTGTAAGAGCAGTCACACTATGGAGTCTATACTGTAAGAGCGGTCACACTATGGAGTCTATACTGTAAGAGCGGTCACACTATGGAGTCTATACTGTAAGAGAGGTCACACTATGGAGTCTATACTGTAAGAGCGGTCACACTATGGAGTCTATACTGTAAGAGAGGTCACACTATGGAGTCTATACTGTAAGAGCAGTCACACTATGGAGTCTATACTGTAAGAGAGGTCACACTATGGAGTCTATACTGTAAGAGCGGTCACACTATGGAGTCTATACTGTAAGAGAGGTCACAGTATGGAGTCTATACTGTAAGAGCGGTCACACCATGGAGTCTATACTGTAAGAGAGGTCACACTATGGAGTCTATACTGTAAGAGCGGTCACACTATGGAGTCTATACTGTAAGAGCGGTCACACTATGGAGTCTATATTGTAAGAGTGGTAACACTATGGAGTCTATACTGTAAGAGCTGTCACACTATGGAGTCTATACTGTAAAAGCGGTCACACTATGGAGTCTATACTGTAAAAGCGGTCACACTAAGGAGTCTATACTGTAAAAGCGGTCACACTATGGAGTCTATACTGTAAAAGCGGTCACACTATGGAGTCTATACTATAAGAGAGGTCACACTATGGAGTCTATACTGTAAGAGCGGTCACACTATGGAGTCTATACTGTAAGAGAGGTCACACTATGGAGTCTATACTGTAAGAGCAGTCACACTATGGAGTCTATACTGTAAGAGAGGTCACACTATGGAGTCTATACTGTAAGAGCGGTCACACTATGGAGTCTATACTGTAAGAGAGGTCACAGTATGGAGTCTATACTGTAAGAGCGGTCACACCATGGAGTCTATACTGTAAGAGAGGTCACACTATGGAGTCTATACTGTAAGAGCGGTCACACTATGGAGTCTATACTGTAAGAGCGGTCACACTATGGAGTCTATATTGTAAGAGTGGTAACACTATGGAGTCTATACTGTAAGAGCTGTCACACTATGGAGTCTATACTGTAAAAGCGGTCACACTATGGAGTCTATACTGTAAAAGCCGTCACACTAAGGAGTCTATACTGTAAAAGCGGTCACACTATGGAGTCTATACTGTAAAAGCGGTCACACTATGGAGTCTATACTATAAGAGAGGTCACACTATGGAGTCTATACTATAAGAGAGGTCACACTATGGAGTCTATACTGTAAGAGTGGTCACACTATGGAGTCTATATTGTAAGAGCGGTAACACTATGGAGTCTATACTGTAAGAGCTGTCACACTATGGAGTCTATACTGTAAGAGCGGTCACACTATGGAGTCTATACTGTAAAAGCGGTCACACTAAGGAGTCTATACTGTAAAAGCGGTCACACTAAGGAGTCTATACTGTAAAAGCGGTCACACTATGGAGTCTATACTGTAAAAGCGGTAACACTATGGAGTCTATACTGTAAGAGCTGTCACACTATGGAGTCTATACTGTAAAAGCGGTCACACTATGGAGTCTATACTGTAAGAGCGGTCACACTATGGAGTCTATACTGTAAAAGCGGTCACACTATGGAGTCTATACTGTAAAAGCGGTCACACTAAGGAGTCTATACTGTAAGAGCGGTAACACTATGGAGTCTATACTGTAAGAGTGGTAACACTATGGAGTCTATACTGTAAGAGAGGTCACACTATGGAGTCTATACTGTAAGAGAGGTCACACTATGGAGTCTATACTGTAAGAGCGGTCACACTATGGAGTCTATACTGTAAGAGAGGTCACACTATGGAGTCTATACTGTAAGAGAGGTCACACTATGGAGTCTATACTGTAAGAGCGGTCACACTATGGAGTCTATACTGTAGGAGAGGTCACAATATGGAGTCAATACTGTAAGAGCGGTCACACTATGGAGTCTATACTGTAAGAGAGGTCACACTATGGAGTCTATACTGTAAGAGAGGTCACATTATGGAGTCTATACTGTAAGAGCTGTCACACTATGGAGTCTATACTGTAAGAGCCGTCACACTATGGAGTCTATACTGTAAGAGCGGTCACACTATGGAGTCTATACTGTAAGAGCAGTCACACTATGGAGTCTATACTGTAAGAGCGGTCACACTATGGAGTCTATACTGTAAGAGAGGTCACACTATGGAGTCTATACTGTAAGAGCTGTCACACTATGGAGTCTATACTGTAAGAGCGGTCACACTATGGAGTCTATACTGTAAGAGAGGTCACACTATGGAGTCTATACTGTAAGAGCTGTCACACTATGGAGTCTATACTGTAAGAGAGGTCACACTATGGAGTCTATACTGTAAGAGCGGTCACACTATGGAGTCTATACTGTAAGAGCGGTAACACTATGGAGTCTATACTGTAAGAGCGGTCACACTAAGGAGTCTATACTGTAAGAGCAGTCACACTAAGGAGTCTATACTGTAAGAGAGGTCACACTATGGAGTCTATACTGTAAGAGCAGTCACACTAAGGAGTCTATACTGTAAGAGAGGTCACACTATGGAGTCTATACTGTAAGAGCGGTCACACTATGGAGTCTATACTGTAAGAGCTGTCACACTATGGAGTCTATACTGTAAGAGCGGTTACACTATGGAGTCTATACTGTAAAAGCGGTCACACTAAGGAGTCTATACTGTAAGAGCAGTCACAATATGGAGTCTATACTGTAAGAGCGGTCACACTATGGAGTCTATACTTTAAGAGAGGTCACAGTATGGAGTCTATACTGTAAGAGCGGTCACACTATGGAGTCTATACTGTAAGAGCGGTCAGACTATGGAGTCTATACTGTAAGAGAGGTCACACTATGGAGTCTATACTGTAAGAGAGGTCACACTATGGAGTCTATACTGTAAGAGAGGTCACACTATGGAGTCTATACTGTAAGAGAGGTCACACTATGGAGTCTATACTGTAAGAGAGGTCACACTAAGGAGTCTATACTGTAAAAGCGGTCACACTAAGGAGTCTATACTGTAAGAGCAGTCACAATATGGAGTCTATACTGTAAGAGAGGTCACACTATGGAGTCTATACTGTAAGAGAGGTCACACTATGGAGTCTATACTGTAAGAGCGGTCACACTATGGAGTCTATACTGTAAGAGAGGTCAAACTATGGAGTCTTTACTGTAAGAGCGGTCACACTATGGAGTCTATACTGTAAGAGCGGTCACACTATGGAGTCTATACTGTAAGAGCGGTCACACTATGGAGTCTATACTGTAAGAGAGGTCACACTATGGAGTCTATACTGTAAGAGAGGTCACACTATGGAGTCTATACTGTAAGAGCGGTCACACTATGGAGTCTATACTGTAAGAGCGGTCACACTATGGAGTCTATACTGTAAGAGCGGTCACACTATGGAGTCTATACTGTAAGAGCGGTCACACTATGGAGTCTATACTGTAAGAGCGGTCACACTATGGAGTCTATACTGTAAGAGAGGTCACACTATGGAGTCTATACTGTAAGAGCGATCACACTATGGAGTCTATACTGTAAGAGCGGTCACACTATGGAGTCTATACTGTAAGAGCGGTCACACTATGTAGTCTATACTGTAAGAGAGGTCACACTATGGAGTCTATACTGTAAGAACGGTCACACTATGGAGTCTATACTGTAAGAGAGGTCACACTATGGAGTCTATACTGTAAGAGCGGTCACACTATGGAGTCTATACTGTAAGAGAGGTCACAGTATGGAGTCTATACTGTAAGAGCGGTCACACCATGGAGTCTATACTGTAAGAGAGGTCACACTATGGAGTCTATACTGTAAGAGCGGTCACACTATGGAGTCTATACTGTAAGAGAGGTCACACTATGGAGTCTATACTGTGAGAGCAGTCACACTATGGAGTTTATACTGTAAGAGCGGTCACACTATGGAGTCTATACTGTAAGAGCGGTCACACTATGGAGTCTATACTGTAAGAGAGGTCACACTATGGAGTCTATACTGTAAGAGCGGTCACACTATGGAGTCTATATTGTAAGAGAGGTCACACTATGGAGTCTATACTGTAAGAGCAGTCACACTATGGAGTCTATACTGTAAGAGCGGTCACACTATGGAGTCTATACTGTAAGAGCGGTCACACTATGGAGTCTATACTGTAAGAGAGGTCACAGTATGGAGTCTATACTGTAAGAGCGGTCACACCATAAGGGGTCTATACTGTAAGAGAGGTCACACTATGGAGTCTATACTGTAAGAGCGGTCACACTATGGAGTCTATACTGTAAGAGAGATCACACTATGGAGTCTATACTGTAAGAGAGGTCACACTATGGAGTCTATACTGTAAGAGAGGTCACACTATGGAGTCTATACTGTAAGAGCGGTCACACTATGGAGTCTATACTGTAAGAGAGGTCACACTATGGAGTCTATACTGTAAGAGCGGTCACACTATGGAGTCTATATTGTAAGAGCGGTAACACTATGGAGTCTATACTGTAAGAGCTGTCACACTATGGAGTCTATACTGTAAAAGCGGTCACACTATGGAGTCTATACTGTAAAAGCGGTCACACTAAGGAGTCTATACTGTAAGAGCGGTAACACTATGGAGTCTATACTGTAAGAGTGGTAACACTATGGAGTCTATACTGTAAGAGAGGTCACACTATGGAGTCTATACTGTAAGAGCGGTCACACTATGGAGTCTATACTGTAAGAGAGGTCACACTATGGAGTCTATACTGTAAGAGCGGTCACACTATGGAGTCTATACTGTAAGAGTGGTCACACTATGGAGTCTATACTGTAAGAGCCGTCACACTATGGAGTCTATACTGTAAGAGCGGTCACACTATGGAGTCTATACTGTAAGAGAGGTCACACTATGGAGTCTATACTGTAAGAGTGGTCACACTATGGAGTCTATACTGCTATGGAGTCTATACTGTAATAGAGGTCACACTATGGAGTCTATACTGTAAGAGAGGTCACACTATGGAGTCTATACTGTAAGAGCGCTCACACTATGGAGTCTATACTGTAAGAGCGGTCACACTGTGGAGTCTATACTGTAAGAGCGGTCACACTATGGAGTCTATACTGTAAGAGCAGTCACACTATGGAGTCTATACTGTAAGAGCGGTCACACTATGGAGTCTATACTGTAAGAGCGGTCACACTATGGAGTCTATACTGTAAGAGCAGTCACACTATGGAGTCTATACTGTAAGAGCGGTCACACTATGGAGTCTATACTGTAAGAGCGCTCACACTATGGAGTCTATTCTGTAAGAGCAGTCACACTATGGAGTCTATACTGTAAGAGCGCTCACACTATGGAGTCTATACTGTAAGAGCGCTCACACTATGGAGTCTATACTGTAAGAGCGCTCACACTATGGAGTCTATACTGTAAGAGCGGTCACACTATGGAGTCTATACTGTAAGAGCGCTCACACTATGGAGTCTATACTGTAAGAGCGGTCACACTATGGAGTCTATACTGTAAGAGAGGTCACAGTATGGAGTCTATACTGTAAGAGCGGTCACACCATGGAGTCTATACTGTAAGAGAGGTCACACTATGGAGTCTATACTGTAAGAGCGGTCACACTATGGAGTCTATACTGTAAGAGAGGTCACACTATGGAGTCTATACTGTGAGAGCAGTCACACTATGGAGTTTATACTGTAAGAGCGGTCACACTATGGAGTCTATACTGTAAGAGCGGTCACACTATGGAGTCTATACTGTAAGAGAGGTCACACTATGGAGTCTATACTGTAAGAGCGGTCACACTATGGAGTCTATACTGTAAGAGAGGTCACACTATGGAGTCTATACTGTAAGAGCAGTCACACTATGGAGTCTATACTGTAAGAGCGGTCACACTATGGAGTCTATACTGTAAGAGCGGTCACACTATGGAGTCTATACTGTAAGAGAGGTCACAGTATGGAGTCTATACTGTAAGAGCGGTCACACCATAAGGGGTCTATACTGTAAGAGAGGTCACACTATGGAGTCTATACTGTAAGAGCGGTCACACTATGGAGTCTATACTGTAAGAGAGATCACACTATGGAGTCTATACTGTAAGAGAGGTCACACTATGGAGTCTATACTGTAAGAGAGGTCACACTATGGAGTCTATACTGTAAGAGCGGTCACACTATGGAGTCTATACTGTAAGAGAGGTCACACTATGGAGTCTATACTGTAAGAGCGGTCACACTATGGAGTCTATATTGTAAGAGCGGTAACACTATGGAGTCTATACTGTAAGAGCTGTCACACTATGGAGTCTATACTGTAAAAGCGGTCACACTATGGAGTCTATACTGTAAAAGCGGTCACACTAAGGAGTCTATACTGTAAGAGCGGTAACACTATGGAGTCTATACTGTAAGAGTGGTAACACTATGGAGTCTATACTGTAAGAGAGGTCACACTATGGAGTCTATACTGTAAGAGCGGTCACACTATGGAGTCTATACTGTAAGAGAGGTCACACTATGGAGTCTATACTGTAAGAGCGGTCACACTATGGAGTCTATACTGTAAGAGTGGTCACACTATGGAGTCTATACTGTAAGAGCCGTCACACTATGGAGTCTATTCTGTAAGAGCGGTCACACTATGGAGTCTATACTGTAAGAGAGGTCACACTATGGAGTCTATACTGTAAGAGCGGTCACACTATGGAGTCTATACTGCTATGGAGTCTATACTGTAATAGAGGTCACACTATGGAGTCTATACTGTAAGAGAGGTCACACTATGGAGTCTATACTGTAAGAGCGCTCACACTATGGAGTCTATACTGTAAGAGTGGTCACACTGTGGAGTCTATACTGTAAGAGCGGTCACACTATGGAGTCTATACTGTAAGAGCAGTCACACTATGGAGTCTATACTGTAAGAGCGGTCACACTATGGAGTCTATACTGTAAGAGCGGTCACACTATGGAGTCTATACTGTAAGAGCAGTCACACTATGGAGTCTATACTGTAAGAGCGGTCACACTATGGAGTCTATACTGTAAGAGAGGTCACACTATGGAGTCTATACTGTAAGAGCGGTCACACTATGGAGTCTATACTGTAAGAGCGCTCACACTATGGAGTCTATTCTGTAAGAGCAGTCACACTATGGAGTCTATACTGTAAGAGCGCTCACACTATGGAGTCTATACTGTAAGAGCGCTCACACTATGGAGTCTATACTGTAAGAGCGCTCACACTATGGAGTCTATACTGTAAGAGCGGTCACACTATGGAGTCTATACTGTAAGAGCGCTCACACTATGGAGTCTATACTGTAAGAGCGGTAAGACATTTCCAGATAAGTAGTGGAAAGTATTTACAAAATTACTGAACATTTTTTGTAGATTTAATTGTGATTTCTTGCTGTATTTTCCTTTAGGACATGATGTTTCTTGTCACATCTGGAGCCTCGGGACATGCAAAAGAGTCAGGATCCTCTGAACTGAAGCCTCTGCCTGATGGGGGCTGACACCTGGGTTTTGGGGGCACTTTGTTGCAGGGAGGTGTATGTTTACATCCCCCCCCCCTCCCCCCCCCCCCCAGATGGCTGCACATTCTCGCTCCGATTTCTTATTCGGCGTCTGTTACAATGTCACAGCTTTTTAAAGCGAATGTAAATAGTAAAATCTGTGATGATATTTATTCAATTTTCAGCTGTTTAACCACATTCTTCCTCATTGAAAACACCAAGAAACCAGTGAGAGCAGGTGCACCATGGGTATGAGCGCGGTGACAATGGTTACCTGGTGCCCTGCGACTCTGTGTGTGTGAACTGAGGCTGAAGAAAAGGGAGGAAAAAAAGGAAAAAATACACAAAACTGTGAAAAAATTTTTTAAAATCTTCGGGTTGTATCATATTTATCTTTTGTGTATTTTTCAGTGAATAAAAAAATATTTGGGATGAGATCCCATCAGGACTAATCTTTTTGTCTGTATTTGATGTTCAAACCTTAACCCCTTAACAACGCAGGTGTATTTTTACGTCCTGTGCCGGCTCCCGCGATATAACACAGGGTCACACGGTGACCCCACATCATATCAGGTCTGTCCCAGCGGCTATCAACGGCCAGGACCTGCGGCTAATACCGGACATCACTGATCGCGGTGATGCCCCGTATTAACCCTTCAGACTCGGCGATCAAAGTTGATCATCGCGTCTAAAATTAAAGTAATTGCGTTCCCGGCAGCTCAGTCTTGCTGATCGGGACCACCGCAGTGAAACCAGGATGTCCCGATCAGCTGTACAGTAACGAGGAGGGTCCCTACCTGCTTCCTTGTTGTCCGATGCCGAATGACTGCTCCGTGCCAGAGACCCAGGCAGGAGCAGTCGACTGCCGAAAACAGTGATCAATGCTATGCTATGGCATAGCATTGATTAGTGCTGGCAATCAATGTAATGCATGTTATAGTCCTCTATGGGGGCTATAATATTGCAAAAAAAAAAGGAAAAAAAAAGTTAATAAAGATGATTTAACCCCTTCCCTAAGGGGAAGTTTGAATCCACCCCTCTTTTCCCATTTAAGCAAAAAAACTGTCAATAAAAACAAATATAAACATATGTGGTATCTCCACATGCGTAAATGTCCGAAATATAAAAATATATTATTAAGTGAATTTTTGGTCACTTTTTATACCATAAAAAATGTTACAAAAAGCGATCAAAAAGTCTGATCAAAACAAAAATGGTAACGATAAAACTTCAGGTCATGGCGCAAAAAATAAGCCCTCATACACCCCCGTTTGCAGAAAAATAAAAAAAAGTTAAGGGGGTCGGAAGAGGACATTTTTAAACATAAAAATTTTCAAGCATGTAGTTAGGATTTTTTCCAGAAGTACGACAAAATCAAACCTATATAAGTAGGGGATCATTTTAATCATATGGACAGAATAAAAATAATGTGTAATTTTTTACCGAAAAATGCACTGCGTAGAAAAGGAAGCCCCCAAAAGTTGCAAAATGACATCTTTTTTTTATTTATTTTGTCTCACAGTAATTTTTTTTGGTTTTATCTTAGCATTTCTTTGCATTACACAATAAAGGGGTACTCTGGACAAATGTTTTATTTATCCTAAATGCCTCATAAAACTTAGAATATTTACTTAATAAACTTAACTTAACTTCCGCCGCTTCCCCCGCTGCCGCCGATATTGATCTCCTGTCTAGAAAAACTGGTAACCCCTGAAAATTTTTAAAAGATGCCTATAAAAGAAGAGGGTCTGCAGCCTCAAATACACTATGGCCACCATTATACTCTATGAGAGGTTTTTAGCTATGTATTTCTCACAAGAAGTCTTCACTGATTGGGCTACAGGGTCTTCCATGTTTTTACTTGACCTGTTTGTGTTTTTTAGCATCCTGTGAGGGTTAAATATACCTTTATTTTATGCTATTTTTGTGAATGTATTTAAGGCTGGTTTCACATCAGTGTTTTTCTGGTTCAATAGATTTTATTTGGAGTTTTAAAGTACAAGTCAGTAAAATAAACATAAAACAAACTAAACCAAATGACACATAAGATACATTTAAAGGGGTACTCTTGTGGAAAACTTTTTTTTTCTTTTTTTATTAACTGGTGGCAGAAAGTTAAACAGATTTTTTAATTACTTCTATTAAAAAATCTTAATCCTTCCAGTATATATCAGCTGCTGTATGCTCCACAGGAAGGCAGAAAAGAAATGTAAAAAGAAATGAACTTTCTGTGGAGCATACAGCAGCTGATAAGTACTGGAAGGGTTAAGATTTTGTAATAGAAGTAATTTACAAATCTGTTTAACTTTCTGGCACCAGTTGATTTAAAAAAAAATAATTTCACCAGAGTACCCCTTTA
Source organism: Hyla sarda (assembly GCF_029499605.1). Taxonomy (NCBI): domain Eukaryota; kingdom Metazoa; phylum Chordata; class Amphibia; order Anura; family Hylidae; genus Hyla; species Hyla sarda. The sequence continues at coordinate 382,590,430 of NC_079193.1, forward strand.
ATCCCTAAGATCATTTCTGCGCAATAGAAATGAGCAACAGAGATGAAAAAATAAGGTAATGGTTCCCATTCATGTCTATGGCTTTTATAATCTCCGCTTCTCTGTTATTGTCCGCTGCATTGAATTTGCTTTATTTTTGAGCAGAGAACAGACGGTCATGCAGAATATTTTTTTTTCTGCCATAAATAATGGATGTAATCATTTAACATTGAAGTCTATGGTGACACAAGTAATTCCGTTATTTTTAAAAGTTATTTCCTCTGTTATTGCTTCTAGTATGCCCAGAAGAAATAAATGGAAATGGTTATAAAATAATAGTCATAAACGGATAATAACAGATGTGAATGGTCCATTATTTTATATACAAGTTTTACAATATCTGTTACCATTTTACTTCCCTTAACATCCATTTCGTATCCGTTATAAGTGACCTCTGTTATGTGTCAATAACCGACATATCATAACGGACATGAACAATGCTGATGTGAACAGAGCCTAAGATCTCACTTCCTGTAATTTATTTTTAAAAGTTTCTTTGTGCCTTGTTTGTATAATTTTTATCTTATGGTGACTTTGTGCACTTCATTCTACATTGCGGTGACCTTCCTGGTCAGATGCATTCCTGCCACTCCCTTAGACAGTGCATGGAGCATGTTCCGACCATAATTCCTTGTAAAGTGAATGACAGATGGTATGGACCAATGAGCTCAAGGCCAGCCCCTGCCCATATAAGGGAGTACACCGGAAATGTTGTCCGGTGTACATCCTGTTCAATGTATACAATCCTTGAACAGCAGTCTGAGGTGCATATTGTTGTACGAGATTTTACACCCCAACAAGTTTGCCCTGTTGGTGGATGAGGGGGATGCCATTTCAGAGCTAGCAGAACTGCAGCAGGATACCGCCTCTGACCGCCAGGGGAGTGTCTACTCCAGTAAGGAGGGAGGAGTGCAGGGCAGGCCAGACAGGTACTAGTGGTGGGGGACTCAATTATTAGGGGAACAGACAGGGCGATCTGTCACAAAGACCGGGATTGACGAACAGTGTGTTGTCTTCTGGACACTCGAGTTCGGCACATCGCGGATCGGGTTGACAGGTTGCTGGGTGGGGCTGGAGAGGACCCAGCAGTCATGGTACATATTGGCACCAATGACAAAGTAAGAGGTAGGTGAAGTGTCCTTAAAAATGATTTCAGGGACTTAGGCTGCAAGCTTAAGGCAAGGACCTCCAAGGTAGTATTTTCTGAAATATTCCCTGTACCACGAGCCGCACAAGAGAGGCAGCGGGAGATCAGGGAGGTAAACAAGGGGCTCAGAAGATGGTGTAGGAAGGAGGGGTTTGAGTTCATGGAGAACTGGGCCGACTTCGCTGTCGGTTACCGGCTCTACCGTAGGGACGGGCTGCACCTCAATGGGGGGAAGATGGCTAGAAGGGTGGAGGAGTGTTTAACCCCTTAAGGACACATGACGTACTGGAACGTCATGTGTCCACTCCCGATCTATAACGCGGGGCCACGGCGTGGCCCCGCGTCATAGCGGGTCGGGCCCGGCCTCTAACAACGGCCGGGACCCGTGGCTAATAGCGCGCGGCATTGATCGCTGTGCCGCGCGCTATTAACCCTTTAGACGCGGCGTTCAAAGTTGAACGCCGCGTCTAAAGTGAAACCGAAAGCATCCCGGCTAGCTCAGTGGGCTGTTCGGGATAGCCGCGGTGAAATCGCGGCATCCCGAACAGCTGACAGGACAGCGGGAGGGCCCCTACCTGCCTCCTCGCTGTCCGATCGCCGAATGACTGCTCAGTGCCTGAGATCCAGGCATGAGCAGTCATGCGGCAGAATCGTTGATCACTGGTTTCTTATGAGAAACCAGTGATCAACATAGAAGATCAGTGTGTGCAGTGTTATAGGTCCCTATGGGACCTATAACACTGCAAAAAAAAAGTGAAAAAAAAAAGTGAATAAAGATCATTTAACTCCTCCCCTATTAAAAGTTTGAATCACCCCCCTTTTCCAATAAAAAAAAAAACACAGTGTAAATAAAAATAAAAATAAACATATGTGGTATCACCGCGTGCGGAAATGTCCGAATTATAAAAATATATCATTAATTAAACCGCTCGGTCAATGGCGTGCGCGCAAAAAAATTCCAAAGTCCAAAATAGTGCATTTTTGGTCACTTTTTATATCATTTAAAAATGAATAAAAAGTGATCAATAAGTCCTATCAATGCAAAAATGGTACCGTTAAAAACTTCAGATCACGGCGCAAAAAATGAGCCCTCATACCGCCCCATACACGGAAAAATAAAAAAGTTATAGGGGTCAGAAGATGACAATTTTAAACGTATTAATTTTCCTGCATGTAGTTATGATTTTTTCCAGAAGTCCGACAAAATCAAACCTATATAAGTAGGGTATCATTTTAATCGTATGGACCTACAGAATACATATCAGGTGTCATTTTTACCGAAAAATGTACTACGTAGAAACGGAAGCCCCCAAAAGTTACAAAACAGCGTTTTTTTTTTCAATTTTGTCGCACAATGATTTTTTTTCCCGCTTCACCATAGATTTTTGGGCAAAATGACTGACGTCATTACAAAGTAGAATTGGTGGCGCAAAAAATAAGCCATCATATGGATTTTTAGGTGTAAATTTGAAAGAGTTATGATTTTTTAAAGGCAAGGAGCAAAAAACGAAAATGCAAAAACGGAAAAACCTCCGGTCCTTAAGGGGTTAAACTAGGGACTGGGGGGAGGGAACCTACAACATAGAGGGGGAAGATAATGTAGATAGAGAGGGGGGACTTATTAATGTACCTGGGGGTGGAGTGGAGGGAGGGGTTAGAATAGTTAATACGGATAGGCTTCATAGGAAGAAAAAACATACACCATTGAATTACATGATGACTAATGCCAGAAGTCTGTCCAATAAAACTGACGAACTGGAGCGGTTGATGTCTGAGGAGGATTATGACATCGCGGGTATAACAGAGACTTGGTTGGACGATCGCTGTGACTGGGCGGTAACATACAGGGTTATAGTCTATTCGGGACGGATCGGACAAAACGGAAAGGGGGAGGAGTCTGTCTTCATGTAAAGTCCAGTCTGAAGGCCGCACTGCGGGAGGATATATGGGAGGGAAACGATAATGTGGAGGCATTATGGGTAGAAATATATGGAGATAAAAATAATAAAATCCTGATGGGGGTTTGTTATAAGCCACAAAACATAATGGAAGAGACAGAAGATCAATTACTGAGGAAAATAAACAGCAAATCAGAACGAGGAGATAATAATGGAGACTTTAACTATCCTGATATAAACTGGGAGACTGAGACCTGTGAATCTCATAAAGAAAACAGGTTTTTGACTATAGCTAATGACAATTATCTGTCCCAAATGGTGCAGGGCCCGAACAGAGGGGGCGCCCTACTAGACTTAATATTAGCCAACAGACCTGACCAGAGGGGGCGCCCTACTAGACTTAATATTAACTAACAGACCTGACAGAGTAACTAATGTGCAGGTAAAAGGACACCTAGGAAATAGTGACCATAATATATTACATTCTAACTTGTTCTTCAATAAGGGAATCTCTCGAGGGGCCACAAAAACAATGAACTTTAGGAAGGCAAAGTCCGATCAACTCAGAGAAGCCCTTAACAATATAAAATGGGATAATGTCCTCAAAAACAGGAATACTGACACTAAATGGGAGACTTTTAAAGATATCTTAAATTATCACTGTAATAAATATATACCTTATGGGAATAAAAGGGTCAGAAATAAAAGAAAACCAATATGGATGAATAAAAACATTAAAGGGGCAATAAATAACAAAAATAAAGCATTTAAACTACTAAAACAGGACGGCAGTGAAGAAGCATTAAAAAGCTATAGAGAAAAATGTAAAATATGTTTTAAAAAAAACAAATAAAAACCGCAAAAATAAATACAGAAAGACTCATTGCCAAAGAGAGTAAAACTAACCCAAAATGTTCTTTAACTATATTAATAGCAAAAATGTCAAAAATGAAAGTGTTGGCCCCTTAAAAAATGATGAGGAAGAAATTATAAACGGGGATCAGGAAAAAGCAAATATATAAAAAAATTCTTCTCCACTGTATTCACTGAGGAAAATGAAAAATGCCAAGTGAAATACAGCGAGATAAGGTAAACTCCCCAGTACAGGTCACCTGTCTAACCCAGGAAGAAGTACAGGTCACCTGTCTAACCCAGGAAGAAGTACAGTGCCACCTAAAAAAATCAAAACAGACAAATCCCCAGGCCTGAATGGCATTCACCCCCGTGTTCTAAAAGAATTAAGTAATGTTATAGACAGACCCCTATTTTTAATATTCAGGGACTCTATAGCAACAGGGACTGTTCCCCTGGACTGGCGCATATCAAATGTGGTACCAATATTTAAAAAGGGAACAATAGGTGACCCCGGGAATTATAGACCTGTTAGTTTAACCTCTGTTGTGTGTAAATTGTTTGAGGGTTTTCTAAGAGATGCTATTTTGGAATATCTTGATACAAATAAATGTATGTTACGGTGCCACATAAAAGGTTGGTGCATAAAATAAGAAGGATTGGGCTGGGGGACAATGTGTGTAAGTGGGTAAGTAACTGGCTCAGTGATTGGAAACAGAGGGTGGTTATTAATGGTACTTATTCTGATTGGGTGACTGTCACTAGTGGGGACCACAGGGGTCCGTCTTGGGTCCTGTTCTGTTTAATATATTTAGTAATGACCTTGTAGAGGGGTTGAATAGTAAAGTAGCAATCTTTGCAGATGATACTAAACTCTGTAAAGCGGTAAACACTATAGAGGACAGTACACTGTGTATAGTAGATAACACAATAGAGGACAGTGCTCTGTGTATAGTAGATAGCACAATAGAGGACTGTGCTCTATTTCAAGTGGATCTGGATAGGTTGGAGGTTTGGGCTGGGAAGTGGCAAATGAGGTTCAACACTGATAAATCTAAGGTAATGCACATGGGGAGGAAAAATCTGGGCTGGGGTTATGTATTAAATTGGAGAACATTGGGACGACTGACATAGAAAAGGACTTGGGAGTCTTAGTTAACAGTAAATTTAGCTGTAGTGACCAGTGTCAGGCAGCTGCTGCCAAGGCAAATAAAATCATGGGGTGCATCAATAGGGGCATAGATGCCCAGGACAAGGAAATAATTCTACCACTGTACAAATCACTAGTCAGACCACACATGGAATACTGTGTACAGTACTGGTCAGACCACACATAGAATACTGTGTACAGTACTGGTCAGACCACACATAGAATACTGTGTACAGTACTGGTCAGACCACACATGGAATACTGTGTACAGTACTGGTCAGACCACACATAGAATACTGTGTACAGTACTGGTCAGACCACACATAGAATACTGTGTACAGTACTGGTCAGACCACACATAGAATACTGTGTACAGTACTGGTCAGATCACACATAGAATACTGTGTACAGTACTGGTCAGACCACACATAGAGTACTGTGTACAGTACTGGTCAGACCACACATAGAATACTGTGTACAGTACTGGTCAGACCACACATAGAATACTGTGTACAGTGTTGGTCAGACCACACATAGAATACTGTGTACAGTACTGGTCAGACCACACATAGAATACTGTGTACAGTACTGGTCAGACCACACATAGAATACTGTGTACAGTACTGGTCAGACCACACATAGAATACTGTGTACAGTACTGGTCAGACCACACATAGAATACTGTGTACAGTACTGGTCAGACCACACATAGAATACTGTGTACAGTACTGGTTAGACCGCACATAGAATACTGTGTACAGTACTGGTCAGACCACGCATAGAATACTGTGTACAGTACTGGTCAGATCACACATAGAATACTGTGTACAGTACTGGGCACCAGTGTACAAAAAAGATATAGTGGAGCTGGAGAGTGTCCAAAGACGGGCAACCAGGATAATACGGGGAATGGGTGGACTACAGTACCCAGAAAGATTATCAGAATTAGGGTTTTTTAGTTTAGAAAAAAGAAGGCTTAGGTGAGACCTAATAACTATGTATAAATATATCAGGGGCAGTACAGAGATCTCTCCCATGATCTATTTAAACCCAGGACTGTATCCATAACAAGGGGGCATCCTCTACGTCTAGAGGAAAGAAGATTTCTACACCAGCACAGACGGGGTTCTTTACTGTAAGAGCAGTGAGACTGTAGAATTCTCTCCCGGAGGAGGTGTCATGGTGAACTCTGTAAAAGAGTTCAAAACGGGTCTGGATACATTTTTGTAGAATAATAACATCGCTGGTTATGTATACTAGATTTATAGGGACAGAACGTTGATCCAGGGATTTATTCTGATGCCATATTTGGAGTCGGGAAGGAATTTTTACCTCTAGTCTGAGGGTTTTTTCCTCCTCTGGATCAACTCAGTAGGGACTCAGTAGGGATATAGGTTGAACTTGATGGACTCTCGTCTTTTTTCAACCTCCTGAACTATGTTACTATGTTTCTATGCTAGCCAATCCTCGCTCTCTTGGGTTCCGGACTAGCAGAGAGAGAGAGAGAGAAGTGATCCGTGCAACTTACAAAGACAAGCTTAGACCTGAAGCCTGCCAGCCTCAGCCTGAATCTAATCGTGAGTTACGATATAAATCCCCGCTAAAGCTAGTGTGACTGCTGGACCTAAACTCAATCCCCTAAATCCAGCAGAACAGCACTTATTCCTTTTCTAAGCTTAGAACTCATTGTCCCAACCAACTGTCAGGATCTTAATAAACTCTTGTACAAAGACTGTTCCTGTTTAATGTTGCATAAAAGCTGCAGTAAAAGTTCTGACAGTTTTTTGAAAATCTCCGGTTGTGGACAATCATTTATTATACCTCCCTATAGTTCTTGGGACGGGTGGAGATAGGACAAGCTTATACAGAGGAGCCCACACCCTGGCGTCACGAGTGATAAGGGTTAAACAAGCACCCTTTAGTTACCGCACAGCTACACCTCATATACCCTACAAACCCAGGCTACCACATAATGAATAGATGGGGTGCATGTAATGAAGAGACAGGGGTGTAAAAAAAGAGACGGGAGTCTAATGAGGAGATGGGAGTTTAAGAAATAAACAGGGGGTGTAATGAAGAGCCAGGAGTGTAAAAATCCCAAAATAGCCTGTGAGAGCCTTCATATAGGGCAGCAGGGAAAGCACTTTTATGTCCTCTTTAGCAAGACCCAGTGTCTTATCAGACCGCACCTGAAATCTTTAATTAAGTATCTGCTAACAAGTTTTGCAGCAATTTGACATTACTATTTGGGAGCATTATTTATTTATTTTTTTCTATCAGTGTATAAGATCGTTTTCCTCCCGGCCCCCATTAGGACTTGTTTATGAGACTTAGACGTAGAATCATCATTTTATATGTTCAACACATTAACACATATATACTTCCTTGGGACAAAAAACTATATGACAAAGTTCCTATGCAGCGGTCACCCCTTGATTTTCCAACCACCACAAACATGAAGCGAAAGCTACTCAGGACTGACAACAGTGTCCTGGGGCCCAGACCTCAACCCAACCAAGAATTTGCCGTAGGACTGGAAAATAAATGCTCTTTTTGGTCTTCCTCCACTAAACAGTGATGCAAAGGAAAATGGGAGACTTATCCAAGACTTAAAGCTGTAAATGCTGCCATTTTATATGTAGTCAAAGGGGGAGGGGGGGGGGACTATTTAATAGATAATAATAATGTGATAAAAATGTCTAAATGGTTATAGCAGCATAAAATCAGAGATCTTGTCTTATCATCTAAGACCCATGTGCCGAGATCACCACTAATTCAATGACCAATGACTTTTGTGTTCTAAAATAACTTAAACTAGAAGTTGTTTGGCACTGGTATTATACCCGTTTGGCGTCCAAGCTCCCAGACCTCACCACCACCAATTACGTTCTATAACATGTCTCAATGATATGTAAACCTTCACCAGCAAGACCTTTTGGTATAAAGTGGGGATAGTAGTCAGGACAATATCACATTTTGACAACTAACATTGAAAAAGTAACAAGTTATCTTATCAGAATCAAACCCTCTTATAATGTGGCCATTGCAGCTATCAACCGATTATATCTGCCCCCCCCCCCCCCCACCAGGTGACAGCTGCTTTTTGCCATGGGAAGCCATGAGGAACCGGGATTTCCCCCTGAAAGGGGAAGCAATATATACTAGAGCCCCGTCTATGACGACTGTATGCTTCAACCGGTCATGAGAAAACCCCTTTTAAATAAAATCCAGTATATTATGTTATGTTACCTTATTGATGTGTCTGTATTATGGCAACTTGCCTGATTACAAAAAAAGACAAAAATATAATTCATAACTTGTACATTATTGATACTTTTAACGTCAAACCTGCACCAAGTTAGACATAAGAATTGGTTACATGGCTTCACTTTTGGAGAGTTCCACTGGATTTGGAAGACTCCGTTGACTATTAATTGTCATTCGTGAAGATCAGTGTCATTAGCCAGGTTGTCATTTTGCTTGTGGGCAAACTAAGCAACGTTCACAACAAGTCAGTCTGCAAGGCTACAGGGCACAGTGCATTCCTGCTGATCATTAACTGGGAGTGTTTACATAACATGAATATTAAACACTCTCTAAGAAAGTGAGATCTGGTACCGATGCGAGAGGATGTGAATTCCAAAACCTAAGCACTTTCTCCACCAAATAATCCCACTTCTACATTCCGAGTCAAAATGTTTCTGAATTATACATTGTATCTCATTCTGTCTATATCACCTAAATGCATCGGGGCCATATGTTCAGTCATATATGTGTTGACTGGGGATTTTTTCGAAAAATGTATGTCTCTGGTGAATCTTGTCATGCCTTTCCCATTTTTGAACAGGTGTTGGCAGTGTGAAGGATAACCAGATGTCACCAGGGTATTAGGCAATGTGTAAACACTGTCACCTCTCACCGCCTTCTTACGTGTGATGGTGTTTGTGGGGAGGCGCGGCTGTTGGCTGCTTAGACATTTGTTATGTTTTCTAAAGCCTACCATAGAGAGGAACTTGTGAAATGAATTTGGCAAGCTTGCCAAAAATGCCATCATGCCTGGTCCTGAATGCATTGGCGCCAACTCGAAGGCTGGGCAAGCAGACACAAATGAGAAATAATTAAACCTGTGATAAGATGAATGAACATAAGATATGATAAGCGTTGAGATATCACCATGTATCACCACATAAATAAAGAATTTCAATTATGTAAAACCCACAATGCACTGAATTGATAAGCAGCGCAATGCCATAAGGAGGCAGAGAAAGCCCTGGTTTATTTTAGCTGAGGAATTATGAGCCCCGATAGAGTTAGAAAGAGTCTGTAAGATGGAATTTCTCTGTCAATAAAGTATTTAGGTAACATTTTAATCTTTACAAAACTAGACACACTGAATAAACTAGCAGGCCCATTTATTGTGGTTAAGTACTCATGAGCTTGGTACAGCTATGCAAGTCCTGATAGAGGAAATTCCTTGGTATATACCAAAAATGATGGGATTTAGTTGACATTTTGGTGGCCGTCTAACCTACAATACACTGAAAAGATTAGCCGCTCAGTGCCATAAGGGGACAGGGAAAGGCCCTGGTTTATTTTGGTTGAGGAATTTGAGCTTGGTAGAGGTAGAAAAGTTCCGTAAGATTTCTCTGTCGATTCCAACAAAGATGGGATTTAGTTGACATACCAATGGGTCCATGGTTTAACAACTCATCAAAAATGGATATTAATAGTGTCCCAATGGGCGATTGAGCAGAAAGTATATTTTGATGGAAGCCAATGGATTTAGCCATGAAGAGTCCCATGATTGGTTTAATTTACTCAACGCAATAGACCTGATTCTTTGAATACGAAGATGACATTCCGTCTCAGGCAGCTGAAATATCACTTTTCCTCTCCTGCTGCGAAGCGCGTCTACTGCCAGATGACTAGTCTTGACAGCTCTCAATTTGGTGTCAATGTGAGACGCCAAATTGAAAAAAAAATATCAATTTGTAAAAGCAATTGAAGGCAAATTAAGAGCCCCCCCGGTTCTTGTCAGATTATCTCATCAGCTCATGGCTGTTAGCGGAAAGCCAGAATTTCATTATCTATGCGCGTGACACTTGTGCGTTTAGTGTCAAAACGCCAACACCTTGAGGCATAATTACGGCATAATTACCCTGCTCTGTAGATGCTGTGGTAACACTCTCAATGCGGATGATAATGACTATATATGTATATATTTACATACGGTAATTACTTGCTAAGTAAGCACACACTTCACCAATTAAACAATTGCCAAATTATTTGTTTAAATTGGCACATTATTTAAATGGGCACATGTCGCATCCCCTCCTTGGCAGACTGTTCAGGTGGTAGGAAGACTTCTATTCTCAGGCAAAGCGTGTGATCCCAGAAGAGCACCAGAGAGCAGATAACATGGGAATCTTGAGAGCCGTTCTTGGGGCATCCATATGGCGACACTAGACTCCAATAATTTCTGTCCAGCCCCTATTATAATATTCAGAACCTGTACAGGGGCCCATAATGTCATGCATCGGCCTTGACTAGTACCCAATGAAGACATTCATGGAAAACATTCATGGCCATGGCATCTTTAAAAAAAACGCCCAAAACTACACAAAAAAGAATTATAATTGTCTGGATAAACAAAAAATTGGAATTACATTCTTTTGTTTTAATAAATGTAGAACCTCAAAAAAAAAAAAAATTACATTTCTAATATAATACAGAAAATTAGATATCTAAGCAACGAGATCAATAAAAACCATTTAAATTTAATGTTCACATATATAATCCTCAATACATCAAGCGTGTATATTCACCTGATGCTAAAATAGTCAACAAATGAGTGGATTTGATCCAACTAATGGGAGGATTTATGGTTTGACTCTATGTCGCCACCTTCCTGCCCCTAGTGGTGGTGGTTCGGCAGCTGTCTTTACCATATAGTCTATATAGCCTTCATCACAGATGCACGTCCTGACATCGAGAAAAGCTATACACAGCTTTGTTTTCTTCCTGCAACTTAAAACTTATTTCTTTTTGTTCATGCTTTTTTGTTTTGTCCATAGTTTCTCAAATTCGAATTTTCAAAAATGTTAAATCTACAACAGAATTACAACACAATTGGAAACTATTTGCCAATAATGTCTGTACACATCAACCATACATATCATCTGCTATCACCATTCTGTAACTATTAACAGTGAAGAAATACTTTCCTTGTTGACATTTTGGTCTATGTTACAAAATTCTAAATCTAACAACAATTTTATTCTTTACATTATGTGAATTTTTTTATATATATATATATATATATATATATTTTTTTTTTGGTGGTTAATTTATATTTTAGTGTAGCAAGTCCTAAATGATCCTTGTAACCAGGAGAGTTCACTATAATATTTTCTTCTTCCCTTACATGATCTGTTACTAGTAACCTGAGAGACAATGAAACATTGAGTGTAATTCTTATATTTGTCGACAATTAAAAATACCAAAAACATGTTCAAATTTCAAGTAGTAACCATCACAGAAAATACTAAATTCTGTCTTCACTACATTCAAATAACCAAAAATTGTAGAGATATTAGATTTTAAAGAACTGAATAACTTAAGTCCTTCTTAAATTTTAAAGTGTTTCTGTCATTTGAAAAATTTTTAGACGTTAACATTTTTTATTGGTCGTGATCTGGGTGTTCAGATCCCACATTTTTTCAAATTACAGGAATAAATAAAATCTGAAAAATGTTCTTCAGACTATGAAACTCTATTCATTCTCAGAACCAATCAGACACAAAAGAGAAGAGAGGGGTTAATCTTCTTCTTCATTGTTGTCCAGATGGAATGGCCGATGAGCGGACTGTGGCCATCTAAGAGAGATATGCTCACTCAAGAAGTAGCTATTTCTGGATGCCCATAAAAAGACCTAAAACCATTAATTTGACTTTTTATTGTGATGTGCAACAGCTACAAACTTGCTGTGCCACCTAACCAAAAGTTGAGACACTCCCACGGACATTGTCTAAGTAGCCCCCTGGTTTACACCCTTTAACCCATTCCAGATAAGGATCTGGTCTTCACTACAGGGGACTACTAGGTCACTACCTCTGGGAGTGCTTTTGGTATAAATGGTGGTCAGTCTAGAAGGCCAAAAAAAGACGCTAGTGTGAAATACTTTTGAGATAGCCAGAAACAGTCCGGAGCTGGCCATGGTCTTAGGCTGACAATGTACATTTATAGTCAGGTACAGTCAGACATAGAAGATTTAAATGGGTATTTCCAACTGCGTCTTTACATTGTCTTTCCTGTGCAGCTTCCTGTTTGGCCCTGAGATGTGTGGGTGGTCCAACAGAGTTCAGGTCAGTGGCTTACACACACTCACATACACACACTCACCGACAGATGCTCATCCTTACTTCAACCACTTACTTGTTCTTATCTGGTCAACACGGCTCACATGATGAAGGATCCCACTTATTTCTTTTTAAAAAGAATTGCCTGAAAAAACATCTTTAACATACCTATACCATATAACTAAATATGTCACGTGGACACTGTGAACTGGAGGAAATAATCCAACCGGTGAAGTATAACCCCAGGTAGAGATAAGGGAACTGATTCAGCACAAATTAAACTTGATCTGAATTTGAAATATATAGGGGCGTGGGTATTGTTGGACTACACGTCAAAGCCACAGTTTAGATATAGATCACCCAGCATAAATCATAAGTACTAAGAACAGCAATTCACGGGGTTGTGTTCAGGGTGTGCTTATAAAATATAACTTTTAATTAGGTTTATGAAAAAAAACACCATAAGTAATTAATGCGTACGTGACCATCACCAAAACTAAAATTAAATAAAAAACAGACATCCGGGAGCTAGATAGAGCTTATACACAATGTTGCTCAACCCGTGCCACAGTTATGATATACCAACATTTATACTATAGACCGCCGACGCGTTTCTGCCATCGTATAGCGGATGGCGTCATCAGGGAGGTATATATGACAAGATGGTAGCTATATAATAATGAGAAACTCCTGGTTACCAGTTCTACTATTGTTGTATAGCATTAAATATACATGTATTTCCCCATTGTTCCTGTATGGAAAGAGTCAGGGAAATATTCATATACAACAGTTGTATTAAGTAGATTCCTGTAAAGTAAGATGACGTCCACAATACAGGGCCTATAGCCAGATTCAAACCCTGTAAGGGAAAGGCAATGATGACACTCAGTCACTGGAAATAGATATCCCTCTGTGGGGTCTCAGGAGTGAAGACCTCTGGTCTGCCTAAAGGAAAGACACAAGAAAATATATATTCAAGTCGCGCCCTGCAAAAAAAATTGACTTAGTATAGCAAAGTCCCATGCTATACTCACGGTTCCTGTAGTCCAGGGGTGAGCGCAACAACCTGCTGTGGCGCAGGGAGCTGGCACTATCCAGCTCGGCTCGCTACTGTGAGCGAGCTGCCGGCGTCTGAAGTCACTACCGGTATAGACCGGAAGTATATATGCGCACAGCCGCGCCTCCTCCGTGACGCACAGACCAGAGGGGGCGGACACTGGAACAGGTAACAAGGCTAGTGCACATGTCTAACAGGCTCTGTCAATGGTAGTGACGATATTACAAAAACACAGCGGGCTTAGAGGCTGGCTTACAATGTATAATACAGAATCGGCTCAACAAAGTGGATACATAAATTTGCGATGTATATCTATCATTTTGTGTGCTAACTACTCATATTAAACAGTAAAATTGTCACAATAGATATGGCAATGGATGAAAATTAGCAAGATGGCAGGCGGAAGGCATGGGGCAGAGGCTCCAGGCAAGACTGTGATTATTTTATTAAATTATTGCACTTTGGGATTATTAGCACACACGGGGTGGTGAATAGGGACGGGGGGCCCTAGTCAAAAATGGGGGTGTGGATAGATAGCAGGGGCCTAGGGAACCTAGGCTAGCCCTATTAATCCCTATGTTTATGGCACTAAAACCTAGGCGGGGTGGCCGCCCTAAAAAGGGTGGTCCCGCTCTGGAACCTCCTAATGCAACCTATCAAAGCTGCCTAATAGTGGTGACCACTATCTCCTAAAGACCTACTAAGGTCTTCCCTCACTACCTGAAGGGGTCACCAATTAGCCAACACCCCTGTGTCTATAGAAAACACCCAAAGTTCAATTGTTCATTCAGGCCCCTAGGGGCTACTGTGTCCAGTCAATATATCCAACGACACTCACGTTTGAGTAGTAGTGTATCTAGATCCCCCCTCTTTGTGTGGGATTTAATCTCTCTATTCCTACAAACTTTATGGCATCTAGGCTGCCTTGATGCTGTTCATTTATATGTAAAGCTATTGAAGTATCTCTGTGGTTTCGGATATGTCCGATATGCTCGAGAACTCTTCTTTTGAGCTCTCTAGTTGTTTTCCCTAAATAAATCGAGGGACATGGACAAATTGCAGTATAGATGACATATTTAGATGAGCAATCAATAAACTGTCTAATTGGTAAATTTTCTTGATGGTAATTCGGTGTCTTGTCTGTTTTGGAAATGTACTGGCACGCTCGGCAATGTCCACATTTGTAACAGCCTGTAGGTTCGCTCAATCTTTCTAGCCAGTTTTGGGAGGCTGTCTCTGGCTCTAGATGGCTCCAGACCATTACTTACGGTGGTTTTTATCATAAACCTAATTAAAAGTTATATTTTTTAACCACACCCTGAACACAACCCCGTGAATTGCTGTTCTTTGATCAGAATTTTCCCATAATTTCGCAATTACCCAAAAGCTAAATCTTTGAGATTTGTTTCAGATGGAGGTGACTTTTATGAGCGCTACACAGCGGTACTTCTCCTACCTTGTCCATCATGCACGTGGGGCACGTTGGATTCACACCAAATCTATCCAGACCGTATAGAATCTTCCTGCTGAAGGGATGTCTCTACTTAAAGAGGTCTTCTGAATTAATCCATTTTATAGTTATTGCCCCGTTGCTGCTAATATTACATAGTTCATAACATAGTAACATAGTTCATAAGGTTGAAAAAAGACCATCAAGTTCAACCTATAACCCTAATGAGTCCCTACTGAGTTGATCCAAAGGAAGGCAAAAAACCCTCAGACTAGAGGTAAAATTCCTTCCCGACTCCAAATATGGCATCAGAATAAATCTGGATCAAC
Organism: Hyla sarda; assembly: GCF_029499605.1. Lineage (NCBI taxonomy): Eukaryota > Metazoa > Chordata > Amphibia > Anura > Hylidae > Hyla > Hyla sarda. The sequence goes on from NC_079193.1 coordinate 382,605,710, forward strand.
GTTCTGTCCCTATAAATTTAGTATATATAACCAGCGATGTTGTTACTCTCAAAAAATGCATCCAGACCCCTTTTGAACTCTTTTACAGAGTACCCCATGACCCCCTCCTCTAGGAGAGAATTTCACAGTCTCACTGCTCTTACAGTAAAGAACCCCGTCTGTGCTGGTGTAGAAACCTTCTTTGCTCTAGACATAGAGGATGCCTCCTTGTTATGGATACAGTCCTGGGTTTAAATAGATCATGGGAGAGATCTCTGTACTGTCCCCTGATATATTTACACATAGTTATTAGGTCTCCCCTAAGCCTTCTTTTTTCTAAACTAAATAACCCTAATTCTGATAATCTTTCTGGGTACTGTAGTCCTCCCATTCCCAGTATTACCCTTGTTGCCCGTCTTTGAATCCTCTGCAGCTCCACTTTATCTTTCTTGTACACTGGGGCCCAGTACTGTACACAGTATTCTATGTGTGGTCTGACCAGTACTGTACACAGTATTCTATGTGTGGTCTGACCAGTACTAACACAGTATTCTATGTGTGGTCTGACCAGTACTGTACACAGTATTCTATGTGTGGTCTGACCAGTACTGTACACAGTATTCTATGTGTGGTCTGACCAGTACTGTACACAGTATTCCATGTGTAGTCTGACTAGTGATTTGTACAGCGGTAGAATTATTTACTTGTCGTGGGCATCTATGCCCCTATTGATGCCCCCCATGATTTTATTTGCTATGGCAGCAGCCCGACACTGGTCACTACAGCTAAATTTACTGTTAACTAAGACTCCTAAGTCCTTTTCCATGTCAGTCGTCCCAAGTGTTTTCCCATTTAATACATAATCCTAGCCGGGATTTTTCCTCCTCATGTGCATTACCTTACATTTATCAGTGTTGAACCTCATCTGCCACTTCCCAGCCCAAACCTCCAACCTATCCAGATCCATTTGTAACAGTGCACTGTCCTCTGTTGTGTTATCTACTATATACAGTGCACTGTCCACTATTATGTTATCTACTATACACAGTGCACTGTCCTCTATTGTGTTTACCGCTTTACAGAGTTTAGTATCATCTGCAAAGATTGCTACTTTACTATTCAACCCCTCTACAAGGTCATTAATAAATATATTAAATAGAACATTCCCCAAGACTGACCCCTGTTGTCCCCACTAGTAACAATCACCACATCAGAATAAGAACCATTAATAACCACCCTCTGTTTCCTATCACTGAACCAGTTACTTGCCCACTTGCACACATTCTCCCCCAGCCCAATCCTTCTCATTTTATGCACCAATCTTTTATGTGGCACCGTATCAAATGCTTTGGAAAAATCCAGATATACGACATCCAGTGATTGCCCCTGGTCCAGTCTGGAGCTCACCTCCTCATAGAAGCTGATCAGGTGACAGGACCGATCCCTCATAAAGCCATGCTGATATGGAGTCATACATTTATTTTTATCAAGATATTCCAAAATAGCATCTCTTAGGAAACTAAACTCAATTAAAAAGTTACCTACAATCCCCCAAAAATCGCCTGTTCTCCACACTGCCAGTGTGTCACATGACCTCTGTGATATAACTGCTCCTGCCAGTGAAAATTAATTCCTAGATCAGTATATTAGTTGGTAACATGACAAGTGTTTGCTATGCACCGGCAGCAAAAGAACCTACCCTATGATGCTTTCACTGATTGGAACCTCTGTGGGGTGATGCTGGCCCCATTCAGCTGACAAGACTGCCGGAGGTCCCTTACCTCAGGAATTGTGTTGTATTAACATATGTAAGGATTTTACAAACTTTTTTTTTAATAATGAGAAGAGCCCGTTTCTTCTACTTGAGCCCCTGCCCCATAAAATGTCTGTGCATGTCCCTGACCGGCAGGTTAGCAAATAGGTATATAAGGAACCAAGGGGGAAAAGTTGAGGGGAAGAGACCATAAAGGATACATAAAACACAATAACATTCAAAAATAGCTCAAAATTAAGGGAAGGCAGGGAACAAAGTGGGCCGCCACCACAAGATTAGGAAAAAAAACGGACAGATGCCAGCACCAGGACTGCACTATTCTAGAGAAGTGGGTGGGTCAGATGGATTCCCTGAACCAATCATCTACCTGTCACCGGGCAGAACAGGAACTTCCCTCAGTTACCACAGACAGTAGGGTGAAGGCTCTGAACCAATCAGACTGAATATCCGACTGTCACCGGGCAGAGGAGAAATTCTCCCGACAACCACAAATACAAGGTTCAAAAGTTCAGATCCAATCAGCTACTGTTTCCAACCTTAAAGTCTGGTGAGAAAACACAATACTATGGGGGAGATTTATCAAAACCTGTCGAGAGGAAAAGTTGCTGAGTTGCCCATAGCAACCGATCAGAGCACTGCTTTAATTTTCGAAAAGGCCTCTGAAAAATGAAATAAGCGATCTTATTGGTTACTATAGGCAACTCAGCAACTTTTCCTCTGGACAGGTTTTGAAGAATCTCTCCCTATCAGCCCAAACTACAAGGGGACTATCCACATAGGTGACATACAGTAGGTGACTATAATCCCATGTGGATCTCTCCCTTATGATGGAGAACGTCCATTCAACTTATTGTGCCTGTTGGTTATTTTGAAAGGTCAATCTCTACAGTAGCCTGAACAGCCCAGGAATAGACTTAAAGGGGTACTCCATTGCCCCAGTGTTCAGGACATTTTGTTCCCAATGCTGGGTGCGGACTGCGGGAGTGGTGATGTCAGTCACGCTCCTCATGATGTCATGCCACATCCCCCTCAATACAAGACTTGCATTGAGGGGGCATGATGTGACATCATGAGGGGCGTGGCTATGACTTCACGACCCCCGCAGCCCAAACTCAGCGTTCAGAACAAAATGTCCTGAACACTGGGACAGTGGAGTACCCCTTTAACTCCTTAGCTCCAATGTGCTTGTAGATTGTTTGGGTTTCAACAAGTCTGGGGTTGAGTTTCTCCAGGTTGTGCTCCCTTGCAAAAGCAACGGAAAACACTCAATAACAGGGAGAATGCCAGAAGTAAGGAAAGGAGTTGTCCCACTTTTCCCTGTGAAGCCCGCACCATAGGGGTAAGGAAAAGAAGTGAGGCTTTGACCTGTCCCTAGGGCCATGACTGGAACCCAAACTAGTAGAAACCAATTAGATCTGTAATAGATGAGAAGATAGGTGGGTGGAGCCTAAACAACACACCAGTATCAAACACAAGAAGGTGTGGACTTTGTTGCATTAAATTTCCATTGGCCATGGCCCCTGAATGGATAAACATGTTAAAGCGATACTACACTGCCCCAGCATTCCGGAACATGAACAAACCCAACAAGAACATGTCAGAAGATGATGCCAAGCCAGGTCAATAAATGTGTAATTATTATTAGAAATCATTATCAAGGATCCATAGTGATGATATAACAGAGCTGAGAGTCAGGAGAGCAGTCAGACAAGTCAAGGTTCATTCGTTATGATGTGTCAGATATTGGTTTGCATTTCAGAGGTTTGGGAAGGTCTCCAGCAGTGTTTCCTCCGACATGCACCAGAGGGAAACTGATGGTAGAACTGATACCATTCATTTGAATGGGGCAGTTTACAATCATCAATTTGGACACCAGATGGTTGGACACACCAGACGGCACCAGACAGGGGAATGCAGCTCACTGTGTTCCCCTGTCCGGTGTCCAGAAACAATGGATGCCAGATGCTATGCAAGTGTTTACTAGGGATGAGCGAATCGAATCTGATGAATCCGAATTCGTTACGAATTTCAGGAAAAATTTGATTGGCAACGAATACGAATTCGTGTGAATTCAATCGTGCGAATCACTTCATTAAACTCCATTTAGTGCAGTCCAGGCTCCAGGGCATCTAAAATGGCAGATCCACATGTGAGGACATGGGGCAAGGAATCCTGGGAAGGCGGGTAGGTGGGATGACCCCGAATCACATGCAGCAAGCAGCCTATCAGCAGCCAGTCACCACTGTGATGTCACAGCCCTATATAATCGTCAGCCATCTTTCTCCAGCATTTCTCCAGCAGCGATTCACCTCCCAATCACATCAGCGTTCTATTGCAGAGAGGGACAGAGAGCAGTGTGTGTTGCACAGAAAAGCTTTTTTACAGTAGCGATTCACCTCAAGCCCAAATCCAGCCTAGAACACTGATAGGGAAGGGAGCGAGATTGAGAGAGAAAGTGCAATTTTGGGTGTAGTACACAGCGACTGTGTGCTGCAGCACTGGTGTGTAAAACAACTGAAAAGCTAATAGTAGCCAGCCAGTTAGGGTGAGCAGAACTCTAAAAGCATATAGTCCTCTATTAAGTGTAACCTGTGTGTACATCTAAGTGGTGTACCATTTTGTTTCTGTTAAAGTCTTAAGGGCCTAGATACTGTGAAAGGCCAGCCAAAAGTACACACCTGCTGGTGTTGTAGAGAAATACTGTTTTAAGTGTAGTGGAGGGTATTGTACTCCCCTCATACACACACTAAGTATGTCAGGAAGAGAAGTGCCAGGATGTGCACAGAGGAGTGGCAGAGGCCTAAATTCATCAGATAGAGGTCGCAGCAGACTAGGGGTGAGTGGCAGCAAGAGTCGCAGCAAGAGGCCTGAGCTTCCGTTATCAGCTAGCGGTCGTGTCTCGACCAGCAACTCATCTGCCAGTCATTCCGCCAACAATCCATGAGCGAAGCCATGTCCAAGAGACAACATTATGCGCCCACTCATCCAATGGCACAGAAGCTGAATGTGCTCCTGTCCAAGTTGCTGGTGCTGCAGTCCCTCTCTTTTCAAGTGGTGTACTCTGCACCTTTCAGAGAGTTGATGGCTTGTGCTGAGCTGTGGTGGAGAGTCCCAAGCCGTAATTTCTTTGAGAAGAAGGCAGTACCAGCCCTGCAAAGTTTTGTGGAACAGAAGGTGAGCCAACATGTGGAGCTGTAACGACAGTCAGGGACAATACATGTCCTTTACGGCCCACTCGGTGAAAGTGGTTCCTGCCCAGCCACAACAGCAACTTGGTCACACCGCTTCCTCCTCCACGCTCTCAGGCCGTTGGTCCTGTGACAGAGTGCGACTCCGCCTCCTCATCCTCCACCATGTCCTCAGGCTCCACTGCACGGACAAGTCTCAGTGCCCCTACAGAACACTATGTTTGCAGGACACGGCGGTGTCATGCTGTTCTTCACATGGTTTGCCTTGGCGAACGGAGTCCCACAGTGGAGGAACTGCTAAAAGTCATTCATCAAGAAATCGAATCGTGACTTACTCCATGAAAACTGGATATGGGAACCAGGAAGAACATCTTGTCTGCTCTGCGACAAGTAAGCCTGAGCCATGTGCCCGGCATGGCACATGTGTTCTATCTGGTTGTCAAGCAGTTCCTGAAGTGTTCCCCCATCCGCAAGACATCCTAACAATGGGAAGGAAACTTTGCATGCACTTCAGCCACTCGTACACGGCAAAGCACACCCTCCTTGAGCTGCAGTGTCAGACAACATAGTCTGATTTGCGACGTTTCCACACGTTGGAATTCCACCCTCCATATGTTGGACCGGCTGTATGAACAGAGAAAATCCATCACCGGTTTCTTGATGATCCAAGCGGATAGGAGTACTCCCCTGTGTAACTTCAATGTCAACCAGTGGCTACTCATATGTGACACCTGCCATTTGCTCAGGCCCTTTGAGGAAGCCACATTATTAGTCAGTTGCCAGGATTACGGGATGAACAACGTCACTCCACAGCTTCATCTACTACAACACATGTTGGAAACAATGGCTGGTCAGGGCACTGGAGACATGGCGCCTAAATCTCACGGCTATATGAGCTCCATGAACTGGAGGAGAAGGAGGAGGATGGGGAGGGGCACAGTGGAGCACAGTTTAGGTTTCGCAAGTTGGGCAGTTTTTCAAGTCATCTGACAGGAGAGGAGGAGCAGGAGCAGCTAGAGGGTTATGAGGAAGGTGAGATAGAGGACCCAGGCACACCGTGGCAGTATGTAGTGGAGATGGAGGCAGAAAGTCCCTCCGAGTCACTTGCACAAATGGCACGATGCATGCTCACTTGCTTGGGTAGTGACCGCCGAATTGTCACCATTTGGCAGCGGGATGACTTCTGGCTCTCCACCTTCTTGGACCCTCGCTACCAGCACAAAATGGGGACCTTTTTTACACCCACTGAGAGGGAGGACATCCTACGTAGTCAGTTGGCCGATGCCTATCTCAGCCATCGTCCATCCTCTCGCAGGTCTGACTCGAGGGGCCCTCTGCACTCACCTTCCACTGCCATGGCTGCTTGGAAGGGGTGGCAGGAGCAGTACCAGCTCAATCAGCAGCAGCCTAAGTCTACAGTCGCTGATGAGTAGCTTTCTTCACCCGAATGGTGAAGCAACTCATCAGCAGCAGGTAGACCTGGAGCAGGACCTGAAACAGCAGGTGGTGGCATACCTTGACTTGACCATTGTAACGCTCATGTTTCAGCAGACAGGAACACTGGTGGATGTAGATCCGCTGGACCTGTGTGGCAGATGAAACAGACCGTACAAGGGAGCGGAGTCTAAGGTGCCGCTGGTTTTCACCAGAGCCCGCCGCAAAGCGGGATGGACTTGCTGTGAAAGGCGGCACCCAGGTCGCTAGCCCTGGCACGGCTTGACCGCACAGGAGGCTGAGGAATTCGAGGCACAGGTATAATACAACAACTCGTGGTCAGGATAGCAGAAGGTCAGGGCTGGCAGCACAGTAGCATAGTCAGGAATGTAGCAAGTGGTCAGTAGGCAGATGGCTAAGGCGCAAGGTCAGGTCACAGAGCAAGGGGTATGATACACGGCAAGGCAATACACAAGAATGCTTTCTCTCAGGCACTAGGGCAACAAAGATCCAACAGGGAAGTCAGGGAGGTGGAGAAATGTATTAAGTGAGCCACAGGTGTGGCCCTAGGGGACAGGGACACGCACGCGGGACAGAGAGGCCTGGGAGGAGGCAGAAGGTGTCCCAGGATGCAAATCCCAGCCCCGCTGGCAGCAGAAGGAGACGGGGCCATGCATTCACGGCCCGCGTGTGCGGCCGGAGAACAGGTCCTAACAGTACCCCCCCCTTGGGTCTCCCCCACCTTTTACGGTTCAGAAAACTCCTGAGAAGGTCACGGTCCAGAATATTCTCCTCTGGCTCCCAAGATCTCTCCTCAGGACCGTAACCCTCCCGGTCAACCAGAAAAAATTGTTAACCTCTCATGGTTTTTGTGGCAAGGATCTCTTTAACCTTGAAGACATCTGAACCGGAGACTTGGGTGGGGACAAGATTCTTTTGAGAAAATTGGTTTATGAGAGGCTTAAGGAGAGAGACGTGTAAGGAATTGGGAATACACAACGTAGCAGGCAGACGGAGTTTGTAGGAGACAGGATACATTTTTTTGCAGAACTTGAAAGGGACCAAGGTAGCGAGGACCAAGCTTGTAGGAGGGGATCTTGAAGTGAATGTATTTAGAGGAAAGCCACACTATGTCACCAGGAGAGAAGGACGGAGGAAATCTTATCTACTCTTATCAACCTGCGCCTTCATGCGTGTGGAAGCCAGAGATAATGACTGTCGGGTTAGTTGCCAGATGGTGAAGTCACGGACCAACTCATCAACAGCAGGCACACCGGAAGGAACTGGGAGAGGAAGAGGAGAACAGAGATGGAGTCCATAGACAACAAAGAAGGTAGACTACCTCGTGGAATCCTTATGATTATATGAGAATTCAGCCCAAGGAAGAAGGTCGACCCAGTTGTCTTGGCGAGCTGAAACAAAATGACGAAGGTAAGTCTCAAGAATTTGATTAACCCTCTCCACCTGACCGTTGGACTGAGGGTGGTAGGCTGAGGAGAAGTCCAGATTGATGTCCAGACGGTTACAAAGAGCTCACCAAAACTTAGAGACAAACTGCACTCCACGATCCGAGACCTTCCTCAGCATATTGACCAAAGATATGCAGCAAGAAGTACTTCGCTAGCTGTGGGGCAGAAAAAAGACCAGGTAGTGGAATAAAATGAGCCATCTTGGAAAACAGATCCACAATGACCCAAATGACAGTGTTATCACGAGATGGTGGCAGATCGGTGATAAAATCCATAGCAATATGGGACCAGGGAGTCTCCGGAATGGGTAAAGGCTGTAAGAGTCCAGCGGGTCTCTGCCGAGTTTTGTCACGGGCTCAAATAAGTCCAACAGAAAAAATGGCAACACACGCAATAGTAACTGCTCAAAACCGGACGGAATTAATGAAATCTGCAACTTCTTTTTTTTTTTTTTTTTTTGTAAATAGTGTTTATTGAACATTTTCAAATAATACAACAATGGGCGGACGACAAGTCCGAACCTTAACATAAAAACATGTCACTACGTTAGCATTTACACTGAATAAAAGCAATGCCTACTACATATTAGTTCTGAGTTCAGAGAGCTCAGGTGTAACCACGCTAATCCCATGCACGTGGCCCCCGATCATTATTTTTGATACTGTGATTTATTTGCTCTACTAAGGGGACGTAACCTAAGATTGGACTTAAAAAGTAAAAGAAATGTCCTTTGAATTGATATCTAAATTGACTAATAAATCAACAGATGTCTACACATTCACCGAGGGTGAAAGAAACAGTATATTACAGGCGGCAGAACAAGCTGGATTGAACCTCTCGGAAGTACAAGGAGATGTCAAAATCAACTATGCAAAAAAGTTGAAATACTTAAAAAGGAAAGAGGTCAGCCTGACACTGCACTCCTCGACATTGACGGAATATCTAAAAGTGCATAGAATTGCGGGAGGATTGCGGAGCACAGTACACCCAGTGTTGCTACATGATGATAAAGAATATCAAAGTAAATGGTATGCACTATGTAACCGACATTCACTGGATTTGATGTGCCTAACGGTACAACACTTACAGGCAGCCATACAAGAGACACAAGAAGAGCTGAATAATATAGACTCAGAATTTAAAAAATATGATACCACAGAAAATTGTGGCAAAGTGCATGCGGAGCTAGAATCTAACATTGATAAATTACGTACCTCCATTTTACAAGTGAAACTTTCTAAGTTCGAACGGGACACTAAAGATTATCTTTAAGACCGAGTCTACACGTGGGCAGAGGAGAGAAGATGCAGTTGGAGAGTGAATCGGGAGCGAAAGAGTGAGTTTGAACCCTTCGAAGCGGGATCCACAGACAGTGAGACAGGGTCTGTCTCCAGCACTAAAAACAAGGCGTCTAAAGATTTTTTAGGGGCGCGCCCAAAGGATACAAAGCAAAGAAAACCGCCAAGTGTGAATACCGTAGAAGGGACACAAACACGAGCGCAATGGAAACAGAAAAAGAAAGCGGGGAGTTACTTATAAACCTGTCGGGGATTGAACTGACAGAGACACAAAAGACAGTAATTAACAAGGGACAGGGATTTGTTCCAAGAGAAAAATGTGACAGCTTTGACTTTATGGTGGATTTTCATAAATTTTGTAGATCTATCAAATTGAAAATGTTTTTTCAAGATAAACAGGGTAAAACTGAGAACACTGCTGCACCCCTTCATCCTAAACTAAAAAAGAAGAGTAGATTTGAGACTCTAATCCAGTGTCCCCTGTTGGATTCGTTCCAACAGGTGGTAACTAAAGAAGTTTTAGAAAAATGGTATAAGATTAAAGATTATAGTAAATCTAATTTTAATGTAGAGGAGAAAAAGGCTTTGAAACAATTGAAAATGGATGATAGAATTATTATTAAAAAAGCTGATAAATGCGGTGCTCGATAGAAATATGTATATGAACGAAGCTTATAGTCAATTATGTGAACAACAGGTTATTAGAAAGTTAAAGGGGGATCCAACTATGGAATTTAAGAAAGAGATTGATATGGTGCTTGAAGAAGCGTATCAAAATGGTGTGATTGGTGCACACGAAAAAAGTGCACTAACTAATGAAAATCCTAGGACCCCTGTCCTATATTTGTTGCCAAAGGTGCATAAGAATATGGAAAAACGCCCAGGACGTCCTATTGTCTCGGGGGTGAACTCCATTCTAAGCCCTTTGGCAACCTATATAGATGGTCATTTACAAAAAATAGTGACTGCCCTTCCCAACTGCCTGAGAGACACCAATCAATTTTTAGACTGTATCACTGGTATTACTGATTTACAGGACGTCCTGCTCTGTACTCTTGATATCTAGAGCCTTTATACCAATATTCCCACTCAGGAAGGGATATTGGCGATTAAAGAACACTTAATGTTCGATAGCAATTTGTCCAATGCAAAAATCGCATTTTTGATTGAATTGTTAGAAATTGTTCTGCTTAAGAATTATTTCAGATTTGGTGAGGAGTTTTTTCTCCAGGAACAGGGGACCTCGATGGGGTCCCCTGTCGCACCAAACCTGGCAAATATTTTTATGTGCAAATTCGAAAGCCAATTCATTGCTGGACATGATCTAAGTGTCAAGCTGAGACTGTGGGTCCGCTATGTGGACAATGTGTTCTTCCTCTGGGCGGGCACACAGTCTCAGCTACAGACTTACGTAGAATATCTAAATGTTTGTCACCCCCTCATTTTCATCAGAAGTAAGTGAAAAATAGATTAGTTACTTGGATGTAAAAGTGATTAAAAATAGAGAAGGTGGACTAGATACCACATTGTATGTGAAAGAGAGCGATCGTAATAATTTACTGCATCGCAAAAGTGGACATGCCCCACCAGTCTTCAAAGGAATACCAAAGGGACAACTTATAAGAACTAGAAGGATCTGTAGTGATGAGACAGAATTTCAGAAGAATAAAGAGATCATGATTAAAAAGTTTGTACAGAGGGGTTATAATGAAAAGGAAATGGAAGAGATAGCCAGGGAAGTAGAGACAATACCTAGAAAAGACCTTAGGAAGAATAAAAAGAAAAATCTGAAAAAAGATTTAACATTTTTTTCAGTATATGACTGTCATTCAAAATTGATAAAACAAACTATTTATAAGTACTGGGGACTTCTAACAGCGGACGACAAGATCGCACGTCTGCTTAGAAATCGTCCGAGATTTATTTATCGGAAAAATAAGTCCCTGGCTAATCATTTGATAAGAGCCGATATTAAAAAGAAACAGGTCAGTAAACAGACTTTTTTGAAAGCAAGACAAGCAGGAACATTTGCATGTTTATCATGCCAGAACTGCAATGCAATCATTAACCCCTTAAGGACCAGGCCACTTTACACCTTAAGGACCAGAGCATTTTTTGCAATTCTGACCACTGTCACTTTAAACATTAATAACTCTGATGCTTTTACTTATCATTCTGAGATTGTTTTTTCGTGACATATTCTACTTTAACATAGTGGTAAATTTTTGTGGTACATTGCATCCTTTCTTGGTGAAAAATCCCCAAATTTGATGAAAAAATGAAAATGTAGCATTTTTCTAACTTTGAAGCTTTCTGCTTGTAAGGAAAATGGATATTCCAAATACATTTTTTTTTGGTTCACATATACAATATGTCTACTTTATGTTTGCATCATAACATTTATGAGTTTTTACTTTTGGAAGACACCAGAGGGCTTCAAAGTTCAGCAGCAATTTTTACATTTTTCACAAAATTTTCAAACTCACTATTTTTCAGTGACCAGTTCAGTTCTGAAGTGGATTTGAAGGGTCTTCATATTAGAAATACCCCATAAATGACCCCATTATAAAAACTACCCCCCCCCCCCCCCAAAGCATTCAAAATGACATTCAGTAAGTGTTTTAATCCTTTAGGTGTTTCACACATTTTTAAAAAGGGTAATAGCAGAAAATACCCCCCAAAATTTGAAGCCCAATTTCTCCCAATTCAGAAAACACCCAATATGGGGGTGAAAAGTGCTCTGCTGGCGCACTACAGGTCTCAGAAGAGAAGGTGTCACATTTGGCTTTTTGAAAGCAAATTTTGCTCTGGGGGCATGCCGCATTTAGGAAGCCCCTATGGTGCCAGAACAGCAAAAAAAAAAAAAACACATGGCATACCATTTTGGAAACTAGACCCCTCAGGGAACGTAACAAGGGGTAATGTGAACATTTATACCCCACAGGTGTTTCACGACTTTTGCATATGTAAAAAAATTATAATAATTTTACCTAAAATGCTTGGTTTTCCAAAAATTTTACATTTTTAAAAAGGGTAATAGCAGAATATACCCCCCAAAATTTGTAACACAATTTCTCCCGAGTACGGCGATACCCCATATATGACCCTAAACTGTTGCCTTGAAATACGACAGGGCTCCAAAGCAAAAGAGCGCCATGCGCATTTGAGGCCTAAATTGGGGACTTGCATAGGGGTGGACATAGGGGTATTCTACACCAGTGATTCCCAAACAGTGGCTATCTGGCAATACTGGGAGTAGTTGTTTTGCAACAGCTGGAGGCTCCGTTTTGGAAACAGTGGCGTACCAGACGTTTGTCATTTTTATTGTGGAGGGGAGGGGGGCTGTGTAGGGGTATGTGTATATGTAGTGTTTTTTACTTTTTATTTTATTTTGTGTTAGTGTAGTGTAGTGTTTTTAGGGTACAGTCACACGGGCGGGGGGTTCACAGTAGTTTCTCGCTGGCAGTTTGAGCTGCGGCAGAAAATTTCCCGCAGCTCAAACTTGCAGCCGGATACTTACTGTAAACCTCCGCCCATGTGAGTGTACCCTGTACGTTCACATTGGGGGGAGACATCAAGCTGTTGCAAAACTACAACTCCCAGCATGTACGGTCTATCAGTGCATGCTGGGAGTTGTAGTTTTGCAACAGCTGGAGGCACACTGGTTGTCAAACACCGAGTTTGGTAACAAACTCAGTGTTTTTCAACCAGTGTGCCTTCAGCTGTTGCAAAAGCTACAACCCCCAGCATGTACAGACAGTGGAAGGGCATGCTGGGACTTGTAGTTATGCAACAGCTGGAGGCACAATACTTTGGCTGGGGATTGTAGTTATGCAACAGCTGGAGACACACTGGTTTGCTACTTAACTCAGTCTTTCATAACCAGTGTGCCTTCAGCTGTTGCAAAACTACAACTCTCAGCAGTCACCGACAGCCAACGGGCATGCTGGGGGTTGTAGTTATGCAACCAGCAGATGCACCACTACAACTCCCTTGATTGTGAAAGCTTGGAGTTGTAGTTATACAACAGCTGAAGGTACACTTTTCCATAGAAAAAATGTGCCTCCAGCTGTTGCAAAACTATAAGTCCCAGCATGCCCATAAGGGAATGCTGGGAGTTGTGGTGGTCTGCCTCCTGCTGTTGCATAACTACAGCTCCCAGCATGCCCTTTTTGCATGCTGGGAGCTGTTGCTAAGCAACAGCAGGAGGCTGTCACTCACCCAACTGCTGATCCACGCTGCAGGTCAGTCCCTCGCCGCCGCCGCTCCTGGGGCCCCGATCCCAACAGGGACGCTGGGGATCGGGGTCCCCAGCTGCCGGGGTCCTCTTCCCGCACCCGATCACGTCCTCCGGAAGAGGGGCGGATCGGGTTGCGGGAGTGACACCCGCAGCAGGTGCCCTGATTGGTCGGCCGGTAAACTGGCCGACGAATCAGGGCGATCGTGAGGTGCCACCTCACCCCTGCTGGCTATGGCTGTTCAGGGCCGTCAGAGACAGCCCCGATCAGCCAGTAATTCCGGGTCACCGGGTCACTGGAGACCCGATTGACCCGGAATCCGCCGCAGATCGCTGGGCTGAATTGTTCAGCGATCTGCGGCCATCGCCGACATGGGGGGTCATCATGACCCCCCTGGGCGATATGCCGCGATGCCTGCTGATCGATATCAGCAGGCATCGGGCACCGGCTCAGCTCCAGCTGGCTGCGGGGGGGCCGGGAATGGACAGGACGTACTCCTACGTCCTCGGTCCTAAAGGACTCGGAAACGGGGGCGTAGGAGTACGTCCATTATCCTTAAGGGGTTAAAGGAGATGTGGTAGTACACCCTAGAAAGGGAGCTAAAATCCCTATTAAGGGGTGGCACTCGTGCAACAGCAGCCAAGTGATTTATTTTCTTAAATGCCCTTGTGGTATGGGCTATGTTGGCCAGACCACAAGGAGCATTAAACAGAGAATCAACGAGCATAAAAGCGCGATTAGATCTTTTCAAAAAGAACAGGACAATGTGAACAGGAACGAAGGTGATGTGATAATTAAAGAAAAATTTGAAACCAGTGTAGCGAGGCCCTTTGCTGAACATTGACACCATGTAAATGAGCTTAGATGGCAGATACTTGAGAACATGGAGGGAGAAAATTAAGAACAAATAAAAATGAATTCATTGAGAAATGAGGTACGCTGGATACAGAAACTGGGCACTTTAAAACCGGACGGAATTAATGAAATCTGCAACTTCAATGTTTTTCTATAATTTAGTATATACTGGATCTTTGTAATTTTATATGTTTTTAACCCTTTTGATACTGTTTTGATACTTTGTGTAATTTTTGTATTCTTGTTGCAGAACTGATGTCTCACGAGAACCATAGATGTATTTAGTATGGTGATGGGCGTTATTCACATGATGCTTGACAAAGAAGGTGTTTCCTTCGAAACGTTGCATTTACCGACACACCCTCGGGTGTAGGAGATGGCCGTACTAATGGACACAGGTCACACAAGGATTGAGAACCTGGTGAGCCCATGAAATCTCCGGCTGGACACTGCTGAAATATTATTGTACACTTGGGTGAATATTTTTCTTTTCCTGTGAGATGTATTAATCTCTTGAATATGTAAAATAAGTCTTTGAGCAGTTACTATTGCGTGTGTTGCCATTTTTTCTGTTGGACATATTAGTTCTGAGTTCAGAGCACTCAGGTGTAACCACGCAAATCCCATGCACGTGGCCCCCGATCATTATTTTTGAGACGGGCTAAAATAACACAAGAACGGACAAAATCAGAAACATCACATTCAAGATGGGGCCACCAGTAGTACAGAGAGATTAGAAGTAGAGTCTTACATATTCCAGGATGACCTGCTGTCAAGGAAGAATTACCCCACTTCAGTACCGTGCGTCTTAATCTGGCGGGCACAAAGGATTTTCCAGGAGCAGCCGAAATCAATTGATCAGGAGGAATAATATGCCTAGGCGTGGAGTCTAAGACATCAGAGGAGCTGATGTTTTTGTCTGCTGAAACGAAGTGAATAAAGAAGTTAAATCTAGAAAAGAACAGAGACCACCTTGCCTGACGGGGGTTCAAACGTTGAGCAGACAGAAGGTATATAATATTCTTATGGTCGGAGTAGATGCTGACCGGAAAGCCTAGAAAGCGATGAATAGTACGTAGGCCAGAAGGACGAGGCCAATCCAACACCGCAGACAATTTTTCTGGATGCATCTGCAGGCCCTGATAAGAGACAATGTAGCCAAGAAACGGAAGACTTGATTTAGCGAATAGGCATTTCTCCAGTGTAGAGATGATTCCTCCGTAGATGCTGAAGAACAAGACGAACATGAGTACGATGTTCCTCTAAGTTGACAGAGAAGATCAAGATGTCATCAAGGTATACGACAACATAGGTGTAGAGAAGATCACGAAGATGTAATTAGCAAACTCTTGAAAAACAACTGGAGCATTGCAGAGACCAAAAGGCATTACGAGATACTCAAAATGTCCATCACAAGTATTGATCGCTGTTTTCCATTCATCTCCCTTGCGGATAAGAATGAGGTTATATGCTCCACGTAAGTCCAATTTGGAAAAGACCTTGGCACCTCGGAGGCGGTCAAAAAGTTCAGAGATAAGAGGTAGTGGGTAACGATTCTTGACTGGGATTTTGTTAAGTCCCCGGTAGTCAATGCATGGATGGAGTAAGCCATCCTTATTCTCCACAAAGAAGAAACCTGCTCCAGCTGGAGAAGAGGACTAACGGATAAATCCCTTTTGGAGATTCTCCTGGATATACTGAGCCAAGGATTTGGTCTCAGGAACCAATAAAGGATAAATCCTTCCATGAGGAGTAGTACCAGGCAGGAGATCTATAGGGCAGTCTTAAGGACGATGTGGCGGCAGAGACCCAGCCTGCTTCTTGCAGAAGATGTCAGCAAAATCTTGGTAAGGTGGCAGCAGGTCAGGTAAAGGAGGAAGATGAGTAACAACTTTAAGCTGGACTGGTTGGAGGCAAAGATTTTGACAGGATTGTCCCCAGCTAATAATTTCTCCAGTTCTCCAATCCAGTTGCGGAGAATGGCGTCACAGCCAAGGAAGGCCAATCTTTTCTTTATGCAATGCTCCCACTTGCATGACAAGAGATTTGGTGCGGAAGTGAACCCTACAGTCCAGATTTTGTCCATTAACTGAGGAGATGAACAAGGGCTTGGCAAGCCAAGTGACAGGAAGATGATACTTGTGGACCAAAGCATCAATAAAGTCACCTGCGGATCCAGAATCCAAAAATGCTGTAGCGCTGAAGCGAGACTTGGCTGAAGCGAAGACATGTACAGAAATAGTTAAGCAAAAAGAGTTAATATTCACACCCAGGGACGCCTCTCCTACGTACCCTAGGTGTGAGCATTTCCCGGATGCTGTGGATGAACTGTACAGTACTTGAGGAAGTGCTCCGGGCTAGTACAATACAAGCACAAAATCTTACTGCGTCGTCGTGACCACTCCTGTTGAACAAGACAAGAACAATCCACTTGCATAGCCACTTCGGCAATAGGCACAGGAAACTGCAGAGGTGGACGTCGAAACACAGGTGCCAGGCGAGGATATCTTTGTGTTCGGACAGGTTCCCTCTCTAAGCGCAGCTCTTCCTGCCTCTCAGCAAAACGCACATCAATACATGTGGCCAAGGGGATAATTTCAATCAAAGAAGATGGAGGATCACGTGCTGCAGGGGCATATTTAATCCTGCTTGGCAGTCCTTTTTTGAATGTATCACACAAGGCCTCATCATTCCATACTAGTTCTGAGGCTAGAGTGCGGAATTGAATGGCGTAGTCACCAACGGAAGAATTTCCTTGACAGACGTTCAGCAAAGCCGTCACAGCAGAAGAGGCACGTGGGGGTTCCTTGAAGACACTGGGAAATTCTGCAAAGAAAGCCGACAAGTTGGGGGTTACTGGATCACTGTGGTCCCAAAGGGGTGTAGCCTAGGCCAGGGCTCTTCCGGACAGCAGGCTAATGACAAAGGCCACCTTTGCATGTTCCATGAATAACTGTACAGACGTGAGCTCCAAGTGCATGGAGCACTGTGTAACGAAGTCTCTGCATAACTTGGAATCACCATCATACTTATAAGGTAAAGGCAGACGTAGCTGGGAGCCAGAAGATACTGCAGGAACTTGTGGAGGGAGCGGGACAGGTTGCAATAGCTGCTGCTGTTTTTTCTGCATGGTCAATAGCTTTTACATCATAGCAGATAGTTTAGTAAGTTGCTGTGCCCGTCTAGCCAACTGCTGAGACTGACATACCACAATGGAGGGAAGATCCGCAACTTCAGGCAGGGGTACCTCAGCGGGATCCATGGCCGTATCTTACTGTAACACTCACATTTCAGCAGACAGGAACACCGGTGGATGTAGATCCGCTGGACCTGTGTGGTAGATGACACGGACCGTACCAAGGAGTGGAGTCTAAGGTGCCGCCGGTTTTCACCAGAGCCCGCCGCAAAGTGGAATGGACTTGCTGGCACGGCTCTACCACACAAGCAGCTGAGGAATTTGAGGCACAGGTAGGATAAGGCAACTCATGGTCAGGATAGCAAAAGGTCAGGGCAGGCGGCACAGTAGCGTAGTCGGGAATGTAACAAGTGGCCAGTAGGCAGGTGGCAAAGGAGCAAGGTCAGGTCACGGAGCAAAGGGTATGATACACAGCGAGGGAATACACAGGAACGCTTTCTTTCAGGCACTAGGGCAACAATGAACCAGCAGGGAAGTGTTGGAGGTGGAGAAATTTACTAAGTGAGCCACAGGTGTTTATTTAATTAATGGTCGTACTGGCCCTTTAAATTTCAGAGCTCTGGCGCGCGCGCGCTCTAGGGGATGGGGACACGAACGTGAGAGCAGAGAGGCCAGGGAGGAGGCAGAAGAAACAGGAGGTGAGTGATGAGCAGGGATTCGCATGCGGGCAAGTCCTGCAATGCGAATCCCAGCACCTCCAGCAGCAGAAGAAGAGGCCATGCGCTCACGGCCCGCATGTGTGTCCGCAGCGCAGGTTCTAACAACCATGCAAACACACCTTAAAGATCTTCTGGGCAGACAAACTTGATTTGTGGCCACAACTAGCAGACTTTGCCCTGGAAAAGCTGTCCTGACCGGCCCCTGGGGACCCCCGCAATCTTGTATTCGCTAACCACCTGTTTGAGCTGCACGCCGGGGTGCAAGCTCACAAACAGCCGGGTGGCGACCACGGCAGTCACGCCCCCTCCCATAGACTTGCATAGCGGGGGCGGGGGGTGACATCACACGGGGGCGGAGTTGTGTCGTCATGATACTCAAGCCACGTGGTCGCCACCCAACTGTTTGTGAGCTGGCACCGCGGCATGCAGCTCAAACAGGTGGGTGGCAAATACAAGATTGCGGGGGTCCCCAACGGCGGGACTCCCGCGGTGAGACATCTTATCCACTATCCTTTGGATAGGGGATAAGATGTCTCAAGGCTGGAGTACCCCTTTAAGGCGCTGCTCCCCGGTTACAGACATTCCTCCACATCAGACCACACGTAAGTATTGAGGAAATGCATTACGTAAAACTTAACTTTTAATAATATTCTTAGGATAAAATATATGGACCCAAATTTTTTTTTAAATCAAACAAAAGGAAAGGTATGCAAAAAATACCATGTGGCACCTACACCACCTCTAAAAGGTGGAAGGGAACAACGTATGGTCCATTGTAACCGGGGGGGGGGGGGGGTAAAAACTTCCCCTGTAAGGCCCAACTCTCGCATTAATTCCCTTCTTGGCAAGTGTTACTCACCCTAAAAAGGGCGGCCCCACACAGGAACCTCTCCCTATTTCCCCCTACAAACACTGCCATTTCCCATGGTTTTTTGTTGGAAATAGATAAAGTTTCCTGTGTGGGGCCGCCCTTTTTTGGATGAGTAACACTTGCCAAGAAGGGAATTAATAGGGCAAAAGTAGGGCCTTACATGGGAAGTTTTTACCCCCACCTGCTACAATGGACCATACGTTGTTCCCTTTCACCTTTTTGAGGAAAGTGTTACTCGTCTTATAAGTGTGGGAAGTGTTTACCCCACCGGTTACAATGGACCATGCGTTGCTCCCATCCACCTTTTAGAATTCTTTGCATCAAATCAATATTTGGTGGTGTAGGTGGCACATGGTGTTTTTTGCACACCTTTCGTTTGATTTAAAAAAAAAATAATTATGTCCATATATTTTATCCTAAGCATATTATTAAAAGTTAAGTTTTACATAATGCATTTCCTCAATACTTGTGCACACTAACACTTTTACAAAAGAGACCGTTTTCTTCTGCCTACCTGCCTCAGCTACTATTCTGATCCTGCCACCTGCCTGATGCCACATATCTGATGCTAAGTTCTCCTGTTTTCACCCACCTTCGTCACCGGGTACTAGTATTGCCACCCACCGCACCACTGTCACTGGGTCACTTTCAGGACTCCTGATGCTGCTGCTGCCACCTCCAGGCTGTCTCATTCTATCACCATATGTTCTACTCATGCTGATGCCAGCTCCAGGCTGTCTCATATTGCCACCATATGTTGTCCTCATGATGCTGCCACCTCCAGGCTGTGTCATTCAGCCACTATATGCTCTCCTCAAGCTGCTGCCACCTCCACAGTGTGTCATTCAGCCACTATATGGTCTCCTCATTCTTCCTCCACATCCAGGCTGTATCATTCATCCACTATATGTTCTCCTCATGCTGCCGCAAACTCCAGGCTGTGTCATTCAGCCACTATATGCTGCCGCCAACTCCAGGCTGTGTCATTCAGCCACTATGTTTTCCTCATGCTGCTGACACCTCCTCGCTGTGTAATTCAGCCACTATATGGTCTCCTCATGCTGCCGCAAACTCCAGGCTGTGTCATTCAGCCACTATATGCTGCCGCCAACTCCAGGCTGTGTCATTCAGCCACTATATGGTCTCCTCATGCTGCTGCCAACTCCACGCTGTGTCATTCAGCCACTATATGGTCTCCTCATGCTGCCGCCACCTCCAAGCTGTGGTATTCAGCCACTAATTGGTCTCCTCATACTGATGCCACCTCCAGGCTCTGTCATTATGCCGCTCTGCAACAGTGATTCTAATTGCGACGCCTCTGATCTGCATGTCATACTGAATAACAGTATTATTTCACTAACCCAGCACACTCCATATGTGTGTTACAACAAGACAAAGTGTTCTACACCTCTATTGCAATAGCCGTTTTTAATAGAAATTCGCAGCAAATAAATTCGGACCGAAACAAATTTTTTTGGGAAACTTCAGCGGATCTGCCAAATCGAATTTTTCAAAAATTCGCTCATCTCTACTGTTGATACCTGACGCATGTTGTCATCAGTTGTGGCATCAGTTGCGTCAAGACTTAGGCAGAGTTCACCTATTCCAGAAATCCGACACATGTGAACCCAACCTAAGAATAGCGAAATGACCCTTCCATCTCCTCCTTACATCTTATGCTTCTCGTTCTTCATCATACAAAGGGGTTTGAGCAGAAGTTTCACTTTCTCCAGTATCAGTTCTCCAAACCTGCCTCGGGGTCAGTACAGGAGATTTCAGGAGTCTCCCGATCTCGTGCCAAGAAGACGAGTCCAGACGACACATCTGGCAGCAAGAGGAGCTCAGTGACTAAATCATTCATAAGACATCGGAATCCACCTGATCTATGGATTCATCGGCTCCTCTAATGCACAACAATCTGAAGATAAATCTTCCCAAGAAGACACCGGAGCCGTTAACTACAGAAGCTTTTTGCCACGTGCACTTTTTACCTATTAATTATTAACAAAAATAATATATTCAGTAAGACGTCTTCCGGGATGATCGGCCATTACGGGATGTAAACCTGCGGAGAAGATGCCTGAGCGCCGGCACCATCTTACCAGTGAATGGCATTAGCGCTGTATATATTGTATTTCACACCAGGCAGCGCTAATTACTGATTGCGTATGAGGCGTTACATCCCCCTTAAGCTTTATAAGTCCCTTCCCCTTATTGAGACCCCTCCCCCTGATTAGGCCGCTCACTTTGTCTAGGCTCTGGCCCTAAGTTTCTTAGCAGCCTTTTTATATGCAATATAACAACCTCTCCATGTACTGATTTACTGACGAGTCTGTAATTATTCATAGCTGCCAATCCAAGCAAGTAATGCTGCAGTGTAAAGCATTGGGTGGTGCTGAACAGCAATTTCCGCATTTTCTTTTATTCAAACACATAAACAAAGACATATATACAATATATATCATAATCTATATGTATATATATATATACAGTGGTCCCTCAAGTTACAATATTAATTGGTTCCAGGACGACCATTGTATGTTGAAACCATTGTATGTTGAGACCAGAGCTCTATGGAAACCTGGTAATTGGTTCTAAAGGCACCAAAATGTCATCCAAAACTAGGAAGACGTGAGGATTAAAGAAAAATAAGTAGATAACTAATACAGATAAAGCAAGTCCTTACATATAAAAGTAAGAAAGATCTGCTGGGAGCTGTAAATCACTGTCTATGTCAGTGTTTACCAAGCATGGAGCCTCCAGCTGTTGCAAAACTACAACTCCCAGCATGCCCGGACAGCCAAAGGCTGTCCGGGCATGCTGGGAGTTGTAGTTTTGCAACAGCTGGGGGCACCCTGCTTGGGAAACACTGGTCTATGTAGAGGACAGGAGCTTCTTCGGAGTCCTGTACAGTGCACGCAATGTCCTAAAAAAGTAACATGGAGCCGCCCTCAGCTGGTGTCCAAAGGAGCAGATAACCCTGGCACAGGTAAAGAGTACAGAACATGTAATACCTCCCTGTACTGTAGGGGGCACTACCAGACACCAGTCAGTGCATACACTTCAGTAATACAGGTAAAGAGTACAGAACATGTAATACCTCCCTGTACTGTAGGGGGCACTACCAGACACCAGTCAGTGCATACACTTCAGTAATACAGGTAAAGAGTACAGAACATGTAATACCTCCCTGTACTGTAGGGGGCGCTACCTGATACCAGTCAGTGCATACACTTCAGTAATACAGGTAAAGAGTACAGAACATGTAATACCACCCTGTACTGTAGGGGGCGCTACCAGACACCAGTCAGTGCATACACTTCAGTAATACAGGTAAAGAGTACAAAACATGTAATATCTCCCTGTACTGTAGGGGGCGCTACCAGACACCAGTCAGTGCATACACTTCAGTAATACAGGTAAAGAGTACAGAACATGTAATACCTCCCTGTACTGTAGGGGGCGCTACCAGACAGGAATTCAGTGCATACACTTCAGTAATACAGGTAAAGAGTACAGAACATGTAATACCTCCCTGTACTGTAGGGGGTGCTACCAGACACCAGTCAGTGCTTATACTTCAGTAATACAGGTAAAGAGTACAGAACATGTAATACCTCCCTGTACTGTAGGGGGCGCTACCAGACATTAGTCAGTGCATACACTTCAGTAATACAGGTAAAGAGTACAGAACATGTAATAACTCCCTGTACTGTAGGGGGCGCTACCAGACACTAGTCAGTGCATACACTTCAGTAATACAGGGGTTTTACCAGTGAATGTCCATTCTGATTGGTCGGTTCTTCCAGCCATTGACACGTTTCACAGATCTGGACTGTCCGTAGCATTGTATGTTGAGTCTGGTTTCAACTTACGATGTCCAGAAAAGACCATTGTATGTTGAAACTATTGTATGTAGAGGCCATTGTAAGTTGAGGGATCACTGTATATATATATATATATATATATATATATATATATATATATATATATATCTCAATGGCCTTCATTTACTAAGAGTGTTGTGTAGGTTTCTTTGTGGGTTTTAATCCCCTACAATTTATTTTCCACGGTATTTACTAAGGTTTCCCTACATTTTCCACTACATTATGTTAGGATTCAGCAGGCTGAAGGTGGATCCTCTGTGTCAGCGAGGGATTGGCGTGGACCGTTTCTAAGTTGCTACTGGTATTCACCAGAGCCCGCCGCAAAGCGGGATGGTCTTACAGCGACGGTAGTAACCAGGTCGTATCCACCGGCAACGGCTCAACCTCTCTCACTGCTGAGATAAGCGCGGTACAAGGGAGAAGACAAGAGCAAGGTCAGACGTAGCAGAAGGTCAGGGCAGGCAGAAAGGATCGTAGTCAGGGGCAACGGCAGGAGGTCAGGAACACAGAAATGGCAAACACAGTAATAGCTTTCTCAAGGCACAATGGCAACAAGATCCGGTAAGGGAAGTGAGGTAATATGAGCATTAAACAGGTGCAAGCTAATCAGACTGATCGGGCCAGGCACCAATCATTGGTGCACTGGCCCTTTAAATCTTAAAGAGCCGGCGCGCGCGCGCCCTAGGGAGCGGGGCCGCGCGCGCCGGGACAGCACAAGCGGGGAACGAGTCTGGTAAGCAGGTCGGAATGCGAATCGCGAGCGGGCGCGTCCCGCATCGTGGATCGCATCACGGCTAGGGACATTATCGCAGCGCTCCCGGTCAGCGGGTCTGACCGGGCGCTGAGAACAGGAGAACGCTGCGAGCACTCCGGGAGCGCTAGGCATAACACATTACACATGTTCTGATCTGTCGGGTTTTCCTCAGCTCAAATCCACCACATTTTATGTGGAAACCTCAGTAAATATGTTGGGTTTTTGTGAAAATGTCGGGAACACGCCCCTTTTTGGAAACCACGCCCCCTTTTCGGGTTTTCTTAGCAAAATGGAGAGTTAGTCGGGGTGGTTTTTTCAACTCTGGCGCAAATTCTGGCCAAAAAATCTGTCGCAGACAGAATATCTGGCGCAATGCGACAGAATCGGGCGCACAAAACATGACGGGTTTGCAATAGTAAATGAGAGACAATGTGTGTATGTGTCTATGTCCCAGCATCACTTCTAAAGGGCTGAAGAGATTTCGAGAAAACTTGGTCACATTTGACTTATATGTCAACTACAAACATAGGATAGATAAATTAACCCTTACCACTCCCCCCCCCCCCCCCCCCCCCTTTGTGAGGGTCGGGGTTTTTGTTTAAAGTCCCCATGCAAATCTATGGGAAATGTAGGTTCCAGCATAACTTCCGTACGGCTGGAGATATTTCGATGAAATTTAGTCACATGTTACCTTTATGTCAAATAAAAATATATGATAGTTACCGTCTTTTTCGCCGTATAAGACGCACTTTTTCTTCCCCAAAACTGGGGGGGAAAAGTTGGTGCGTCTCATACGGCGAATACACCCCTATCGCGGCGGTCCCTGCGCCCATCAACGGCCGGGACCCGCGGCTAATACAGGACATCACCGATCGCGGTGATGCCCTGTATTAACCCTTCAGACGCGGCGATGAAAGCTGACCGCTGCGTCTGAAGGGAAAGTGACACTAACCTGGCTGTTCAGCGATTTCACCGCGGCGTCCCGAACAGCCCGACTGAATAGCCGGGTTAGTGCTTACAGGACACCGGGGGGGACCTTACCTGCCTCCTCGGTGTCTTCTCCGTTCAGGGATCCCCTGTATGGCCGGCGCTCTCCTTCCTCGTCATCACGTCGTCGCGTACGTGCGTCGGCGTGCGTAACGATGTGATGGCGGCGACGGAGAGCGAAGATACCCGGCCGGCAGCAGAGACGTTCCGGAGCAACGGGGACACGGCGACAGCGATGGAGCGACATCCAGGGCAGCGGTGACGGGTCCGGAGCGGCGGGGACATGTGAGTATTACCTCCTATGCAGTGGTCTTCAATCTGCGGACCTCCAGATGTTGCAAAACTACAACTCCCAGCATGCCCGGACAGCCAACGGCTGTCCGGGCATGCTGGGAGTTGTAGTTTTAGCAACATCTGGAGGTCCGCAGGTTGAAGACCACTATTGGGTTCAAAATCTTAAATTTTTTAGATTTTGCACCTAAAAATTGTGTGCGTCTTATACGCCGGTGCGTCCTATAGGGCGAAAAATACGGTAAATTAACCCTAACCTACCCCCTCACGTGAAGGATGGTGTTTTTGTCTGAAAAGAAATCTGTCACCAGTGTCACCTGTGCTAACCTGTCGGTACCGACAGACAATTTTATTTTTACGCTTTCGTTTTTTCCTCCTAGCCTTCAAACAATCATAACTCTTTTATATTTTCATCCACAGACCAGTATGAGGACTTGTTTTTTGCGCGACCAGTTGTCCGGTGTAATGCCATCACTCACTTTACCATAAAATGTATGGCGCAACCAAAAAAAAATACTATTTGTGTGGGGAAATTAAAAAGAATACCGCAATGGTGCAAATTTTGGAAGGTTTCGTTTTCACGCCGTACAATTTATGGTAAAAATAACGTATGTTCTTTATTCTTTGGGTCAATACGATTAAAATGATACCCATGATAATATACTTTTCTATTACTGGTGCGCTTAAAGGGGTACTCCGTACAAACGGGGTGCCGCGTGCAAGATCACGGGCGTCCCCAGCTGCGGGACTCCCGCGATCAGGCATCTTATCTCCTATCCTTTGGATAGGAGATAAGATGTGTACGCACCGGAGTACCCCTTTAAAAAAAATCGCAAACTGTTTAATTAAATTAGTACGTTTAAAATCCCCCTATTTTGCTGACCTTTAACTTTTTCATTTTTCCGTATAAGCGGCGGTATGAGGGCTAATTTTTTGCGCCGTGATCTGTACTTTTTATTTGCTTATATAAAACTCTTAATACTTTTTTTATTATTTTTTTTTTAAATAAAATATTATAAAAAAGCAGCTATTTTGGACTTTTTATTTTTTTTTTTTCACGTTCACGTCGTTCACCGTACGGTATAATTAACATTTTATTTTAATAGTTGGGATATTTACACATGCGGCAATACCAAAAATTTAAATAAAATATTTTTTTTTACACTTTTTGGGGGTGAAATAGGGAAAATGGGACAATTTACGTTTTTATTGGGGGAGGGGGGGTTTTCCAATTTTTTTTACTTTTATTTTTTACTTTTTTTACTTTTACTTTTATTTTTTACTTTTTTTACTTTTATTTTTACACTTTTTATGTCCCCATAGGGGATTATTTATAGCAATCATTCAATTGCTAATACTGTTCAGTGCTATGCATAGGACATAGCACTGATCAGTATTATCGGTCATCTTCTGCTCGATCGCAGATCAGAGAAGAAAACCTCGGGAGACGGCCGGAGGCAGGTGAGGGGACCTCCGACCGCCATGTTGGATGTTCGGATCGCCGCGCCAGCGCTGCGGACGATCCGATCATCCATTCAAAGTACCGCGATGCTGCAGATGCCGTGATCTGTATTAATACCGCGATCGTGGATGTCCGCCATTACGGGCGGGTCCCTGGCTGCGATCAGCATAGGACGTAAGTGTACATACTGGTGCGTTAAGTACCACCTCACCAGGACATACATTTACGTCCTTCGTCATTAAGGGGTTAACAAAGGTCGGGACCCGTGGCTAATAGCGGGCGTCACTGATCGTGGTAAATGGCGAAAAAAAAAAGTTATAGGGGTCAGAAGATGACAATTTAAAACGTATACATTTTCCTGCATGTAGTTATGATTTTCCAGAAGTCCGACAACATCAAACCTATATAAGTCGGGAATCATTATAATCGTATGGACCTACAGAATAATGATAAGGTGTCATGTTTATCAAAAAAAGTACTGTGTAGAAACGGAAGCCCCCAAAAGTTACAAAATGGCATTTTTTTCCCAATTTTGCCCCACAAAATTTTTTTTTCTGGGTTTGCTGTAACTTTTGTGCTGAAATAACTGACGTCATTACAAAGTACAATTGGAGGCGCAAAAAATAAGCCCTAATATGGGTCTGTAGGTGCAAATTGAAAGAGTTATGATTTTTAGGAAATGATGAGGAAAAAACTAAACTCGTGGTCCTTAAGGGGTTAAAGAATCATGGTGTGAATGCAGCCTGACCCAGGTGCTATCCCATCCTCCACCCACAGAAATGTATTCTAACACTTACATCCATCCCCCCCTGCTGACCTCTGACCTCTCCTCCCTCACATCCTGTATCAACAACACAAGGAGCAGGAGAACAGCTCTGCGGAGGCCAAGGGGCTAAAGGACCTTCCATGACCTATGACCACGTGATCAGTCACATGTGGGGGAGGAGTCAGGCTGAGTATCCTCCTGTGGTACTGAACATGGAGGGGCGCAGTGTACAGGGATTGACTACAATGGATATAGAGAGCAGTGTGCAGTGCTGTGTGTGTGCAGTGTATGTAGTAGAGCTGTGTGTGTGCAGTGTATGTAGCAGTGCTGTGTGTGTGTGCAGTGTATGTAGCAGTGCTGTGTGTGTGCAGTGTATGTAGTAGAGCTGTGTGTGTGCAGTGTATGTAGTAGAGCTGTGTGTGCAGTGAATGTAGCAGTGCTGTGTGTGTGCAGTGTATGTAGCAGACAGTGCTGTGTGTGTGCAGTGTATGTAGCAGTGCTGTGTGTGTGCAGTGTATGTAGCAGTGCTGTGTGTGTGCAGTGTATGTAGCAGAGCTGTGTGTGTGCAGTGTATGTAGCAGAGCTGTGTGTGTGCAGTGTATGTAGCAGAGCTGTGTGTGCAGTGTATGTAGCAGAGCTGTGTGTGTGCAGTGTATGTAGCAGAGCTGTGTGTGTGCAGTGTATGTAGCAGTGCTGTGTGTGCAGTGTATGTAGTAGAGCTGTGTGTGCAGTGTATGTAGTAGAGCTGTGTGTGTGCAGTGTATGTAGCAGTGCTGTGTGTGCAGTGTATGTAGTAGAGCTGTGTGTGTGCAGTGTATGTAGCAGTGCTGTGTGTGTGCAGTGTATGTAGTAGAGCTGTGTGTGCAGTGTATGTAGCAGTGCTGTGTGTGTGCAGTGTATGTAGCAGTGCTGTGTGTGCAGTGTATGTAGTAGAGCTGTGTGTATGCAGTGTATGTAGCAGTGCTGTGTGTGTGCAGTGTATGTAGCAGAGCTGTGTGTGTGCAGTGTATGTAGCAGAGCTGTGTGTGCAGTGTATGTAGCAGAGCTGTGTGTGTGCAGTGTATGTAGCAGTGCTGTGTGTGTGCAGTGTATGTAGTAGAGCTGTGTGTGTGCAGTGTATGTAGCAGTGCTGTGTGTGCAGTGTATGTAGTAGAGCTGTGTGTGCAGTGTATGTAGCAGTGCTGTGTGTGCAGTGTATGTAGTAGAGCTGTGTGTGTGCAGTGTATGTAGCAGTGCTGTGTGTGTGCAGTGTATGTAGTAGAGCTGTGTGTGCAGTGTATGTAGTAGAGCTGTGTGTGCAGTGTATGTAGCAGTGCTGTGTGTGTGCAGTGTATGTAGCAGTGCTGTGTGTGTGTGTGCAGTGTATGTAGCAGTGCTGTGTGTGTGTGTGTGTGCAGTGTATGTAGCAGTGCTGTGTGTGTGCAGTGTATGTAGTAGAGCTGTGTGTGTGCAGTGTATGTAGTAGAGCTGTGTGTGCAGTGAATGTAGCAGTGCTGTGTGTGTGCAGTGCTGTGTGTGTGTGTGCAGTGTATGTAGCAGTGCTGTGTGTGTGTGCAGTGTATGTAGCAGAGCTGTGTGTGTGCAGTGTATGTAGCAGAGCTGTGTGTGTGCAGTGTATGTAGCAGAGCTGTGTGTGTGCAGTGTATGTAGCAGAGCTGTGTGTGTGCAGTGTATGTAGCAGAGCTGTGTGTGTGCAGTGTATGTAGCAGAGCTGTGTGTGTGCAGTGTATGTAGCAGAGCTGTGTGTGTGCAGTGTATGTAGCAGTGCTGTGTGTGCAGTGTATGTAGTAGAGCTGTGTGTGCAGTGTATGTAGCAGTGCTGTGTGTGCAGTGTATGTAGTAGAGCTGTGTGTGCAGTGTATGTAGCAGTGCTGTGTGTGTGCAGTGTATGTAGTAGAGCTGTGTGTGCAGTGTATGTAGTAGAGCTGTGTGTGCAGTGTATGTAGCAGTGCTGTGTGTGTGCAGTGTATGTAGCAGTGCTGTGTGTGTGTGTGCAGTGTATGTAGCAGTGCTGTGTGTGTGTGTGTGTGTGTGTGCAGTGTATGTAGCAGAGCTGTGTGTGTGCAGTGTATGTAGCAGAGCTGTGTGTGTGCAGTGTATGTAGCAGAGCTGTGTGTGTGCAGTGTATGTAGCAGTGCTGTGTGTGTGCAGTGTATGTAGTAGAGCTGTGTGTGTGCAGTGTATGTAGCAGTGCTGTGTGTGCAGTGTATGTAGTAGAGCTGTGTGTGTGCAGTGTATGTAGTAGAGCTGTGTGTGTGTGCAGTGTATGTAGTAGAGCTGTGTGTGCAGTGTATGTAGTAGAGCTGTGTGTGCAGTGTATGTAGTAGAGCTGTGTGTGCAGTGCTGTGTGTGTGCAGTGTATGTAGTAGAGCTGTGTGTGCAGTGTATGTAGTAGAGCTGTGTGTGTGCAGTGTATGTAGTAGAGCTGTGTGTGTGCAGTGTATGTAGTAGAGCGGTGTGTGCAGTGTATGTAGCAGTGCTGTGTGTGTGCAGTGTATGTAGCAGTGCTGTGTGTGTGCAGTGTATGTAGTAGAGCTGTGTGTGCAGTGTATGTAGCAGTGCTGTGTGTGTGCAGTGTATGTAGTAGAGCTGTGTGTGTGCAGTGTATGTAGCAGTGCTGTGTGTGCAGTGTATGTAGTAGAGCTTTGTGTGTGCAGTGTATGTAGCAGTGCTGTGTGTGTGTAGTAGAGCTGTGTGTATGCAGTGTATGTAGCAGTGCTGTGTGTGTGCAGTGTATGTAGCAGTGCTGTGTATGTAGCAGTGCTGTGTGTGTGCAGTGTATTTAGCAGTGCTGTGTGTGTGCAGTGTATGTAGCAGTGCTGTGTGTGTGCAGTGTATGTAGCAGTGCTGTGTGTGTGCAGTGTATGTAGTAGAGCTGTGTGTGCAGTGTATGTAGCAGTGCTGTGTGTGTGCAGTGTATGTAGCAGTGCTGTGTGTGTGCAGTGTATGTAGCAGTGCTGTGTGTGTGCAGTGTATGTAGCAGTGCTGTGTGTGTGCAGTGTATTTAGCAGTGCTGTGTGTGTGCAGTGTATTTAGCAGTGCTGTGTGTGTGCAGTGTATGTAGCAGTGCTGTGTGTGTGCAGTGTATGTAGCAGTGCTGTGTGTGTGCAGTGTATGTAGTAGAGCTGTGTGTGCAGTGTATGTAGCAGTGCTGTGTGTGTGCAGTGTATGTAGCAGTGCTGTGTGTGTGCAGTGTATGTAGCAGTGCTGTATGTGTGCAGTGTATGTAGCAGAGGTGTGTGTGTGCAGTGTATGTAGCAGAGCTGTGTGTGTGCAGTGTATGTAGCAGAGCTGTGTGTGTGCAGTGTATGTAGCAGAGCTGTGTGTGCAGTGTATGTAGCAATGCTGTGTGTGCAGTGTATGTAACAGTGCTGTGTGTGTACAGTGCTGTGTGTGCAGTGTATGTAGTAGAGCTGTGTGTGTGCAGTGTATGTAGTAGAGCTGTGTGCAGTGTATGTAGCAGTGCTGTGTGTGTGCAGTGTATGTAGCAGTGCTGTGTGTGCAGTGTATGTAGTAGAGCTGTGTGTGTGCAGTGTATGTAGCAGTGCTGTGTGTGCAGTGTATGTAGTAGAGCTGTGTGTGTGCAGTGTATGTAGCAGTGCTGTGTGTGCAGTGTATGTAGTAGAGCTGTGTGTGTGCAGTGTATGTAGCAGTGCTGTGTGTGTGCAGTGTATGTAGTAGAGCTGTGTGTGCAGTGTATGTAGCAGTGCTGTGTGTGCAGTGTATGTAGCAGTGCTGTGTGTGTGCAGTGTATGTAGTAGAGCTGTGTGTGTGCAGTGTATGTAGCAGTGCTGTGTGTGTGTGCAGTGTATGTAGCAGTGCTGTGTGTGTGCAGTGTATGTAGTAGAGCTGTGTGTGTGCAGTGTATGTAGTAGAGCTGTGTGTGCAGTGAATGTAGCAGTGCTGTGTGTGTGCAGTGTATGTAGCAGACAGTGCTGTGTGTGTGCAGTGTATGTAGCAGTGCTGTGTGTGTGCAGTGTATGTAGCAGTGCTGTGTGTGTGCAGTGTATGTAGCAGAGCTGTGTGTGTGCAGTGTATGTAGCAGAGCTGTGTGTGTGCAGTGTATGTAGCAGAGCTGTGTGTGCAGTGTATGTAGCAGAGCTGTGTGTGTGCAGTGTATGTAGCAGAGCTGTGTGTGTGCAGTGTATGTAGCAGTGCTGTGTGTGCAGTGTATGTAGTAGAGCTGTGTGTGCAGTGTATGTAGTAGAGCTGTGTGTGTGCAGTGTATGTAGCAGTGCTGTGTGTGCAGTGTATGTAGTAGAGCTGTGTGTGTGCAGTGTATGTAGCAGTGCTGTGTGTGTGCAGTGTATGTAGTAGAGCTGTGTGTGCAGTGTATGTAGCAGTGCTGTGTGTGTGCAGTGTATGTAGCAGTGCTGTGTGTGCAGTGTATGTAGTAGAGCTGTGTGTATGCAGTGTATGTAGCAGTGCTGTGTGTGTGCAGTGTATGTAGCAGAGCTGTGTGTGTGCAGTGTATGTAGCAGAGCTGTGTGTGCAGTGTATGTAGCAGAGCTGTGTGTGTGCAGTGTATGTAGCAGTGCTGTGTGTGTGCAGTGTATGTAGTAGAGCTGTGTGTGTGCAGTGTATGTAGCAGTGCTGTGTGTGCAGTGTATGTAGTAGAGCTGTGTGTGCAGTGTATGTAGCAGTGCTGTGTGTGCAGTGTATGTAGTAGAGCTGTGTGTGTGCAGTGTATGTAGCAGTGCTGTGTGTGTGCAGTGTATGTAGTAGAGCTGTGTGTGCAGTGTATGTAGTAGAGCTGTGTGTGCAGTGTATGTAGCAGTGCTGTGTGTGTGCAGTGTATGTAGCAGTGCTGTGTGTGTGTGTGCAGTGTATGTAGCAGTGCTGTGTGTGTGTGTGTGTGCAGTGTATGTAGCAGTGCTGTGTGTGTGCAGTGTATGTAGTAGAGCTGTGTGTGTGCAGTGTATGTAGTAGAGCTGTGTGTGCAGTGAATGTAGCAGTGCTGTGTGTGTGCAGTGCTGTGTGTGTGTGTGCAGTGTATGTAGCAGTGCTGTGTGTGTGTGCAGTGTATGTAGCAGAGCTGTGTGTGTGCAGTGTATGTAGCAGAGCTGTGTGTGTGCAGTGTATGTAGCAGAGCTGTGTGTGTGCAGTGTATGTAGCAGAGCTGTGTGTGTGCAGTGTATGTAGCAGAGCTGTGTGTGTGCAGTGTATGTAGCAGAGCTGTGTGTGTGCAGTGTATGTAGCAGAGCTGTGTGTGTGCAGTGTATGTAGCAGTGCTGTGTGTGCAGTGTATGTAGTAGAGCTGTGTGTGCAGTGTATGTAGCAGTGCTGTGTGTGCAGTGTATGTAGTAGAGCTGTGTGTGCAGTGTATGTAGCAGTGCTGTGTGTGTGCAGTGTATGTAGTAGAGCTGTGTGTGCAGTGTATGTAGTAGAGCTGTGTGTGCAGTGTATGTAGCAGTGCTGTGTGTGTGCAGTGTATGTAGCAGTGCTGTGTGTGTGTGTGCAGTGTATGTAGCAGTGCTGTGTGTGTGTGTGTGTGTGTGTGCAGTGTATGTAGCAGAGCTGTGTGTGTGCAGTGTATGTAGCAGAGCTGTGTGTGTGCAGTGTATGTAGCAGAGCTGTGTGTGTGCAGTGTATGTAGCAGTGCTGTGTGTGTGCAGTGTATGTAGTAGAGCTGTGTGTGTGCAGTGTATGTAGCAGTGCTGTGTGTGCAGTGTATGTAGTAGAGCTGTGTGTGTGCAGTGTATGTAGTAGAGCTGTGTGTGTGTGCAGTGTATGTAGTAGAGCTGTGTGTGCAGTGTATGTAGTAGAGCTGTGTGTGCAGTGTATGTAGTAGAGCTGTGTGTGCAGTGCTGTGTGTGTGCAGTGTATGTAGTAGAGCTGTGTGTGCAGTGTATGTAGTAGAGCTGTGTGTGTGCAGTGTATGTAGTAGAGCTGTGTGTGTGCAGTGTATGTAGTAGAGCGGTGTGTGCAGTGTATGTAGCAGTGCTGTGTGTGTGCAGTGTATGTAGCAGTGCTGTGTGTGTGCAGTGTATGTAGTAGAGCTGTGTGTGCAGTGTATGTAGCAGTGCTGTGTGTGTGCAGTGTATGTAGTAGAGCTGTGTGTGTGCAGTGTATGTAGCAGTGCTGTGTGTGCAGTGTATGTAGTAGAGCTTTGTGTGTGCAGTGTATGTAGCAGTGCTGTGTGTGTGTAGTAGAGCTGTGTGTATGCAGTGTATGTAGCAGTGCTGTGTGTGTGCA
The DNA here is from genome assembly GCF_029499605.1 of Hyla sarda. Classification (NCBI taxonomy): domain Eukaryota; kingdom Metazoa; phylum Chordata; class Amphibia; order Anura; family Hylidae; genus Hyla; species Hyla sarda. The sequence continues at coordinate 382,639,013 of NC_079193.1, forward strand.
GTGTATGTAGCAGTGCTGTGTATGTAGCAGTGCTGTGTGTGTGCAGTGTATTTAGCAGTGCTGTGTGTGTGCAGTGTATGTAGCAGTGCTGTGTGTGTGCAGTGTATGTAGCAGTGCTGTGTGTGTGCAGTGTATGTAGTAGAGCTGTGTGTGCAGTGTATGTAGCAGTGCTGTGTGTGTGCAGTGTATGTAGCAGTGCTGTGTGTGTGCAGTGTATGTAGCAGTGCTGTGTGTGTGCAGTGTATGTAGCAGTGCTGTGTGTGTGCAGTGTATTTAGCAGTGCTGTGTGTGTGCAGTGTATTTAGCAGTGCTGTGTGTGTGCAGTGTATGTAGCAGTGCTGTGTGTGTGCAGTGTATGTAGCAGTGCTGTGTGTGTGCAGTGTATGTAGTAGAGCTGTGTGTGCAGTGTATGTAGCAGTGCTGTGTGTGTGCAGTGTATGTAGCAGTGCTGTGTGTGTGCAGTGTATGTAGCAGTGCTGTATGTGTGCAGTGTATGTAGCAGAGGTGTGTGTGTGCAGTGTATGTAGCAGAGCTGTGTGTGTGCAGTGTATGTAGCAGAGCTGTGTGTGTGCAGTGTATGTAGCAGAGCTGTGTGTGCAGTGTATGTAGCAATGCTGTGTGTGCAGTGTATGTAACAGTGCTGTGTGTGTACAGTGCTGTGTGTGCAGTGTATGTAGTAGAGCTGTGTGTGTGCAGTGTATGTAGTAGAGCTGTGTGCAGTGTATGTAGCAGTGCTGTGTGTGTGCAGTGTATGTAGCAGTGCTGTGTGTGCAGTGTATGTAGTAGAGCTGTGTGTGTGCAGTGTATGTAGCAGTGCTGTGTGTGCAGTGTATGTAGTAGAGCTGTGTGTGTGCAGTGTATGTAGCAGTGCTGTGTGTGCAGTGTATGTAGTAGAGCTGTGTGTGTGCAGTGTATGTAGCAGTGCTGTGTGTGTGCAGTGTATGTAGTAGAGCTGTGTGTGCAGTGTATGTAGCAGTGCTGTGTGTGCAGTGTATGTAGCAGTGCTGTGTGTGTGCAGTGTATGTAGTAGAGCTGTGTGTGTGCAGTGTATGTAGTAGAGCTGTGTGTGTGCAGTGTATGTAGCAGTGCTGTGTGTGTGCAGTGTATGTAGCAGTGCTGTGTGTGTGTGCAGTGTATGTAGCAGTGCTGTGTGTGTGCAGTGTATGTAGCAGAGCTGTGTGTGTGCAGTGTATGTAGCAGAGCTGTGTGTGTGCAGTGTATGTAGCAGTGCTGTGTGTGTGCAGTGTATGTAGTAGAGCTGTGTGTGTGCAGTGTATGTATTAGAGCTGTGTGTGTGCAGTGTATGTAGCAGTGCTGTGTGTGTGCAGTGTATGTAGTAGAGCTGTGTGTGTGCAGTGTATGTAGCAGTGCTGTGTGTGCAGTGTATGTAGTAGAGCTGTGTGTGTGCAGTGTATGTAGTAGAGCTGTGTGTGCAGTGTATGTAGCAGTGCTGTGTGTGTGCAGTGTATGTAGCAGTGCTGTGTGTGTGCAGTGCTGTGTGTGTGCAGTGTATGTAGCAGTGCTGTGTGTGTGCAGTGTATGTAGTAGAGCTGTGTGTGTGCAGTGTATGTAGTAGAGCTGTGTGTGCAGTGTATGTAGCAGTGCTGTGTGTGTGCAGTGTATGTAGCAGTGCTGTGTGTGTGCAGTGTATGTAGCAGTGCTGTGTGTGCAGTGTATGTAGCAGTGCTGTGTGTGCAGTGTATGTAGCAGTGCTGTGTGTGTGCAGTGTATGTAGCAGTGCTGTGTGTGTGCAGTGTATGTAGCAGAGCTGTGTGTGTGCAGTGTATGTAGCAGAGCTGTGTGTGTGCAGTGTATGTAGCAGAGCTGTGTGTGTGCAGTGTATGTAGCAGAGCTGTGTGTGTGCAGTGTATGTAGCAGAGCTGTGTGTGTGCAGTGTATGTAGTAGAGCTGTGTGTGTGCAGTGTATGTAGCAGTGCTGTGTGTGCAGTGTATGTAGTAGAGCTGTGTGTGTGCAGTGTATGTAGTAGAGCTGTGTGTGTGTGTGCAGTGTATGTAGTAGAGCTGTGTGTGCAGTGTATGTAGTAGAGCTGTGTGTGTGCAGTGTATGTAGTAGAGCTGTGTGTGTGCAGTGTATGAAGTAGAGCTTTGTGTGTGCAGTGTATGTAGCAGTGCTGTGTGTGTGCAGTGTATGTAGTAGAGCTGTGTGTGTGCAGTGTATATAGTAGAGCTGTGTGTGCAGTGTATGTAGTAGAGCTGTGTGTGTGCAGTGTATGTAGTAGAGCTGTGTGTGTGCAGTGTATGTAGCAGTGCTGTGTGTGTGCAGTGTATGTATCAGTGCTGTGTGTGTGCAGTGTATGTAGTAGAGCTGTGTGTGCAGTGTATGTAGTAGAGCTGTGTGTGCAGTGCTGTGTGTGTGCAGTGTATGTAGTAGAGCTGTGTGTGCAGTGTATGTAGTAGAGCTGTGTGTGTGCAGTGTATGTAGTAGAGCTGTGTGTGTTTGTAGTGTATGTAGTAGAGCTGTGTGTGTGCAGTGTATGTAGCAGTGCTGTGTGTGTGCAGTGTATGTAGCAGTGCTGTGTGTGTGCAGTGTATGTAGTAGAGCTGTGTGTGTGCAGTGTATGTAGTAGAGCTGTGTGTGTGCATTGTATGTAGTAGAGCTGTGTGTGCAGTGCTGTGTGTGTGCAGTGTATGTAACAGTGCTGTGTGTGTGCAGTGTATGTAGCAGTGCTGTGTGTGCAGTGCTGTGTGTGTGCAGTGTATGTAGTAGAGCTGTGTGTGCAGTGCTGTGTGTGCAGTGTATGTAGAAGAGCTGTGTGTGCAGTGTATGTAGTAGAGCTGTGTGTGCAGTGCTGTGTGTGTGCAGTGTATGCAGTAGAGCTGTGTGTGCAGTGTATGTAGTAGAGCTGTGTGTGTGCAGTGTATGTAGTAGAGCTGTGTGTGTGCAGTGTATGTAGTAGAGCTGTGTGTGTGTGCAGTGCATGTAGCAGTGCTGTGTGTGTGCAGTGTATGTAGCAGTGCTGTGTGTGTGCAGTGTATGTAGCAGTGCTGTGTGTGTGCAGTGTATGTAGTAGAGCTGTGTTTGCAGTGTATGTAGCAGTGCTGTGTGTGTGTGCAGTGTATGTAGCAGTGCTGTGTGTGTGCAGTGTATGTAGTAGAGCTGTGTGTGCAGTGTATGTAGTAGAGCTGTGTGTGTGCAGTGTATGTAGTAGAGCTGTGTGTGTGCAGTGTATGTAGCAGTGCTGTGTGTGTGCAGTGTATGTATCAGTGCTGTGTGTGTGCAGTGTATGTAGTAGAGCTGTGTGTGCAGTGTATGTAGTAGAGCTGTGTGTGCAGTGCTGTGTGTGTGCAGTGTATGTAGTAGAGCTGTGTGTGCAGTGTATGTAGTAGAGCTGTGTGTGTGCAGTGTATGTAGTAGAGCTGTGTGTGTTTGTAGTGTATGTAGTAGAGCTGTGTGTGTGCAGTGTATGTAGCAGTGCTTTGTGTGTGCAGTGTATGTAGCAGTGCTGTGTGTGTGCAGTGTATGTAGTAGAGCTGTGTGTGTGCAGTGTATGTAGTAGAGCTGTGTGTGTGCATTGTATGTAGTAGAGCTGTGTGTGCAGTGCTGTGTGTGTGCAGTGTATGTAACAGTGCTGTGTGTGTGCAGTGTATGTAGCAGTGCTGTGTGTGTGCAGTGTATGTAGTAGAGCTGTGTGTGCAGTGCTGTGTGTGCAGTGTATGTAGTAGAGCTGTGTGTGCAGTGCTGTGTGTGTGCAGTGTATGCAGTAGAGCTGTGTGTGCAGTGTATGTAGTAGAGCTGTGTGTGTGCAGTGTATGTAGTAGAGCTGTGTGTGTGCAGTGTATGTAGTAGAGCTGTGTGTGTGTGCAGTGCATGTAGCAGTGCTGTGTGTGTGCAGTGTATGTAGCAGTGCTGTGTGTGTGCAGTGTATGTAGCAGTGCTGTGTGTGTGCAGTGTATGTAGTAGAGCTGTGTTTGCAGTGTATGTAGCAGTGCTGTGTGTGTGTGCAGTGTATGTAGCAGTGCTGTGTGTGTGCAGTGTATGTAGTAGAGCTGTGTGTGCAGTGTATGTAGTAGAGCTGTGTGTGTGTGTGCAGTGTATGTAGTAGAGCTGTGTGTGCAGTGTATGTAGTAGAGCTGTGTGTGCAGTGTATGTAGTAGAGCTGTGTGTGTGCAGTGTATGTAGTAGAGCTGTGTGTGTGCAGTGTATGTAGCAGTGCTGTGTGTGTGCAGTGTATGTAGTAGAGCTGTGTATGCAGTGTATGTAGTAAAGCTGTGTGTGTGCAGTGTATGTAGTAGAGCTGTGTGTGCAGTGTATGTAGCAGTGTTCTGTGTGTGCAGTGTATGTAGTAGAGCTGTGTATGTAGTAGAGCTGTGTGTGTGCAGTGTATGTAGCAGTGCTGTGTGTGTGCAGTGTATGTAGTAGAGCTGTGTGTGTGCAGTGTATGTAGCAGTGCTGTGTGTGCAGTGTATGTAGCAGTGCTGTGTGTGTGCAGTGTATGTAGTAGAGCTGTGTGTGTGCAGTGTATGTATTAGAGCTGTGTGTGCAGTGTATGTAGCAGTGCTGTGTGTGCAGTGTATGTAGTAGAGCTGTGTGTGTGCAGTGTATGTAGCAGTGCTGTGTGCAGTGTATGTAGTAGAGCTGTGTGTGCAGTGTATGTAGTAGAGCTGTGTGTGCAGTGTATGTAGCAGTGCTGTGTGTGCAGTGTATGTAGCAGTGCTGTGTGTGCAGTGTATGTAGCAGTGCTGTGTGTGCAGTGTATGTAGCAGTGCTGTGTGTGTGCAGTGTATGTAGCAGTGCTGTGTGTGTGCAGTGTATGTAGCAGTGCTGTGTGTGCATTGTATGTAGCTGTGTGTGTGCAGTGTATGTAGCAGTGCTGTGTGTGCAGTGTATGTAGCAGTGCTGTGTGTGTGCAGTGTATGTAGTAGAGCTGTGTGTGTGAAGTGTATGTATTAGAGCTGTGTGTGTGCAGTGTATGTAGTAGAGCTGTGTGTGCAGTGTATGTATTAGAGCTGTGTGTGTGCAGTGTATGTAGCAGTGCTGTGTGTGTGTGCAGTGTATGTAGTAGAGCTGTGTGTGCAGTGTATGTAGTAGAGCTGTGTGTGCAGTGTATGTAGTAGAGCTGTGTGTGTGCAGTGTATGTAGTAGAGCTGTGTGTGTGCAGTGTATGTAGAAGTGCTGTGTGTGTGCAGTGTATGTAGTAGAGCTGTGTGTGTGCAGTGTATGAAGTAGAGCTTTGTGTGTGCAGTGTATGTAGCAGTGCTGTGTGTGTGCAGTGTATGTAGTAGAGCTGTGTGTGTGCAGTGTATATAGTAGAGCTGTGTGTGCAGTGTATGTAGTAGAGCTGTGTGTGTGCAGTGTATGTAGTAGAGCTGTGTGTGTGCAGTGTATGTAGCAGTGCTGTGTGTGTGCAGTGTATGTATCAGTGCTGTGTGTGTGCAGTGTATGTAGTAGAGCTGTGTGTGCAGTGTATGTAGTAGAGCTGTGTGTGTGCAGTGTATGTAGTAGAGCTGTTTGTGTGCAGTGTATGTAGTAGAGCTGTGTGTGTGCAGTGTATGTAGTAGAGCTGTGTGTGTGCAGTGTATGTAGTAGAGCTGTGTGTGTGCATTGTATGTAGTAGAGCTGTGTGTGCAGTGTATGTAGTAGAGCTGTGTGTGCAGTGTATGTAGTAGAGCTGTGTGTGTGCAGTGTATGTAGTAGAGCTGTGTGTGTGCAGTGTATGTAGTAGAGCTGTGTGTGTTTGTAGTGTATGTAGTAGAGCTGTGTGTGTGCAGTGTATGTAGCAGTGCTGTGTGTGTGCAGTGTATGTAGCAGTGCTGTGTGTGTGCAGTGTATGTAGTAGAGCTGTGTGTGTGCAGTGTATGTAGTAGAGCTGTGTGTGTGCAGTGTATGTAGTAGAGCTGTGTGTGCAGTGCTGTGTGTGCAGTGTATGTAACAGTGCTGTGTGTGTGCAGTGTATGTAGCAGTGCTGTGTGTGCAGTGCTGTGTGTGTGTGCAGTGTATGTAGTAGAGCTGTGTGTGCTGTGTGTGCAGTGCTGTGTGTGCAGTGTATGTAGTAGAGCTGTGTGTGCAGTGTATGTAGTAGAGCTGTGTGTGCAGTGCTGTGTGTGTGTGCAGTGTATGCAGTAGAGCTGTGTGTGCAGTGTATGTAGTAGAGCTGTGTGTGTGCAGTGTATGTAGTAGAGCTGTGTGTGTGCAGTGTATGTAGTAAAGCTGTGTGTAGTGTATGTAGCAGTGCTGTGTGTGTGCAGTGTATGTAGTAGAGCTGTGTGTGCAGTGTATGTAGCAGTGCTGTGTGTGTGCAGTGTATGTAGCAGTGCTGTGTGTGTGCAGTGTATGTAGCAGTGCTGTGTGTGTGCAGTGTATGTAGTAGAGCTGTGTGTGTGCAGTGTATGTAGCAGTGCTGTGTGTGTGCAGTGTATGTAGTAGAGCTTTGTGTGTGCAGTGTATGTAGCAGTGCTGTGTGTGTGCAGTGTATGTAGCAGTGCTGTGTGTGTGTAGTAGAGCTGTGTGTGTGCAGTGTATGTAGCAGTGCTGTGTATGTAGCAGTGCTGTGTGTGTGCAGTGTATGTAGCAGTGCTGTGTGTGTGCAGTGTATGTAGCAGTGCTGTGTGTGTGCAGTGTATGTAGCAGTGCTGTGTGTGTGCAGTGTATGTAGCAGTGCTGTGTGTGTGCAGTGTATGTAGTAGAGCTGTGTGTGTGCAGTGTATGTAGCAGTGCTGTGTGTGTGTGCAGTGTATGTAGCAGTGCTGTGTGTGTGTGCAGTGTATGTAGCAGTGCTGTGTGTGTGCAGTGTATGTAGCAGTGCTGTGTGTGTGCAGTGTATGTAGCAGTGCTGTGTGTGTGCAGTGTATGTAGCAGTGCTGTGTGTGTGCAGTGTATGTAGCAGTGCTGTGTGTGTGTGCAGTGTATGTAGCAGTGCTGTGTGTGTGCAGTGTATGTAGCAGTGCTGTGTGTGTGCAGTGTATGTAGCAGTGCTGTGTGTGTGCAGTGTATGTAGCAGTGCGGTGTGTGTGCAGTGTATGTAGCAGTGCGGTGTGTGTGCAGTGTATGTAGCAGTGCTGTGTGTGTGCAGTGTATGTAGCAGTGCTGTGTGTGTGCAGTGTATGTAGCAGTGCTGTGTGTGTGCAGTGTATGTAGCAGTGCTGTGTGTGTGCAGTGTATGTAGCAGTGCTGTGTGTGTGCAGTGTATGTAGCAGTGCTGTGTGTGTGCAGTGTATGTAGCAGTGCTGTGTGTGTGCAGTGTATGTAGCAGTGCTGTGTGTGTGCAGTGTATGTAGCAGTGCTGTGTGTGTGCAGTGTATGTAGCAGAGGTGTGTGTGTGCAGTGTATGTAGCAGAGCTGTGTGTGTGCAGTGTATGTAGCAGAGCTGTGTGTGTGCAGTGTATGTAGCAGAGCTGTGTGTGTGCAGTGTATGTAGCAGAGCTGTGTGTGCAGTGTATGTAACAGTGCTGTGTGTGTGCAGTGCTGTGTGTGCATTGTATGTAGTAGAGCTGTGTGTGTGCAGTGTATGTAGTAGAGCTGTGTGTGTGCAGTGTATGTAGCAGTGCTGTGTGTGCAGTGTATGTAGCAGTGCTGTGTGTGCAGTGTATGTAGTAGAGCTGTGTGTGCAGTGTATGTAGTAAAGCTGTGTGTGCAGTGCTGTGTGTGTGCAGTGTATGTAGTAGAGCTGTGTGCAGTGCTGTGTGTGTGCAGTGTATGTAGTAGAGCTGTGTGTGCAGTGTATGTAGCAGTGCTGTGTGTGTGCAGTGTATGTAGTAGAGCTGTGTGTGTGCAGTGTATGTAGCAGTGCTGTGTGTGTGCAGTGTATGTAGCAGTGCTGTGTGTGTGCAGTGTATGTAGCAGTGCTGTGTGTGTAGCAGTGCTGTGTGTGTAGCAGTGTATGTAGCAGTGCTGTGTGTGCAGTGTATGTAGTAGAGCTGTGTGTGTGCAGTGTATGTAGCAGTGCTGTGTGTGCAGTGAATGTAGTAGAGCTGTGTGTGTGCAGTGTATGTAGCAGTGCTGTGTGTGTGCAGTGTATGTAGTAGAGCTGTGTGTGTGCAGTGTATGTAGCAGTGCTGTGTGTGCAGTGTATGTAGCAGTGCTGTGTGTGTGCAGTGTATGTAGCAGTGGTGTGTGTGTGCAGTGTATGTAGTATTGCTGTGTGTGTGCAGTGTATGTAGCAGTGCTGTGTGTGCAGTGAATGTAGTAGAGCTGTGTGTGTGCAGTGTATGTAGCAGTGCTGTGTGTGTGCAGTGTATGTAGTAGAGCTGTGTGTGTGCAGTGTATGTAGCAGTGCTGTGTGTGCAGTGTATGTAGCAGTGCTGTGTGTGTGCAGTGTATGTAGCAGTGCTGTGTGTGTGCAGTGTATGTAGTAGAGCTGTGTGTGCAGGGGGTGTATTTACATTAATTTAAGTGCAGTATATAAAATGAAGTCTGAGGAGGTGAGGTGCAGTATATAAAATGATGCCTGAGGAGGTGAGGTGCAGTATATAAAATGAAGCCTGAGGAGGTGAGGTGCAGTATATAAAATGAGGTCTGAGGAGGTGAGGTGCAGTATATAAAATGTCTGAGGAGGTGAGGTGCAGTATATAAAATGAAGTCTGAGGAGGTGAGGTGCAGTATATAAAATGATGTCTGAGGAGGTGAGGTGCAGTATATAAAATGATGTCTGAGGAGGTGAGGTGCAGTATATAATATGATGTCTGAGGAGGTGAGGTGCAGTATATAATATGATGTCTGAGGAGGTGAGGTGCAGTATATAAAATGTCTGAGGAGGTGAGGTGCAGTATATAAAATGTCTGAGGAGGTGAGGTGCAGTATATAAAATGTCTGAGGAGGTGAGGTGCAGTATATAAAATGAAGTCTGAGGAGGTGAGGTGCAGTATATAAAATGAAGCCTGAGGAGGTGAGGTGCAGTATATAAAATGATGTCTGAGGAGGTGAGGTGCAGTATATAAAATGATGTCTGAGGAGGTGAGGTGCAGTATATAAAATGATGTCTGAGGAGGTGAGGTGCAGTATATAATATGTCTGAGGAGGTGAGGTGCAGTATATAATATGATGTCTGAGGAGGTGAGGTGCAGTATATAATATGATGTCTGAGGAGGTGCAGTATATAATATGATGTCTGAGGAGGTGAGGTGCAGTATATAAAATGAAGCCTGAGGAGGTGAGGTGCAGTATATAATATGTCTGAGGAGGTGAGGTGCAGTATATAAAATGTCTGAGGAGGTGAGGTGCAGTATATAATATGATGTCTGAGGAGGTGAGGTGCAGTATATAATATGAAGTCTGAGGAGGTGAGGTGCAGTATATAAAATGTCTGAGGAGGTGAGGTGCAGTATATAAAATGATGTCTGAGGAGGTGAGGTGCAGTATATAATATGAAGTCTGAGGAGGTGAGGTGCAGTATATAAAATGATGTCTGAGGAGGTAACGTGCAGTATATAAAATGAAGTCTGAGGAGGTGAGGTGCAGTATATAAAATGATGTCTGAGGAGGTGAGGTGCAGTATATAAAATGACGTCTGAGGGGGTGAGGTGCAGTATATAAAATCATGTCTGAGGAGGTGAGGTGCAGTATATAATATGATGTCTGAGGAGGTGAGGTGCAGTATATAAAATGAAGTCTGAGGAGGTGAGGTGCAGTATATAATATGATGTCTGAGGAGGTGAGGTGCAGTATATAAAATGAAGCCTGAGGAGGTGAGGTGCAGTATATAATATGATGTCTGAGGAGGTGAGGTGCAGTATATAATATGAAGTCTGAGGAGGTGAGGTGCAGTATATAATATGAAGTCTGAGGAGGTGAGGTGCAGTATATAATATGAAGTCTGAGGAGGTGAGGTGCAGTATATAATATGAAGTCTGAGGAGGTGAGGTGCAGTATATAAAATGAAGCCTGAGGAGGTGAGGTGCAGTATATAAAATGATGTCTGAGGAGGTGAGGTGCAGTATATAAAATGATGTCTGAGGAGGTGAGGTGCAGTATATAATATGAAGTCTGAAGAGGTGAGGTGCAGTATATAATATGATGTCTGAGGAGGTGAGGTGCAGTATATAAAATGATGTCTGAGGAGGTGAGGTGCAGTATATAATATGATGTCTGAGGAGGTGAGGTGCAGTATATAAAATGATGTCTGAGGAGGTGAGGTGCAGTATATAAAATGAAGTCTGAGGAGGTGAGGTGCAGTATATAATATGATGTCTGAGGAGGTGAGGTGCAGTATATAAAATGAAGTCTGAGGAGGTGAGGTGCAGTATATAAAATGAAGCCTGAGGAGGTGAGGTGCAGTATATAAAATGATGTCTGAGGAGGTGAGGTGCAGTATATAAAATGATGTCTGAGGAGGTGAGGTGCAGTATATAAAATGATGTCTGAGGAGGTGAGGTGCAGTATATAATATGAAGTCTGAGGAGGTGAGGTGCAGTATATAAAATGATGTCTGAGGAGGTGAGGTGCAGTATATAAAATGATGTCTGAGGAGGTGAGGTGCAGTATATAAAATGATGTCTGAGGAGGTGAGGTGCAGTATATAAAATGTCTGAGGAGGTGAGGTGCAGTATATAATATGATGTCTGAGGAGGTGAGGTGCAGTATATAAAATGATGTCTGAGGAGGTGAGGTGCAGTATATAATATGATGTCTGAGGAGGTGAGGTGCAGTATATAAAATGATGTCTGAGGAGGTGAGGTGCAGTATATAATATGATGTCTGAGGAGGTGAGGTGCAGTATATAAAATGAAGTCTGAGGAGGTGAGGTGCAGTATATAAAATGAAGTCTGAGGAGGTGAGGTGCAGTATATAAAATGATGTCTGAGGAGGTAAGGTGCAGTATATAAAATGATGTCTGAGGAGGTGAGGTGCAGTATATAAAATGATGTCTGAGGAGGTGAGGTGCAGTATATAAAATGATGTCTGAGGAGGTGAGGTGCAGTATATAAAATGATGTCTGAGGAGGTGAGGTGCAGTATATAAAATGTCTGAGGAGGTGAGGTGCAGTATATAAAATGTCTGAGGAGGTGAGGTGCAGTATATAAAATGTCTGAGGAGGTGAGGTGCAGTATATAAAATGTCTGAGGAGGTGAGGTGCAGTATATAATATGATGTCTGAGGAGGTGAGGTGCAGTATATAATATGATGTCTGAGGAGGTGAGGTGCAGTATATAATATGAAGTCTGAGGAGGTGAGGTGCAGTATATAAAATGTCTGAGGAGGTGAGGTGCAGTATATAAAATGATGTCTGAGGAGGTGAGGTGCAGTATATAATATGAAGTCTGAGGAGGTGAGGTGCAGTATATAAAATGATGTCTGAGGAGGTGAGGTGCAGTATATAAAATGATGTCTGAGGAGGTGAGGTGCAGTATATAAAATGATGTCTGAGGAGGTGAGGTGCAGTATATAAAATCATGTCTGAGGAGGTGAGGTGCAGTATATAAAATGATGTCTGAGGAGGTAACGTGCAGTATATAAAATGAAGCCTGAGGAGGTGAGGTGCAGTATATAAAATGTCTGAGGAGGTGAGGTGCAGTATATAAAATGATGTCTGAGGAGGTGAGGTGCAGTATATAATATGAAGTCTGAGGAGGTGAGGTGCAGTATATAAAATGATGTCTGAGGAGGTGAGGTGCAGTATATAAAATGATGTCTGAGGAGGTGAGGTGCAGTATATAAAATGTCTGAGGAGGTGAGGTGCAGTATATAAAATGAAGTCTGAAGAGGTGAGGTGCAGTATATAAAATGTCTGAGGAGGTGAGGTGCAGTATATAAAATGAAGTCTGAAGAGGTGAGGTGCAGTATATAAAATGTCTGAGGAGGTGAGGTGCAGTATATAATATGAAGTCTGAGGAGGTGAGGTGCAGTATATAAAATGATGTCTGAGGAGGTGAGGTGCAGTATATAAAATGTCTGAGGAGGTGAGGTGCAGTATATAAAATGAAGCCTGAGGAGGTGAGGTGCAGTATATAAAATGTCTGAGGAGGTGAGGTGCAGTATATAAAATGATGTCTGAGGAGGTGAGGTGCAGTATATAAAATGATGTCTGAGGAGGTGAGGTGCAGTATATAAAATGATGTCTGAGGAGGTGAGGTGCAGTATATAAAATGATGTCTGAGGAGGTGAGGTGCAGTATATAAAATGTCTGAGGAGGTGAGGTGCAGTATATAAAATGTCTGAGGAGGTGAGGTGCAGTATATAAAATGATGCCTGAGGAGGTAACGTGCAGTATATAATATGAAGTCTGAGGAGGTGAGGTGCAGTATATAAAATGATGTCTGAGGAGGTGAGGTGCAGTATATAAAATGAAGTCTGAGGAGGTGAGGTGCAGTATATAAAATGATGTCTGAGGAGGTGAGGTGCAGTATATAAAATGATGTCTGAGGAGGTGAGGTGCAGTATATAATATGAAGTCTGAGGAGGTAACGTGCAGTATATAAAATGATGTCTGAGGAGGTGAGGTGCAGTATATAATATGAAGTCTGAGGAGGTGAGGTGCAGTATATAATATGAAGTCTGAGGAGGTGAGGTGCAGTATATAAAATGATGTCTGAGGAGGTGAGGTGCAGTATATAAAATGAAGCCTGAGGAGGTGAGGTGCAGTATATAATATGATGTCTGAGGTGAGGTGCAGTATATAAAATGATGTCTGAGGAGGTGAGGTGCAGTATATAAAATGAAGCCTGAGGAGGTGAGGTGCAGTATATAAAATGATGTCTGAGGAGGTGAGGTGCAGTATATAAAATGTCTGAGGAGGTGAGGTGCAGTATATAAAATGATGTCTGAGGAGGTGAGGTGCAGTATATAAAATGATGTCTGAGGGGGTGAGGTGCAGTATATAATATAATGTCTGAGGAGGTGAGGTGCAGTATATAAAATGTCTGAGGAGGTGAGGTGCAGTATATAATATGAAGTCTGAGGAGGTGAGGTGCAGTATATAAAATGATGTCTGAGGAGGTGAGGTGCAGTATATAATATGAAGTCTGAGGAGGTGAGGTGCAGTATATAAAATGATGTCTGAGGAGGTGAGGTGCAGTATATAATATGATGTCTGAGGAGGTGAGGTGCAGTATATAAAATGAAGTCTGAAGAGGTGAGGTGCAGTATATAAAATGTCTGAGGAGGTGAGGTGCAGTATATAATATGAAGTCTGAGGAGGTGAGGTGCAGTATATAAAATGATGTCTGAGGAGGTGAGGTGCAGTATATAAAATGAAGTCTGAAGAGGTGAGGTGCAGTATATAAAATGTCTGAGGAGGTGAGGTGCAGTATATAATATGATGTCTGAGGAGGTGAGGTGCAGTATATAAAATGTCTGAGGAGGTGAGGTGCAGTATATAATATGATGTCTGAGGAGGTGAGGTGCAGTATATAAAATGATATCTGAGGAGGTGAGGTGCAGTATATAATATGATGTCTGAGGAGGTGAGGTGCAGTATATAAAATGAAGTCTGAGGAGGTGAGGTGCAGTATATAAAATGATGTCTGAGGAGGTGAGGTGCAGTATATAAAATGAAGTCTGAGGAGGTGAGGTGCAGTATATAAAATGTCTGAGGAGGTGAGGTGCAGTATATAAAATGAAGTCTGAAGAGGTGAGGTGCAGTATATAAAATGTCTGAGGAGGTGAGGTGCAGTATATAATATGATGTCTGAGGAGGTGAGGTGCAGTATATAAAATGAAGTCTGAAGAGGTGAGGTGCAGTATATAATATGATGTCTGAGGAGGTGAGGTGCAGTATATAAAATGAAGTCTGAAGAGGTGAGGTGCAGTATATAATATGATGTCTGAGGAGGTGAGGTGCAGTATATAAAATCATGTCTGAGGAGGTGAGGTGCAGTATATAAAATGATGTCTGAGGAGGTGAGGTGCAGTATATAAAATGATGTCTGAGGAGGTGAGGTGCAGTATTAAAAATTGAGATATAATATGGAGACACAGTATATAATATGAAGGGTGCACTAGAGTATAATTGATTTATTTATGGGGCACAGTGTGTTTTATTTTTACATTTCGGATGTATAATATAAGGAATTACTAGGGTGGTGCGGTATCTATGGGCTACAATATGTTGGGGTATTGTATTCAGAGGTTGTACTTCATGGCAAGGTTATATTCAGAGGATACAGTGTGGTAGTATTATATTCAGAGGGTGCAATGTGTGGTAGTATTATATTCAGAGGGTGCAAAGTGTGGTAGTATTATATTCAGAGCATACAGTGTATGGCAGTATTATATTCAGAGGATACAGTGTGTGTCAGTATTATATTCACAGCATGCAGTGTGTGGCAGTATTATATTCAGAGAATACAGTATGTGGCAGCATTATATTCAGAGCATACAGTGTGTGGTAGTATTATATTCAGAGGGTACAGTGTGTGGCAGTATTATAATTAGAGGATACAGTATGGGGCAGTATTATATTCAGAAAATACCGTTTCTGGCAGTATTATATTCAGAGGATACAGTATTTAGCAGCATTATATTCAGAGCATACAGTGTGTGGCAGTATTATATTCAGAGGATACAGTGTGTGGCAGTATTATATTCAGAGGATACAGTGTGGGGCAGTATTATATTCAGAGCATACAGTATGTGGCAGTATTATATTCAGAGCACACAGTGTGTGGTAAAATTATTTTCAGAGCATACAGTGTGTGGCAGTATTATAAATAGAGGATACTGTATGTGGCAGTATTATATTCAGGGGATACAGTTTCTGGCAGTATTATATTCAGAGCATACAGTGTGTGGCAGTATTATATTCTGAGGATACAGTGTGGTGGTATTATATTCTGAGGATACAGTGTGTGGCAGTATTATATTCAGGGGATACAGTGTGTGGCAGTATTATCTTCAGAGGAAACAGTATGGGGCAGAATTATATTTAGAGCATACAGTATGTGGCATTATTATATTTAGAGGATACAGGATGTGGCAGTATTATATTTAGAGCAAAGAGTGTGTTGCAGTACTATATTCAGGGGTACAGTGTGTGCCAGTATTACATTCAGAGGATACAGTGTGTAGCAGTATTATATTCAGAGGGTACAATGTGTGGCAGTATTATATTTAGAGGGTACAGTGTGTTGCAGTATTATATTCAGGGGATACAGTGTGTGGTATTATTATATTCAGAGGATACAGTATGTGGCAGGATTATATTCAGAGGATATTCAGAACTGTGTGATGTCATCATGTCCATATGGGGGAACTGTGCGATGTCATCATGTCCATATGGAAAAACTTTGTGATGTCATCTTGTCCATATAGAGGAACTGTGTGATGTCATCATGTCCATATGGGGGAACTGTGTGATGTCATCATGTCCATATGGGGGAACTGTGTGATGTCATCATGACCATATGGAGGAACTGTGTGATGTCATCATGACCATATGGAGGGACTGTGTGATGTCATCATGTCCATATGGGGGAACTGTGTGATGTCATCATGTCCATATGGGGGAACTGTGTGATGTCATCATGTCCATATGGGGGAACTGTGTGATGTCATCATGTCCATATGGAGGAACTGTGTGATGTCATCATGTCCATATGGGGGAACTGTGTGATGTCATCATGTCTATATGGAGAACTGTGTGATGTCATCATATCCATATGGAGGAACTGTGTAATGTCATCATGTCTATATGGAGGAACTGTGTGATGTCATCATGTCCATATGGGGGAACTGTATGATGTCATCATGTCTATATGGAGGAACTGTGTGATGTCATCATGTCTATATGGGGGAACTGTGTGATGTCATCATGTCCATATGGAGGAACTGTGTGATGTCATCATGTCTATATGGAGGAACTGTGTGATGTCATCATGTCCATATGGGGGAACTGTGTGATGTCATCATGTCTATATGGAGAACTGTGTGATGTCATCATATCCATATGGAGGAACTGTGTAATGTCATCATGTCTATATGGAGGAACTGTGTGATGTCATCATGTCCATATGGGGGAACTGTATGATGTCATCATGTCTATATGGAGGAACTGTGTGATGTCATCATGTCTATATGGGGGAACTGTGTGATGTCATCATGTCCATATGGAGGAACTGTGTGATGTCATCATGTCTATATGGAGGAACTGTGTGATGTCATCATGTCCATATGGGGGAACTGTGTGATGTCATCATGTCTATATGGAGGAACTGTGTGATGTCATCATGTCAATATGGAGGAACTGTGTGATGTCATCATGTCCATATAGAGAGAGAAGCCATCCAACCCGGGACTAGAGAGGTGTGCCTAATAAAGTGGCCAGTTAGTGTGTGTGTTTATATATATATATATATATAGGGGTGGGGTTCCGACCCTGGACTAGAGAGGTGTTCCTAATAAAGTGTTGAGTATATATATATATATAGAGATAGAGAGTATATATCTATATTGAGGGGGTTCGACCCGGCACCTTATAAAGTAATATCTAGGTATTCTTAGCAGCTTAGTATTCTATATAGCAGTCTTCTCTTAACTGGCTCAGACATGCTGGGAGTTGTGGTTATGCAACATCTGGAGGTCCACAATTTGGAGACCACTGCTCTATAACTTCCCTGAGACAAAGAAGATGAATATATTCTGAGAATTTCCATACAAGTCTATGGAACAAAACCAGAATAAATTTCCGTATGGCCCCCTCCCCCATTCCGGTGTTACCTTCAGACTTTATTATGGACAGGTCTCCACACATTCTGTGCAGGCGCCGGTGTCAGCAAACAACTTACGGGGGGTTTATTTGTTACCTGCCGATTACCGCGGTGACACGTGAGGTGCGGATTTAGGGCTCGGAGCTATTTTACATTGAGCTCTATTATTAGGCAGAAGAAGGTGTCACTGATCATAGCAAATATCTCCGAGATGTTTAGTCAGCGACTCGTCTTCAGGGAGCACGAAGAACCTGCAGCACAAGGGATTCTGGGCAACTGGGACTGATGGTGCTGTACAAAGCATTCTGGGTAATGTCAGATCACACAGGACATCACAGCTGTGTATGGGGCCCCGCAAACCGGTCAGAGCACACAGGATATCACAGCTGTGTATGGGGCCCCGCAAACCGGTCAGATCACACAGGACATCACAGCTGTGTATGGGGCCCCACAGACCGGTCAGATCACACAGGACATCACAGCTGTGTATGGGGCCCCGCAGACCGGTCAGATTACATAGGACATCACAACTGTGTATGGGGCCCCGCAAACCGGTCAGATCACACAGGATATCACAGCTGTGTATGGGGCCCCACAAACCGGTCAGATCACACAGGACATCACAGCTGTGTATGGGGCCCGCAGACCGGTCAGATCACACAGGACATCACAGCTGTGTATGGGGCCCTGCAGACCGGTCAGATCACACAGGACATAACAGCTGTGTATGGGGCCCCGCAGACCGGTCAGATCACACAGGACATCACAGCTGTGTATGGGGCCCCGCAGACTGGTCAGATCCCACAGGACATCACAGCTGTGTATGGGGCCCCGCAGGCCAGTCAGATCACACAGGACATCACAGCTGTGTATGGGGCCCCGCAGACCGGTCAGATCACACAGGACATCACAGCTGTGTATGGGGCCCCGCAGACCGGTCAGATCACACAGGACATCACAGCTGTGTATGGGGCCCCGCAGACCGGTCAGATCACACAGGACATCACAGCTGTGTATGGGGCCCCGCAAACCGGTCAGATCACACAGGACATCACAGCTGTGTATGAGGCCCCGCAGACCGGTCAGATTACATAGGACATCACAGCTGTGTATGGGGCCCCACAGACCGGTCAGATCACACAGGACATCACAGCTGTGTATGGGGCCCTGCAGACCGGTCAGATCACACAGGACATCACAGCTTGTATGGGGCCCTGCAGACCGGTCAGATCACACAGGACATCACAGCTGTGTATGGGGCCCCGCAGACCGGTCAGATCACACAGGACATCACAGCCATGTATGGGGCCCTGCAGACCGGTCAGATCACACAGGACATCACAGCTGTGTATGGGGCCCCACAGACCGGTCAGATCACACAGGACATCACAGCTGTGTATGGGGCCCCACAAACCGGTCAGATCACACAGGACATCACAGCTGTGTATGGACCGGTCAGATCACACAGGACATCACAGCTGTGTATGGGGCCCCGCAAACCGGTCAGATCACACAGGACATCACAGCTGTGTATGGGGCCCTGCAAACCGGTCAGATCACACAGGACATCACAGCTGTGTATGGGGCCCTGCAGACCGGTCAGATCACACAGGACATCACAGCTGTGTATGGGGCCCTGCAGACCGGTCAGATCACACAGGACATCACAGCTGTGTATGGGGCCCCGCAGACCGGTCAGATCACACAGGACATCACAGCTGTGTATGGGGCCCCACAGACCGGTCAGATCACACAGGACATCACAGCTGTGTATGGGGCCCGCAGACCGGTCAGATCACACAGGACATCACAACTGTGTATGGGGCCCCGCAGACCGGTCAGATCACACAGGACATCACAGCTGTGTATGGGGCCCCGCAGACTGGTCAGATCACACAGGACATCACAGCTGTGTATGGGGCCCCACAGACCGGTCAGATCACACAGGACATCACAGCTGTGTATGGGGCCGGCAGACCGGTCAGATCACACAGGACATCACAGCTGTGTATGGGGCCCCGCAGACCGGTCAGATCACACAGGACATCACAACTGTGTATGGGGCCCCGCAAACCGGTCAGATCACACAGGACATCACAGCTGTGTATGGGGCCCCGCAGACCGGTCGGATCACACAGGACATCACAGCTGTGTATGGGGCCTCGCAAACCGGTCAGATCACACAGGACATCACAGCTGTGTATGGGGCCCCGCAAACCGGTCAGATCACACAGGACATCACAGCTATGTATGGGGCCCCGCAGACCTGTCAGATCACAACTGTGTATGAGGCCCCTCAGACCGGTCAGATCACACAGGACATCACAGCTATGTATGGGGCCCTGCAGGCCGGTCAGATCACACAGGACATCACAGCTGTGTATGGGGCCCTGCAGACCTGTCAGATCACACAGGACATCACAGCTGTGTATGGGGCCCCACAGACCGGTCAGATCACACAGGACATCCCAGCTGTGTATGGGGCCCTGCAGACCGGTCAGATTACATAGGACATCACAGCCGTGTATGGGGCCCCGCAGACCGGTCAGATCACACAGGACATCACAGCTGTGTATGGGGCCCCGCAGACCGGTCAGATCACACAGGACATCACAGCTGTGTATGGGGCCCCGCAGACTGGTCAGATCACACAGGACATCACAGCCATGTATGGGGCCCCGCAGACCGGTCAGATCACACAGGACATCACAACTGTGTATGGGGCCCTGCAGACCGGTCAGATCCCACAGGACATCACAACTGTGTATGGGGCCCCGCAGACCGGTCAGATCACACAGGACATCACAGCTGTGTATGGGGCCCTGCAGACCGGTCAGATCACACAGGACATCACAACTGTGTATGGGGCCCCGCAGACCGGTCAGATCACACAGGACATCACAGCTGTGTATGGGGCCCCGCAGACCGGTCAGATCACACAGGACATCACAGCTGTGTATGGGGCCCTGCAGACCGGTCAGATCACACAGGACATCACAGCTGTGTATGGGGCCCCGCAGACCTGTCAGATCACACAGGACATCACAGCTGTGTATGGGGCCCCGCAGACCGGTCAGATCACACAGGACATCACCGCTGTGTATGGGGCCCTGCAGACCGGTCAGAACACACAGGACATCACAGCTGTGTATGGGGCCCCGCAGGCCAGTCAGATCACACAGAACATCACAGCTGTGTATGGCGCCCGCAGACCGGTCAGATCACACAGGACATCACAGCTGTGTATGGGGCCCTGCAGACCGGTCAGATCACACAGGACATCACAGCTGTTTATGGCGCCCGCAGACCGGTCAGATTACATAGGACATCACAGCCATGTATGGGGCCCCGCAGACCGGTCAGATCACACAGGACATCACAGCTGTGTATGGGGCCCCACAGACCGGTCAGATCACACAGGACATCACAGCTATGTGTGGGGCCCCACAGACCGGTCAGATCACACAGGACATCACAGCTGTGTATGGCGCCCTGCAGACCGGTCAGATTACATAGGACATCACAGCCATGTATGGGGCCCCGCAGACCGGTCAGATCACACAGGACATCACAGCTGTGTATGGGGCCGGCAGACCGGTCAGATCACACAGGACATCACAGCTATGTATGGGGCCCCGCAGACCGGTCAGATCACACAGGACATCACAGCTATGTATGGGGCCCTGCAGGCCGGTCAGATCACACAGGACATCACAGCTGTGTATGGGGCCCTGCAGACCTGTCAGATCACACAGGACATCACAGCTGTGTATGGGGCCCCACAGACCGGTCAGATCACACAGGACATCCCAGCTGTGTATGGGGCCCTGCAGACCGGTCAGATTACATAGGACATCACAGCCGTGTATGGGGCCCCGCAGACCGGTCAGATCACACAGGACATCACAGCTGTGTATGGGGCCCCGCAGACCGGTCAGATCACACAGGACATCACAGCTGTGTATGGGGCCCCGCAGACTGGTCAGATCACACAGGACATCACAGCCGTGTATGGGGCCCCGCAGACCGGTCAGATCACACAGGACATCACAACTGTGTATGGGGCCCTGCAGACCGGTCAGATCCCACAGGACATCACAACTGTGTATGGGGCCCCGCAGACCGGTCAGATCACACAGGACATCACAGCTGTGTATGGGGCCCTGCAGACCGGTCAGATCACACAGGACATCACAACTGTGTATGGGGCCCCGCAGACCGGTCAGATCACACAGGACATCACAGCTGTGTATGGGGCCCTGCAGACCGGTCAGATCACACAGGACATCACAGCTGTTTATGGCGCCCGCAGACCGGTCAGATTACATAGGACATCACAGCCATGTATGGGGCCCCGCAGACCGGTCAGATCACACAGGACATCACAGCTGTGTATGGGGCCCCACAGACCGGTCAGATCACACAGGCATCACAGCTATGTGTGGGGCCCCACAGACCGGTCAGATCACACAGGACATCACAGCTGTGTATGGCGCCCTGCAGACCGGTCAGATTACATAGGACATCACAGCCATGTATGGGGCCCCGCAGACCGGTCAGATCACACAGGACATCACAGCTGTGTATGGGGCCCCACAGACCGGTCAGATCACACAGGACATCACAGCTGTGTGTGGGGCCCCACAGACCGGTCAGATCACACAGGACATCACAGCTGTGTATGGCGCCCTGCAGACCGGTCAGATCACACAGGACATCACAGCTGTGTATGGGGCCCCGCAGACTGGTCAGATCACACAGGACATCACAACTGTGTATGGGGCCCCGCAGACCGGTCAGATCCCACAGGACATCACAACTGTGTATGGGGCCCCGCAGACCGGTCAGATCACACAGGACATCACAGCTATGTATGGGGCCCTGCAGGCCGGTCAGATCACACAGGACATCACAGCTGTGTATGGGGCCCCGCAGACCTGTCAGATCACACAGGACATCACAGCTGTGTATGGGGCCCTGCAGACCTGTCAGATCACACAGGACATCACAGCTGTGTATGGGGCCCCACAGACCGGTCAGATCACACAGGACATCATAGCTGTGTATGGGGCCCCACAGACCGGTCAGATCACACAGGACATCACAGCTGTGTATGGGGCCCCGCAGACCGGTCAGATTACATAGGACATCACAGCCATGTATGGGGCCCCGCAGACCGGTCAGATCACACAGGACATCACAGCTGTGTATGGGGCCCCGCAGACTGCTCAGATCACACAGGACATCACAGCCATGTATGGGGCCCAGCAGACCGGTCAGATCACACAGGACATCACAGCTGTGTATGGGGCCCCGCAGACCGGTCAGATCCCACAGGACATCACAACTGTGTATGGGGCCCCGCAGACCGGTCAGATCACACAGGACATCACAGCTGTGTATGGGGCCCCGCAGACCGGTCAGATCATACAGGACATCACAGCTGTGTATGGCGCCCTGCAGACCGGTCAGATCACACAGGACATCACAGCTGTGTATGGGGCTCCACAGACCGGTCAGATCACACAGGACATCACAGCTGTGTATGGGGCCCCACAGACAAATGAGACAATGAGATGTGTCTTGTATGACTTTTCTCCACCATGAGATGTGTCTTGTGACTTTTCCCCACCATGAGATGTGTCTTGTGTGACTTTTCCCCACCATGAGATGTGTCTTGTGTTACTTTTCTCCACCATGAGATGTCTTGTGTGACTTTTCTCCACCATGAGATGTGTCTTGTGTGACTTTTCTCCACCATGAGATGTGTCTTGTGTGACTTTTCCTCATCATGAGATGTGTCTTGTGTGACTTTTCCCCACCATGAGATGTGTCTTGTGTGACTTTTCCCCACCATGAGCTGTGTCTTGTGTTACTTTTCTCCACCATGAGATGTGTCTTGTGTGACTTTTCTCCACCATGAGATGTGTCTTGTGTGACTTTTCTCCACCATGAGATGTGTCTCGTGTTACTTTTCTCCACCATGAGATGTGTCTCGTGTTACTTTTCTCCACCATGAGATGTGTCTTGTGTGACTTTTCCCCACTATGAGATGTGTCTTGTGTGACTTTTCCCCACCATGAGATGTGTCTTGTGTGACTTTTCTCCACCATGAGATGTGTCTTGTGTGACTTATCCTCATCATGAGATGTGTCTTGTGTGAATTTTCTCCACCATGAGATGTGTCTTGTCTGACTTTTCCTCACCATGAGATGTGTCTTGTGTGACTTTTCCCCACCATGATATATGTGTCTTGTGTGACTTTTCCCCACCATGAGATGTGTCTTGTGTGACTTTTCTCCACCATGAGATGTGTCTTGTGTGACTTTTCCCCACCATGAGATGTGTATTGTGTGACTTTTCCCCACCATGAGATGTGTCTTGTGTGACTTTTCTCCACCATGAGATGTGTATTGTGTGACTTTTCCCCACCATGAGATGTGTCTTGTGTGACTTTTCTCCACCATGAGATGTGTATTGTGTGACTTTTCCCCACCATGAGATGTGTCTCTTGTGACTCTACATATATTTAATATATATGTATGCATAGATTGTGTGTGTGTGTGTGTGTGTGTGTGTGTGTGTGTATATATATATATATATATATATATATATATATATATATATATATATATATATAGATATATATATATATATGGATTGTATATGTATAAATTGTATATATGTATGTATGGGTTGTATATGTATAAATTGTATATATGTATAGATTGTATATATGTATAGATTGTATATATGTATGGACTGTATATATGTATAGATTGTATATATGTATGGATAGATTGTATATATGGAGAAACAACAGTGCTTCAGCTCACCCCAGGTGCGCACGGACAGGGCGTGGACCTCGCCCAAAATTTGCAGTAAGAAGAGAAAAGAGTCCAGCGTCCGATAACTCAGAGGATGATATTTATTTCACCAGATGGTCATGACAGGAACACAAGGTACAGTGACGCGTTTTGGCCTTACAACAAAGCCTTAATCATACTAAGGCCTTGTTGTAAGGCCGAAACGCGTCACTGTACCTTGTGTTCCTGTCATGACCATCTGGTGAAATAAATATCATCCTCTGAGTTATCGGACGCTGGACTCTTTTCTCTTCTTACTGCAGATTGTATACATGTATAGATTGTATATATGTATGTATAGAGTGTATGTATGGATTGTATAGATTGTATATATGTATGTATAGAGTGTATGTATGGATTGTATATATGTGTGTATAGATGGTGTATATGTATGTATGGATTGTATAGATTGTATATATGTATAGATTGTATATATGTATATATGTATAGATTGTATCTATGTATATATGGATTACATATATGTACATATAGATTTTATATATGTATGGATTGTATATGTATGTATGGATTGTGTGTGTGTGTGTGTGTATATATATATATATATATATATATATATATATGGATTGCATATATGTATGAATTGTATATATGTATGTATAGAGTGTATGTATGGATTGTATATATGTGTGTATAGATGGTGTATATGTATGTATGGATTTTATGTATGGATTGTATATATGGATTGTATGTATGGACTGTATATATGTATATGTATATAAGAAGATGTCCGGCACCTCGGGTATATAAGTAAAACACAGCTTGCTTTATTGAATCATAGGACAGAAGTCACATACAGAAATCTTGCGGACGCGTTTCGCCCCTTCTGGGGCTTAATCGTAGACTCAGTCTACAATTAAGCTCCAGAAGGGGTGAAACGCGTCAGTCAAGATTTCTATATGTGACTTCGGTCCTATGATTCAATAAAGCAAGCTGTGTTTTACTCCTATACCCGAAGTGCCGGACATCGTCTTACATATGTGTTCCTTGATTTGAGCCGGAGGCGGGACTGGCTGGTCCATACACAGGTGGGGTGAGAGCCAGCAGTGAGTGGTGAGGGGATACAGCACATGCACCATTGGATGTATGTATGGATTGTATATATGTATGATTGTAACATAGTAACATAGTTCATAAGGTTGAAAAAAGACCAGAGTCCATCAAGTTCAACCTATAACCCTACTGAGTCCCTACATATTAGAGGTAAAAATTCCTTCCCGACTCCAAATATGTCATCAGAATAAATCCCTGGATCACCGTTCTGTCCCTATAAATCTAGTATACATAACCTGTGATGTTATTATTCTCCAAAAATCCATCCAGATCCTTTTTAAACTCTTTTACAGAGTTCCCCATGATCACCTCCTCCGGGAGAGAATTCCACAGTCTCACTGCTCTTACAGTAAAGAACCCCGTCTGTGCTGGTGTAGAAACCTTCTTTCCTCTAGACGTAGAGGATGCCCCCTTGTTATATATACAGTCCTGGGTATAAATAGATCATGGAGAGATCTCTGTACTGTCCTGATATATATATATTATTAGGTCACCTCCTTGTTATATATACAGTCCTGGGTATAAATAGATCATGGAGAGATCTCTGTACTGTCCTGATATATTATATATATTATTAGGTCACCTCCCTGTTATATATACAGTCCTGGGTATAAATAGATCATGGAGAGATCTCTGTACTGTCCTGATATATTATATATATTATTAGGTCACCTCCTTGTTATATATACAGTCCTGGGTATAAATAGATCATGGAGAGATCTCTGTACTGTCCTGATATATTATATATATTATTAGGTCACCTCCTTGTTATATATACAGTCCTGGGTATAAATAGATCATGGAGAGATCTCTGTACTGTCCTGATATATTATATATATTATTAGGTCACCTCCTTGTTATATATACAGTCCTGGGTATAAATAGATCATGGAGAGATCTCTGTACTGTCCTGATATATTATATATATTATTAGGTCACCTCCTTGTTATATATACAGTCCTGGGTATAAATAGATCATGGAGAGATCTCTGTACTGTCCTGATATATTATATATATTATTAGGTCACCTCCTTGTTATATATACAGTCCTGGGTATAAATAGATCATGGAGAGATCTCTGTACTGTCCTGCTATATTATATATATTATTAGGTCACCTCCCTGTTATATATACAGTCCTGGGTATAAATAGATCATGGAGAGATCTCTGTACTGTCCTGATATATTATATATATTATTAGGTCACCTCCTTGTTATATATACAGTCCTGGGTATAAATAGATCATGGAGAGATCTCTGTACTGTCCTGATATATTATATATATTATTAGGTCACCTCCTTGTTATATATACAGTCCTGGGTATAAATAGGTCATGGAGAGATCTCTGTACTGTCCTGATATATTATATATATTATTAGGTCACCTCCTTGTAATATATACAGTCCTGGGTATAAATAGATCATGGAGAGATCTCTGTACTGTCCTGATATATTATATATATTATTAGGTCACCTCCTTGTTATATATACAGTCCTGGGTATAAATAGATCATGGAGAGATCTCTGTACTGTCCTGATATATTATATATATTATTAGGTCACCTCCTTGTTATATATACAGTCCTGGGTATAAATAGATCATGGAGAGATCTCTGTACTGTCCTGCTATATTATATATATTATTAGGTCACCTCCCTGTTATATATACAGTCCTGGGTATAAATAGATCATGGAGAGATCTCTGTACTGTCCTGATATATTATATATATTATTAGGTCACCTCCTTGTTATATATACAGTCCTGGGTATAAATAGATCATGGAGAGATCTCTGTACTGTCCTGATATATTATATATATTATTAGGTCACCTCCTTGTTATATATACAGTCCTGGGTATAAATAGGTCATGGAGAGATCTCTGTACTGTCCTGATATATTATATATATTATTAGGTCACCTCCTTGTAATATATACAGTCCTGGGTATAAATAGATCATGGAGAGATCTCTGTACTGTCCTGATATATTATATATATTATTAGGTCACCTCCTTGTTATATATACAGTCCTGGGTATAAATAGATCATGGGAGAAATCTCTGTACTGTTCTGATATATTATATATATTATTAGGTCACCTCCTTGTTATAGATACAGTCCTGGGTATAAATAGATCATGGGAGAGATCTCTGTACTGTCCTGATATATTATATATATTATTAGGTCACCTCCTTGTTATATATACAGTCCTGGGTATAAATAGATCATGGAGAGATCTCTGTACTGTTCTGATATATTATATATATTATTAGGTCACCTCCTTGTTATATATACAGTCCTGGGTATAAATAGATCATGGAGAGATCTCTGTACTGTCCTGATATATTATATATATTATTAGGTCACCTCCTTGTTATATATACAGTCCTGGGTATAAATAGATCATGGAGAGATCTCTGTACTGTCCTGATATATTATATATATTATTAGGTCACCTCCTTGTTATATATACAGTCCTGGGTATAAATAGATCATGGGAGAGATCTCTGTACTGTTCTGATATATTATATATATTATTAGGTCACCTCCTTGTTATATATACAGTCCTGGGTATAAATAGATCATGGAGAGATCTCTGTACTGTCCTGATATATTATATATATTATTAGGTCACCTCCTTGTTATATTTACAGTCCTGGGTATAAATAGATCATGGGAGAGATCTCTGTACTGTCCTGATATATTATATATATTATTAGGTCACCTCCTTGTTATATATACAGTCCTGGGTATAAATAGATCATGGGAGAGATCTCTGTACTGTCCTGATGTATTATATATATTATTAGGTCACCTCCTTGTTATATATACAGTCCTGGGTATAAATAGGTCATGGAGAGATCTCTGTACGGTCCCCTGATATATTTATACATAGTTCTTAGGTCGCCCCTAAGCCTTCTTTTTTCTAAAGTAAATAACCCTAATTCTGATAATCTTTCTGGGTACTGTAGTCCTCCCATTCCCCGTATTACCCTGGTTGCCGACTTTGAACCCTCTCCAGCTCCACTGTATCTTTCTTGTACACTGGTGCCCAGTACTGTACACAGTATTCCATGTGTGGTCTGACCAGTACTGTACACAGTATTACATGTGTGGTCTGACCAGTGCTGTACACAGTATTCCATGTGTGGTCTGACCAGTACTGTACACAGTATTCTATGTGTGGTCTGACCAGTACTGTACACAGTATTCTATGTGTGGTCTGACCAGTACTGTACACAGTATTCTATGTGTGGTCTGACCAGTACTGTACACAGTATTCTATGTGTGGTCTGACTAGTGATTTGTACAGCGGCAGAATTATTTCCTTGTCGTGGGCATCTATGCCCCTATTGATGCACCCCAAGATTTTATTTGCCTTGGCAGCAGCTGCCTGACACTGGTCACTACAGCTAAATTTACTGTTAAGTAAGACTCCCAAGTCCTTTTCCACATCAGTGGTCCCTAGTGTGCTCCCATTTAATACATAATCCCAGCCCGGATTTTTCTTCCCCATGTGCATTACCTTACATTTATCAGTGTTGAACCTCATCTGCCACTTCCCAGCCCAAACCTCCAACCTATCCAGATCCATTTGTAACAGTGCACTGTCCTCTATAGTGTTATCTACTATAGACAGTGAACTGTCCTCTAATGTGTTATTTACTATACACAGTGCACTGTCCTCTATAGTGTTATCTACCATACACAGTGCACTGTCCTCTATAGTGTTTACCACTTTACAGAGTTTAGTGTCATCTGCAAAGATTGCTACTTTACTATCCGACCCCTCTACAAGGTCATTAATAAATATATTAAATAGCACAGGACCCAAGATTGACCCCTGTGATCCCCACTAGTAACATTCACCCAATCAGAATAAGTACCATTAATAACCACCCTCTGTTTCCTATCACTGAGCCAGTTACTTACCCACTTACACACATTCTTCTCATTTTATGCACCAACCTTTTATGTGGAACCGTATCAAATGCTTTAGAAAAATCCAGATATACGACATCCAGTGATTGCCCCTGGTCCAGTCTGGAGCTCACCTCCTCATAAAAGCTGATCAGGTGACAGGACCGATCCCTCATAAAGCCATGTGATATGGGGTCATACGTTTATTTTTATCAAGATATTCCAAAATAGCATCTCTTAGAAAACCCTCAAACAATTTACATACAATGGAGGTTAAACTAACAGGCCTATAATTCCCGGGGTCACCTTTTGACCCCTTCTTTCATATTGACATCACATTTGCCATGCGCCAGTCCTGGGAAACAGTCCCTGTTACTTAATTCCTTTAGAATACAGGGGTGAATGTCATCTTGACCTGGTGATTTGTCTATTTAGATTTTTGTAGGCGGCACTGTACATCTTCCTGGGTTAGACAGGCGACCTGTACTTCTTCCTGGGTTAGACAGGTGACCTGTACTTCTTCCTTGGTTAAACAAGTGACCTGTACTTCTTCCTGGGTAGGCAGGTGATCTATACTGGGGCGTTTACCTTATCACACTGTATTTCACCTGGCATTTCATTTTCCTCGGTGAATACAGTGGAGAAGAATTTGTTTA
The DNA here is from genome assembly GCF_029499605.1 of Hyla sarda. Taxonomy (NCBI): domain Eukaryota; kingdom Metazoa; phylum Chordata; class Amphibia; order Anura; family Hylidae; genus Hyla; species Hyla sarda. The sequence goes on from NC_079193.1 coordinate 382,668,121, forward strand.
ATATATTTGGTTTTTCCTGATCCCCGTTTATAATTTCTTCCTCATCATTTTTTAAAGGGCCAACACTTTCATTTTTAACCTTTTTGCTATTTAGAAAGAACTTTTTGGGGTTAGTTTTACTCTCTTTTCCAATGAGTCTTTCTGTCTCTATTTTTGTGGGTTTTATCTGTTTTTTTTACACATTTTACATTTTTCTCTATAGCTTTTTAATGCTTCTTCACTGCCGTCCTGTTTTGTTAGTTTAAATGATTTATTTTTGTCAATTATTGCCCCCTTAACTTTTTTATTCATCCATATTGGTTTTCTTTTATTTCTGACCATTTTATTCCCATAAGGTTTATACATCTTACAGTGAGAACCGGAGTACCCCTTTAATAAAAAAAAATTCAGTGGTAGAAGGTTTGGATGCAAATGAAATAGATAACACTTTATCCTATGGGGAAATGATGGGGAAAGCGTGGAAGCTTTTCAAAAAATTGGCATCGGGGGGAGCACAGTTTTCACCTGCTTGTGGGGTAATAAAATACTCACAGAGTTTCTTACAGTGTCGGACCCGGCAATATGGATCAGGTACGGGATTAAATATATAAGTGGTTGAGGGAAATAATCCCTAAAGGGTTACAAATTGTTCCGAATGCTGGAGCCGGCGCCGGGAGCTCGTGACATCATAGCCCTGCCCCCTCATGATGTCACGCCCCGCCCCCTCAATGCAAGTCTATGGGAGGGGGCATGATGCCCCCTCCCATAGACTTGCATTGAGGTGGTGGGGCGTGACGTCATGAGGGGGGCGGGGCTATGACGTCACGAGCTCCTGTCGCCGGCTCCAGCGTTCGAAACAGTTTGTTCCAAATGCTGAGCAGCGGAGTACCCCTTTAATGGAAAGTGCGGACTTCGTACATATAATTTCATGATGCCATGTAATAGGTAAATACTGGAGTGAAATTTTTGAAGTTCATGGTAAGACCATCGTAAATTGATTACTAAGTTATTATTTTTACGCTAAATTATTAATTTTAAGAGTCTGGATGTCAGATAAAAGCCCCAGTTATTCAGAATGGAAGGGTTTAGTTAATAAATGGAAAATGGACGTCCCCGTGTGTTTTTTTTATTTTTTTTTATGCTCCAAGAAATGGGGGGGGGGGGGGGGGAGCGATAGTTAGAAGAATTTGTATTGTTTTTTGCTATGTATATGATTTAAGATAATGTGCAATATGTTTATGTATTTAAAGAAAAAGAAGAATAGAGGTTAAAAAAAATGTTTTAACCCCCCCCCCCTCCGCTCCACCCCCAGGTATATTAATAAGACCCCCTCTCTATCTACACTATCTTCCCCCTCTATGTTGTAGGCTCCCTCCCCCCCCCAGTCCCTAGTTTAAACACTCCTCCACCCTTCTAGCCATCTTCTCCCCAAGCACCGCGCCCCCTCCCCATTGCGGTGCAGCCCGTCCCTACGGTAGAGCTGGTATCCGACAGCAAAGTTTAAAGGGGTTCTCCAGCAGAAGGTGATTTTAGTACGTACCTGGCAGACAGTAATGGACATGCTTAGGAAGGATCTGCGCTTGTCTTGGGAATAAATGGCTATGTTGTAAGTCCACCATAACACTGTGGCTAGCTTTTTGTGAACTGGTATTTCCTGTTTGACTTTTCTTTTTTTGACTACAAATCCCATAATTCCATTTTCCTCCCTCCCACACATCAGCCACCCCACCCATTGAAACATAAATGAGCTGCATCCATTCAAAAGACCTTTGGTTTTCAATCAGGGTGCATTAGTTGCAGATTGATCTCTCTCCCACCAAGCGATCCCTCTACCCATTAAAGCAGACAGGCTCCCTGTCATCAGCCGACTAGTGATGTCAGGTCTCTGCCGCATTGCAACCTGGGAAAAATCTGAGACAAAGGTAAAATAAATATTGGAGTGAAAGTCACAGAAGAATTGTGAGAAAACCGTCACACACAGGTACAGACACTATATTATGTACTACATTTACTTTACAGCCCCTGTAGCATAGTCAAATAAAAAAAATTCCTGGAATACCCCTTTAATATATGTATATATGTATGTATGGATTGTGTGTATATATATATATATATATATATATATATATATATATATATATATATGGATTGTATATATGTATGTATGGATTGTATATATGTATGTATGGATTGTATATATGTATGGATTGTATATATGTATGTATAGATGTATATATGTATGTACGGATTGTGTATATGTATGTATGGATTGTATATATGTATGGATTGTATATATGTATGGATTGTATATATGTATGGATTGTATATATGTATGTATGGATTGTATATATGTATGTATGGATTGTATATATGTATGTATAGATTGTATATATGTATGTATGGATTGTATATATGTATGGATTGTATATATGTATGGATTGTATATATGTATGTATGGATTGTATATATGTATGTATAGATTGTATATATGTATGTATGGATTGTATATATGTATGGATTGTATATATGTATGGATTGTATATATGTATGTATGGATTGTATATATGTATGGATGTATGGATTGTATATATGTATGTATGGATTGTATATATGTATGTGTGGATTGTATATATGTATGTATGGATTGTATATATGTATGTATAGATTGTATATATGTATGTATGGATTGTATATATGTATGTATAGATTGTATATATGTATGTATAGATTGTATATATGTATGTATGGATTGTATATATGTATGTATGGATTGTATATATGTATGTATAGATTGTATATATGTATGTATGGATTGTATATATGTATGGATTGTATATATGTATGGATTGTATATATGTATGTATGGATTGTATATATGTATGTATAGATTGTATATATGTATGTATGGATTGTATATATGTATGGATTGTATATATGTATGTATGGATTGTATATATGTATGTATGTATAGATTGTATATATGTATGTATGGATTGTATGTATGTATGGATTGTATATATGTATGGATGTATGGATTGTATATATGTATGAATGTATGGATTGTATATATGTATGGATTGTATATATATATGGATTGTATATATGTATGGATTGTATATATGTATGTATAGATTGTATATATGTATGGATGTATGGATTGTATATATGTATGTATGGATTGTATATATGTATGGATTGTATATATATATGGATTGTATATATGTATGAATTGTATATATGTATGTATGGATTGTATATGTGTATGGATTGTGTATATGTGTATGAATTGTGTATATGTATGTATGGATTGTATATATATGTATAGATTGTATATATGTATGGATTGTATAAATTGTATATATGTGTTGATTGTACAGTTATGGCCGTAAATGTTGTCCCCCCTGAAATTTTTCTATAAAATGAAGTATATCTCACAGGAAAGGATTGCAGTAACACATCTTTTGCTATACACATGTTTATTCCCTTTGTGTGTATTGGAACTAAACCAAAAAAGGAGGAAAAAAAGCAAATTGGACATAATGTCACCAAACTCCAAAAATGGGCTGGACAAAATTATTGGCCTCTTAACTTAATATTTGGTTGCACACCCTTTGGAAAAAAATAACTGAAATCAGTGTCTTCCTATAACCATCAATAAGCTTCTTACACCTCTCAGCCGGAATGTTGGACCACTCTTCCTATAAGCTTCTTACACCTCTCAGCCGGAATGTTGGACCACTCTTCCTATAACCATCAATAAGCTTCTTACACCTCTCAGCCGGGAATGTTGGACCACTCTTCCTTTACAAACTGCTCCCGGTCTCTTATTGGACGGCGCCTTTTCCCAACAGTAATTATAAGATCTCTCCACAGGTGATCAATGGGATTTACATCTGGACTCATTGCTGACACTTCAGAACTCTCCAGCGCTTTGTTGCCATCCATTTCTGGGGCTTTTTGACGTATGTTTGGGGTCATTGTCCTGCTGGAAGACCCAAGATCTCGGACACAAACCCAGCTTTCTGACACTGGGCTGTACAGTGCGACCCAAAATCCATTGGTAGTCCTCAGATTTCATGATGTCTTGTACACATTCAAGGCCCCCAGTGCCAGAGGCGGCAAAACAACCCAAAACATCACTGACCTCCCCCATATGTCACTGTAGGTACTGTGTTCTTTTCTTTGTAGGCCTCATTCCGTTTTCGGTAAACAGTAGAATGATTTGCTTTACCAAAAAGATCTATCCTGATCTCATCTGTCCACAAGACGTTTTCCCAGAAGGATTTTGGTTACTCAAGTTCAGGTTGGTAAAATGTAGTCTTACTTTTTTATGTCGCTGGGTCTCCTCCATAGTGGGGTCCTCCTGGGTCTCCTCCATAGTGGGGTCCTCCTGGGTCTCCTCCATAGCGGGGTCCTCCTGGGTCTCCTCCATAGTGGGGTCCTCCTGGGTCTCCTCCATAGTGGGGTCCTCCTGGGTCTCCTCCATAGTGGGGTCCTCCTGGGTCTCCTCCATAGTGGGGTCCTCCTGGGTCTCCTCCATAGTGGGGTCCTCCTGGGTCTCCTCCATAGTGGGGTCCTCCTGGGTCTCCTCCATAGCGTTTCATTTAATTTAAATATGGATGGATAGTTCGCGCTGACACTGATGCTCCCTGAGCCTGCAGGACAGCTTGAATATTTTTGGAACTTGTTTGGGGCTGCTTATCCACCATCCGGACTATCCTGCGTTGATACCTTTCATCAGTTTTTCTCTTCCGTCCACGCTCAGGGAGATTATCTACAGTGCCATGGGGTGTAAACTTCTTGATAATGTTGTGCACTGTGGATAAAGACAAATCTAGATCTCTGGAGATGGACTTGTAACCTGGAGATTGTTGATATTTTTCCACAATTTTGGTTCTCAAGTCCTCAGACAGTTCTCTTCTCCTCTTTCTGTTGTCCATGCTTAGTGTGACACACACAGACACACAATGCAAAGACTAAGTGAACTTCTCTCCTTTTTATCTGCTTTCAGGTGTGATTTTTATATTGCCCACACCTGTCACTTTCCCCAGAGTATAAAGGAACATCACATGCTTGAAATAATCTTATTTTTCCACAATTTTGAAAGGTGCCAATAATTTTGTCCAGACCATTTTTGGAGTTTGGGGACATTATGTCCAATTTGCTTTTTTTCCTCCTTTTTTGGTTTAGTTCCAATACACACAAAGGGAATAAACATGTGTATAGCAAAACATGTGTTACTGCAATATATATATATATATATACAAAGGAGAGGAGATATATATATATATATATATATATATATATATACACAAAGGGAATAAACATGTGTATAGCAAAACCTGTGTTACTGCAATATATATATATATATATATATATACAGAGGAGAGGAGATCTATATATATATATATATATATATATATACACACAAAGGGAATAAACATGTGTATAACAAAACCTGTGTTACTGCAATATATATATATATACAGAGGAGAGGAGATCTACATATATATATATACACAAAGGGAATAAACATGTGTATAGCAAAACATGTGTTACTGCAATATATATACAGAGGAGAGGAGATCTATATATATATATATATATATATATATATATATATATATATATATACACACACACACAGGGAATAAACATGTGTATAGCAAAACCTGTGTTACTGCAATATATATATACAGAGGAGAGGAGATCTATATATATATATATATACACACACAGGGAATAAACATGTGTATAGCAAAACCTGTGTTACTGCAACATATATATATACAGAGGAGAGGAGATCTATATATATATATATATACAGAGGAGAGGAGATATATATATATACACAAAGGGAATAAACATGTGTATAACAAAACCTGTGTTACTGCAATATATATATACAGAGGAGAGGAGATCTATATATATATATACAGAGGAGAGGAGATCTATATATATATATATATATATATATATATACAGAGGAGAGGAGATCTATATATATATATACAGAGGAGAGGAGATCTATATAAATATATATATATATATATATATATATATATACACACAAAGGGAATAAACATGTGTATAGCAAAACATGTGTTACTGCAATATATATATACAGAGGAGAGGAGATCTATATATATATATATACAGAGGAGAGGAGATCTATATATATATATATATATATATACAGAGGAGAGGAGATCTATATATATATATATATATATATATATATATATATATACACACAAAGGGAATAAACATGTGTATAACAAAACCTGTGTTACTGCAATATATATATATATACAGAGGAGAGGAGATCTACATATATATATACACAAAGGGAATAAACATGTGTATAGCAAAACATGTGTTACTGCAATATATATACAGAGGAGAGGAGATCTATATATATATATATATATATATATATATATATATATATATATACACACACACACAGGGAATAAACATGTGTATAGCAAAACCTGTGTTACTGCAATATATATATACAGAGGAGAGGAGATCTATATATATACAGAGGAGAGGAGATCTATATATATATATATATACACACACAGGGAATAAACATGTGTATAGCAAAACCTGTGTTACAGCAACATATATATATACAGAGGAGAGGAGATCTATATATATATATATATATATATACAGAGGAGAGGAGATATATATATATACACAAAGGGAATAAACATGTGTATAACAAAACCTGTGTTACTGCAATATATATATACAGAGGAGAGGAGATCTATATATATATATACAGAGGAGAGGAGATCTATATATATATATATATATATATATATATATATACAGAGGAGAGGAGATCTATATATATATATATATACAGAGGAGAGGAGATCTATATATATATATATATATATATATATATATATATACACACACAAAGGGAATAAACATGTGTATAACAAAACCTGTGTTACTGCAATCCTTTCCTGTGAGAAATACATTTTCTATGTATGTATGGATTGTATATATGTATGGAATTTATGTGTATGTATATATATATATATATATATATATATATATATATACAGTACATATACATACAGTACATATTACACATATACGCACTTTGTCCTATTTTAAGGGGTAGCAGACGTTCTAACATGGCAGCTGTCATCACCTCCTTTGAGGTGTAACCTGATCGGCCCCCCAGGTATCACTGTCGTGATGTCCAGTAATAGGGGGATTAGTGCGTCCGTGACCGACCCACCGAGGAGGGAGATGTCATCCACAGAATTTATTACAGGACAGTCGGCCAAATGCTGCACAGCCTAAGTTATCTGCAAGTGAAAGCAGCGCGTCCTCCGGTATAGCGGGGTCTGTATGAACTTGTATTTATTGTCTTAATAAAGCCGGGATGGGGGTAATTATCCCGTAATCACAGGAGCGGAGCGCACGGCAGGATACACATAATTACACCCAGATATGAGGAATTCGATCGCTGCTGTGTTTAATGGCCACGTTCTCCGCTTCTCCACTAATAAATCAGTGCAGATGTATACAGGGATAGAGAATACAGGAAGAGCACCATGTATACATGTAAACTTCACAGTTGTACTCACTATTCTGCTGGTGGGGTCACTGTGTACATACATTACTTATCCTGTACTGATCCTGAGTTATATCCTGTATTATACTGCAGAGCTGTACTCACTATTCTGCTGGTGAGATCACTGTGTACATACATTACATTACTTATCCTGTACTGATCCTGAGTTATATCCTGTATTATACTGCAGAGCTGTACTCACTATTCTGCTGGTGAGGTCACTGTGTACAAACATTACATTACTTATTGTCACGATGCCGGCTGGCAGGTAGTGGATCCTCTGTGCCAGAGAGGGATTGGTGTGGACCGTGCTAGTGGATCGGTTCTAAGTCACTACTGGTTTTCACCAGAGCCCGCCGCAAAGCAGGATGGTCTTGCTGCGGCGGTAGTGACCAGGTCGTATCCACTAGCAACGGCTCAACCTCTCTGGCTGCTGAAGATAGGCGCGGTACAAGGGAGTAGACAGAAGCAAGGTCGGACGTAGCAGAAGGTCGGGGCAGGCAGCAAGGATCGTAGTCAGGGGCAACGGCAGGGGGTCTGGAACACAGGCTAGGAACACACAAGGAAACGCTTTCACTGGCACGATGGCAACAATATCCGGCGAGGGAGTGAAGGGGAAGTGAGGTGATATAGGGAAGTGCACAGGTGATAACACTAATTGGAACCACTGCGCCAATCAGCGGCGCAGTGGCCCTTTAAATCGCAAAGACCCGGCGCGCGCGCGCCCTAGGGAGCGGGGCCGCGCGCGCCGGGACAGGACTGACGGAGAGCGAGTCAGGTACGGGAGCCGGGGTGCGCATCGCGAGCGGGCGCTACCCGCATCGCGAGTCGCATCCCGGCTGGAGGCGGTATCGCAGCGCCCCGGGTCAGTGGAACTGACCGGAGCGCTGCAGTGAGGAGAGTGTAGCGAGCGCTCCGGGGAGGAGCGGGGACCCGGAGCGCTCGGCGTAACAGTACCCCCCCCCCCTTGGGTCTCCCCCTCTTCTTGGAGCCTGAGAACCTGAGGACCAGACTTTTGTCCAGGATATTGTCCTCAGGTTCCCAGGACCTCTCTTCTGGACCACAACCCTCCCAATCCACTAAAAAGAAGTTTTTCCCTCTGACCTTTTTAGATGCTAAAATCTCTTTGACGGAGAAGATGTCTGAGGAGCCGGAGACAGGAGTGGGAGGAACAGATTTGGGAGAGAAACGGTTAATGATAAGTGGTTTAAGAAGAGAAACGTGAAAGGCATTAGGAATACGAAGAGAAGGAGGAAGAAGAAGTTTGTAAGAGACAGGATTAATCTGGCGCAAAATTTTGAAAGGACCAAGATAGCGTGGTCCCAACTTATAGCTAGGGACACGGAAGCAGACATATTTAGCGGAGAGCCATACCTTGTCTCCAGGGGAAAAAATGGGAGGAGCTCTTCTTTTCTTATCCGCAAATTTCTTCATGCGTGAAGAAGCCTGTAAGAGAGAATTTTGGGTCTCTCTCCATATGATGGAAAGATCACGAGAAATTTCATCCACAGCGGGCAGACCAGAGGGCAAGGGGGTAGGGAGGGGAGGAAGAGGGTGACGGCCGTACACCACGAAAAATGGGGATTTGGAGGAAGATTCAGAGACTCTGAAATTATACGAGAATTCGGCCCAAGGTAGAAGATCTGCCCAGTCATCCTGGCGGGAGGAAACAAAATGTCGTAAATAATCACCCAAGACCTGGTTAATTCTTTCTACTTGTCCATTGGATTGAGGATGGTATGCAGAAGAAAAATTTAATTTAATCTTGAGTTGTTTACAGAGAGCCCTCCAGAATTTAGACACGAATTGGACGCCTCTATCCGAGACGATCTGCGTAGGCAACCCGTGAAGACGAAAAATGTGTACAAAAAATTGTTTAGCCAACTGAGGCGCTGAAGGAAGACCAGGAAGAGGGATGAAATGTGCCATTTTGGAGAATCGATCAACGACCACCCAAATAACAGTGTTGCCATGGGATGGGGGTAAGTCAGTAATAAAATCCATACCAATCAGAGACCAAGGCTGTTCGGGGACAGGCAGAGGATGAAGAAAACCAGCGGGCTTCTGGCGAGGAGTCTTATCCCGGGCACAGATAGTGCAGGCTCGCACAAAGTCCACCACATCAGTCTCTAGAGTCGGCCACCAATAGAAGCGAGAGATGAGTTGCACAGATTTCTTGATGCCCGCATGACCTGCGAGATGGGAGGAGTGACCCCATTTGAGGATTCCGAGGCGTTGGCGTGGAGAAACAAAGGTCTTTCCTGGAGGAGTTTGCCTGATGGAGGCTGGAGAAGTGGAAATCAGGCAGTCAGGAGGAATGATGTGTTGAGGAGAGAGTTCAACTTCAGAAGCATCTGAGGAACGAGAGAGAGCATCGGCCCTAATGTTCTTATCGGCAGGCCGAAAGTGAATTTCAAAATTAAATCGGGCAAAGAACAGAGACCACCTGGCCTGACGAGGATTCAGCCGTTGGGCAGACTGGAGGTAGGAGAGGTTCTTGTGATCGGTGTAAATAATAACTGGAAATCTTGATCCCTCCAGCAGATGCCTCCATTCCTCAAGTGCTAATTTAATGGCTAGAAGCTCTCGATCCCCGATGGAGTAGTTCCTCTCCGCCGGAGAGAAGGTCCTAGAAAAAAAACCACAAGTAACAGCATGCCCGGAAGAGTTTTTTTGTAGAAGGACAGCTCCAGCTCCCACTGAGGAGGCATCAACCTCCAATAGGAAGGGTTTAGATGGGTCAGGTCTGGAGAGCACGGGAGCCGAAGAAAAGGCAGACTTGAGCCGTTTAAAGGCGTCTTCCGCTTGAGGAGGCCAAGACTTGGGATCGGCATTTTTTTTGGTTAAAGCCACAATAGGAGCCACAACGGTAGAAAAATGTGGAATAAATTGCCTGTAATAATTGGCGAACCCCAAAAAACGTTGGATGGCACGGAGTCCGGAGGGGCGTGGCCAATCTAAGACGGCAGAGAGTTTGTCTGGATCCATTTGTAGTCCCTGGCCAGAGACCAAGTATCCTAGGAAAGGAAGAGATTGGCATTCAAACAGACATTTCTCTATTTTGGCATAGAGTTGATTGTCACGAAGTCTCTGAAGAACCATACGGACATGCTGGCGGTGTTCTTCTAGATTGGCAGAAAAAATCAGGATATCGTCCAGATATACAACAACACAGGAGTATAGGAGATCACGAAAAATTTCATTAACAAAGTCTTGGAAGACGGCAGGGGCGTTGCACAGGCCAAAGGGCATGACCAGATACTCAAAGTGTCCATCTCTGGTGTTAAATGCCGTTTTCCATTCATCCCCCTCTCTGATGCGGATGAGATTATAAGCACCTCTTAAGTCCAGTTTGGTAAAAATGTGGGCACCTTGGAGGCGATCAAAGAGTTCAGAGATGAGGGGTAGGGGGTAGCGGTTCTTAACCGTGATTTTATTAAGACCGCGGTAGTCAATGCAAGGACGTAGAGAGCCATCTTTTTTGGACACAAAGAAAAATCCGGCTCCGGCAGGAGAGGAGGATTTACGGATAAAGCCCTTTTTTAAATTTTCCTGGACGTATTCAGACATGGCAAGAGTCTCTGGGACGGACAGAGGATAGATTCTGCCCCGGGGTGGAGTAGTGCCCGGGAGGAGGTCAATAGGACAATCATAAGGCCTGTGAGGAGGTAGAGTCTCAGCTTGTTTTTTGCAAAAAACGTCCGCAAAGTCCATATAGGCCTTAGGGAGACCGGTTACAGGAGGAACCACAGAGTCACGGCAAGGGTTACTGGGAACCGGTTTTAGGCAGTCCTTGGAACAAGAGGGCCCCCAACTCCTGATCACCCCAGTGGACCAATCCAGGGTTGGGGAATGGAGTTGAAGCCAGGGAAGTCCAAGGAGATATTCAGAAGTGCAATTGGGGAGGACCAAAAGTTCAATCCTCTCGTGATGAGATCCGATGCACATTAGAAGGGGCTCCGTGCGGAAACGTATGGTACAGTCCAATCTTTCATTGTTTACACAATTGATGTAGAGGGGTCTGGCGAGACTGGTCACCGGGATGTTGAACCTGTTGACGAGAGAGGCCAAAATAAAATTTCCTGCAGATCCGGAGTCCAAGAAGGCCACTGTAGAGAAGGAGAAGGCAGAGGCAGACATCCGCACAGGCACAGTAAGACGTGGAGAAGCAGAGTAGACATCAAGGACTGTCTCACCTTTGTGCGGAGTCAGCGTACGTCTTTCCAGGCGGGGAGGACGGATAGGACAATCCTTCAGGAAGTGTTCGGTACTAGCACAGTACAGGCAGAGATTCTCCATGCGGCGTCGTGTCCTCTCTTGAGGTGTCAGGCGAGACCGGTCGACCTGCATAGCCTCCACGGCGGGAGGCACAGGAACAGATTGCAGAGGACCAGAGGAGAGAGGAGCCGGGGAGAAGAAACGCCTCGTGCGAACAGAGTCCATATCCTGGCGGAGCTCCTGACGCCTTTCGGAAAAACGCATGTCAATGCGAGTGGCTAGGTGAATGAGTTCATGTAGATTAGCAGGGATTTCTCGTGCGGCCAGAACATCTTTAATGTTGCTGGATAGGCCTTTTTTAAAGGTCGCGCAGAGTGCCTCATTATTCCAGGATAATTCTGAAGCAAGAGTACGGAATTGTACGGCATACTCGCCAACGGAAGAATTACCCTGGACTAGGTTCAACAGGGCAGTCTCAGCAGAAGAGGCTCGGGCAGGTTCCTCAAAGACACTTCGAATTTCCGAGAAGAAGGAGTGTACAGAGGCAGTGACGGGGTCATTGCGGTCCCAGAGCGGTGTGGCCCAAGACAGGGCTTTTCCAGACAGAAGGCTGACTACGAAAGCCACCTTAGACCTTTCAGTGGGGAACTGGTCCGACATCATCTCCAAGTGCAATGAACATTGGGAAAGAAAGCCACGGCAAAACTTAGAGTCCCCATCAAATTTATCCGGCAAGGATAGTCGTAGTCCAGAAGCGGCCACTCGCTGCGGAGGAGGTGCAGGAGCTGGCGGAGGAGATGATTGCTGGAGCTGTGGTAGTAACTGTTGTAGCATAACAGTCAGTTGAGACAGCTGTTGGCCTTGTTGCGCTATCTGTTGTGACTGCTGGGCGACCACCGTGGTGAGGTCAGCGACAACTGGCAGAGGAACTTCAGCGGGATCCATGGCCGGATCTACTGTCACGATGCCGGCTGGCAGGTAGTGGATCCTCTGTGCCAGAGAGGGATTGGCGTGGACCGTGCTAGTGGATCGGTTCTAAGTCACTACTGGTTTTCACCAGAGCCCGCCGCAAAGCGGGATGGTCTTGCTGCGGCGGTAGTGACCAGGTCGTATCCACTAGCAACGGCTCAACCTCTCTGGCTGCTGAAGATAGGCGCGGTACAAGGGAGTAGACAGAAGCAAGGTCGGACGTAGCAGAAGGTCGGGGCAGGCAGCAAGGATCGTAGTCAGGGGCAACGGCAGGGGGTCTGGAACACAGGCTAGGAACACACAAGGAAACGCTTTCACTGGCACGATGGCAACAAGATCCGGCGAGGGAGTGAAGGGGAAGTGAGGTGATATAGGGAAGTGCACAGGTGATAACACTAATTGGAACCACTGCGCCAATCAGCGGCGCAGTGGCCCTTTAAATCGCAAAGACCCGGCGCGCGCGCGCCCTAGGGAGCGGGGCCGCGCGCGCCGGGACAGGACTGACGGAGAGCGAGTCAGGTACGGGAGCCGGGGTGCGCATCGCGAGCGGGCGCTACCCGCATCGCGAATCGCATCCCGGCTGGAGGCGGTATCGCAGCGCCCCGGGTCAGTGGAACTGACCGGAGCGCTGCAGTGAGGAGAGTGTAGCGAGCGCTCCGGGGAGGAGCGGGGACCCGGAGCGCTCGGCGTAACACTTATCCTGTACTGATCCTGAGTTATATCCTGTATTATACTCCAGAGCTGTACTCACTATTCTGCTGGTGAGGTCACTGTGTACATACATTACATTACTTATTCTGTACTGATCCTGAGTTATATCCTGTATTATACTGCAGAGCTGTACTCACTATTCTGCTGGTGAGGTCACTGTGTACATACATTACATTACTTATCCTGTACTGATCCTGAGTTATATCCCGTATTATATTCCAGAGCTGTACTCACTATTCTGCTGGTGAGGTCACTGTGTACAAACATTACATTACTTATCCTGTACTGATCCTGAGTTATATCCTGTATTATACTCCAGAGCTGTACTCACTATTCTGCTGGTGAGGTCACTGTGTACATACATTACATTACTTATTGTTACGCCGAGCGCTCCGGGTCCCCCTCATCATCCGGAGCGCTCGCGGTGTCTTCTGCCATACAGCGCTCCGGTCAGCAGCGCTGACCGGAGACGCTGCTCTGAGTTCCCCGGCAGGGATGCGATCCGCGCGGCAGGACGTGCCTGCCCGTGGGTCGCATCCTGTTGTTCTCATCTGTCCTGTTCCCCGGCTGTCACGTCCCGGTGCGCGCGGCCCCGCTCGCCAGCTCTCTGAAATTTAAAGGGCCAGTGCACCATTAATTGGTGCCTGGCCCAATCAGTTGTTTATCACTCCCATTCTATATAAACCCACTTCCCCTTCTTGTCCTCACCAGATCTTGTTGCCCTAGTGCCCTGAGAAAGCGTTTTGTGTATCCCAAGCCTGTGTATCCAGACCCTTGCCGTTGCCCCTGACTACGACCCATTGCTGCCTGCCCTGACCTTCTGCTACGTCCGACCTTGCTCTTGCCTTGTCCCTCTGTACCGCACCTGTCTCAGCTGTCAGTGAGGTTGAGTCGCTATCGGGTGGAACGACCTGGGGGGTAACCTGCCGCTGTAAGTCCATCCCGCTTTGCGGCAGGCTCTGGGGAAAACCAGTAACCCCTTAGATTCCGTTCCCCTGGTACGGCCCTTCACCTCACTGACACAGAGGATCCACCTCCAGTGTCCTCTCCGCATACCAGTCCGGATCCTGTCAGTAGATCCGGCCATGGATCACGCTGAGGTCCCGCTGCCTAGTGTCGCTGACCTAACCACGGTGGTCGCCCAGCAATCCCAACAGATCGCGCAACAAGGACAGCAGCTGACTCAACTGACCGTTATGCTGCAACAGCTTCTGCCGCAACTACAGCAACCATCTCCTCCGCCAGCTCCTGCATCTCCTCCGCAGCGAGTGGCGGCTCCCAGCTTTCGCCTGTCTCTACCGGACAAGTTTGATGGGGACTCTAAACAGTGCCGTGGATTCCTGTCCCAGTGTTCCCTACACCTGGAGATGATGTCGGACCAATTCCCTACCGAACGGTCTAAGGTGGCTTTCGTGGTCAGACTCCTGTCTGGAAAGGCCTTGTCATGGGCCACACCGCTTTGGGACCGCAACGATCCTGCCACTGCTACTATCCAGTCCTTCTTCTCAGAAGTACGTAGTGTTTTTGAGGAGCCAGCCCAGGCCTCCTCAGCCGAGACTGCTTTGCTGAACCTCGTCCAAGGGAGTTCTTCTGTGGGTGAATACGCCATCCAGTTTCGTACCCTCGCCTCAGAGCTATCCTGGAATAATGAGGCCCTCTGCGCGACCTTCAAGAAAGGCTTATCCAGTAACATCAAAGATGTCCTGGCCGCACGAGAAATTTCTGCTAATCTGTCTGAACTAATCCATTTGGCCACCCGCATCGACATGCGTTTCTCGGAAAGACGTCAGGAACTTCGTCAGGATAAGGATCTTGTTCGCACCAGGCGTTTTTTCTCCCAGGCTCCTCTCTTCCAACATCCTTTGCAATCAGTTCCTGTGCCTTCCGCCGAGGATGCTATGCAAGTGGATCGGTCTCGTCTGACCTTACAAGAGAGGACTCGCCGCCGAAGCGAGAATTTGTGCCTGTACTGTGCAAGTACCGAACACTTCCTAAAAGACTGTCCTATCCGCCCTCCGCGTCAGGAGAAACGCACGCACCTACTTCACAAGGGTGAAACGACTCTTGGTGTGAATTCAGCCTCTCCACGTCTGACTGTACCTGTGCGGATTTCTCCTTCCGCAAACTCCTCCTTCTCAGCAGTCGCCTTCTTGTCCTCTGGTTCTGCAGGAAACTTTATCTTGGCCTCTTTTGTTAATAGGTTCAGTATTCCAGTAACCCGTCTCGTCAAGCCGCTCTTTATCGCTTCAGTAAACGGAGAGAGATTGGACTGCACTGTGTGCTACCGCACTGAACCCCTGCCCATGAGCATTGGACTTCACCACGAAAAAATTGAATTTTTCGTTCTGCCTAACTGCATCTCTGAAGTTCTTCTCGGCTTGCCGTGGCTCCAGAGTCATGCTCCTACCCTCAACTGGACCACCGGGGAGATCAAAAGTTGGGGTCCTTCTTGTCACAAGCGATGTCTCACATCTGCTTCCACTAGTCAAACTCCTGTGGCTTCTTCTTTACCAGGACTTCCCAAGGCTTACCAGGACTATTCAGATGTAGTCTGCAAAAAGCAAGCAGAGGTCTTACCTCCACATAGACCTTTTGATTGTCCCATTGACCGTCTTCCTAGTACCACTCCGCCCCGTGGCAGGATTTACCCTCTGTCAGCCCCAGAGACTCAAGCCATGACGGAGTATATCCAGGAGAACCTTAAACGAGTTTTATTCGGAAATCCTCATCCCCTGCTGGAGCGGGGTTCTTCTTTGTTTCTAAAAAGGATGGATCCTTACGCCCATGTATTGACTACCGCGGTTTAAACAAGATCACCATCAAATACCGCTATCCCCTGCCTTTGATCTCCAAACTCTTTGACCGTGTACGCAGAGCAAGTATCTTCACCAAACTGGACTTAAGGGGCGCGTATAATCTTATTCGCATCTGTAAAGGTGATGAGTGGAAAACCGCTTTCAATACCAGAGATGGACATTTTGAATATCTAGTTATGTCCTTTTGGGCTTTGCAACGCCCCTGCAGTCTTCCAGGACTTTGTTAATGAGATCTTTCGGGACTTATTGTATACCTGTGTTGTGGTCTACTTGGATGACATCTTGATTTTTTCCTCTAACATAGAGGAACACCATCGTCATGTCCGTCAAGTGCTCCAAAGACTCCGTGAAAACCACCTGTACGCTAAATTTGAAAAATGTCTCTTTGAATGCAACAGTAACCCCTTAGATTCCGTTTCCCTGGTACGGCCCACGCCTTCACCTCACTGACACAGAGGATCAACCTCCAGTGTCCTCTCCGCATACCAGTCCGGATCCTGACACTTATCCTCTACTGATCCTGAGTTATATCCTGTATTATACTCCAGAGCTGTACTCACTATTCTGCTGGTGAGGTCACTGTGTACATACATTACTTATCCTGTACTGATCCTGAGTTATATCCTGTATTATACCCCAGAGCTGCACTCACTATTCTGCTGGTGAGGTCACTGTGTACATACATTACATTACTTATCCTGTACTGATCCTGAGTTATATCCTGTATTATACTCCAGAGCTGTACTCACTATTCTGCTGGTGAGGTCACTGTGTACATACATTACATTACTTATCCTGTACTGATCCTGAGTTATATCCTGTGTTATACTCCAGAGCTGTACTCACTATTCTGCTGGTGAGATCACTGTGTACATACATTACATTACTTATCCTGTACTGATCCTGCGTTATATTCTGTGTTATACTCCAGAGCTGTACTCACTATTCTGCTGGTGGGGTCACTGTGTACATGTTTGTTTACCAAGTTACCAAGTAAAAGTCTTCTTATTCTTCTGCACCAGTAACACCAAATGTGTCCCACATTCCATCTATCCAGACACTTAGAACAATGTCTGGGACCCCCCCCCCCCCCACACCCCACCCTAGACCGGATGACCACCTGGCAGGTATTCAGGCCAATACTCTCCCAGTCTCTGGTATCCTCAGGAATAATTTGCGGATCGGAGTCTGTGAGCCCTTTGGCCCTGAAAACTTTGCCCGGTCCCTTGTTGCTTTTCTACTTGGATGTCGCCCCTCAGCCTGTGGACCTGTATAGAGAACATTGGGCCCTCACTCTGAAGACCGAGATGTCATCTTTTGGGTCCATTTCTTTAAAACAAAGGAAGCCATAGTTGTTGCGGCCCGTCAGGCTGAGGACATTGGAGATATGCACATGGCAACCAATCACATTGCTTCTTTCCTTTTTCACAGGTCTTTTTGATTGGTTGATATAGGTAACTGGTCAACTCTTTCTCTTCACCGGTTTGGATATATCTCCTTCATTTACTTGGCTCGTAAAACTCTATCACTGATTCGTGCTCTTCGTCCGGTGCTCGCTGCATTATGTAAGAAGGACATATGTTATTCTAGCTGAGCTCTCAGAAGGATCAGCAAACTCTCAATCTCCAAATGATCTCCATTTGATCTCCATTTGATCTACATATGATTCCTGACTGGACTTCTCTTCCCTCTTTGATCTCTCCTTGGTCCACGGTTCCTTCTACAAGCAAAAGAAAGTCTTGTGATCCGATATGTCCCTTTCATGATTTTCCCTAGATTCCCTGTCAAAGGGGTACCCCGCCCCTAAACGTCTTATCCCCTATCAAAATACAGCTGTAAAGGGGTACCCCGCCCCTAAACGTCTTATCCCCTATCCAAATACAGCTGTAAAGGGGAACTCCGTCCCCAGACATCTTATCCCCTATCCAAAAGAAAGAAAAGATAGGGGATAAGATGCCTTATCACTCTGTGCCTGGCGGGGCGGAGGCTCTTGATGTCACGAGCCTCCGGCAATGTAGCCAACACTTTAAACGAATGCTGGGGGCAGCAGGATGATTGTGGGGATCCCCAGCGACGCAACGCCCCCCCCCCCCCCCCCGATCAGACATCTTATCCCCTACCCTTTAAAGGGGTTATCCAGGAAAAAACTTTTTTTTATATATCAACTGGTTCCAGAAAGTTAAACAGATTTGTAAATTACTTCTATTAAAAAATCTTAATCCTTTCAGTACTTATGAGCTTCTGAAGTTAAGGTTGTTCTTTTCTGTCTAAGTGCTCTCTGATGACACGTGTCTCGGGAACCGCCCAGTTTAGAAGCAAATTCCCATAGCAAACCTCTTCTAAACTGGGCGGTTCCCGAGACACGTGTCATCAGAGATTACTTAGACAGAAAAGAACAACCTTAACTTCAGAAGCTCATAAGTATTAAGATTAAGATTTTTTTAATAGAAGTAATTTACAAATCTGTTTAACTTTCTGGAGCCAGTTGATATATAAAAATTTTTTTTTTCCTGGATAACCCCTTTAAGGCTGTATTTGTGCGAGGAGCGTGGATATTTAACCCCCTTCCTCTTTATCCTTACCTTATATCCTACCACGTATATATTACCTCACTTACCTTGATGTTGTGGCCATTAGCCCCCTGGTATCTTTTGGGCATATGGTTTTACGCAGTGGATTGTCTATATGTCATGTTCAATGTTGTCTTTTGGGATGGTGGTCAACCTACTTGTTTGTCCTTTAAAGGGGTATTCCGCCCCTAGACATCTTATCCCTTATCCAAAGGATAGGGGATAAGGTGTCTGATCGCGGGGGTCCAGCTACTGGGGACCCCTGCGATCTTCCCGCTGCACCCGGTGTTCGTTTAGAGCGTCGGGTGCAGCGCCGGAGGCTCGTGACATCAAGGCTATGTCCCCTCAATGCAAGTCTATGGGAGGGGGTGTGACAGCTGTCACACCCCCTCCCATAGACTTGCATTGAGGGGGAGTGGCCGTGACATCACGAGCGATGCGTTACTGTGGCGATGCGTTACTGTTTCGCCAGTCATCCGGCATGGAGCCAAGTTTGCTCCGTCCACCAGTTGTCTGGTGGCTGCAGCTGAGATCGCCGGGGTCCCCAGCGGCGGGACCCCCCATGATCAGACATTCTTATCCCCTATGCTTTGGATAGGGGATAAGACATCTAGGGGCGGGATACCCCTTTAAGCTGACATGTTCCCATAACTACCCTAAAGGGAATCTTTTATAATGTTAAGCGCCTGAACGAGTCGGCTAAACGAAACCAAATGTTATACCCGCTCCATAAGCAAAGAGCCAACGTTTTCCTCTTGCAGGAAACGCATTTTAAATGTCCCTAATGCCCACTTCCCGTAATCGCTATTACTCTACATGGTACCACAGCACATTGGCTGGCTCCCCGAGGTGCTTCTACTGCTATACATAAACATGCCCCCCATTGTTCATGATGTTCCGGTTGGACCCTGAGGACAGGTTTCTCTTTCTTAAATGGACTATTTTGCAGGAATTTCTAGTAATTGCTAATTGCTAACGTTTACCTTTTTATCAGTGCCACGTGGCTTTTGCGTAGTGGATCTTCACAGATCTGGAGCCCTTTGTGAACGATTTGCCGTCATCCTGGAGGGCGACTATTGAACTATGGACACCTCTTTAGATACTTAGATTAAGTAAGACATCACTTAAAGGGGTACACCGCCCCTAGAAATCTTATCCCCTATCCAAAGATTTCTGATGTCCCCAGCGGCGGCACCCCAGACATCCAGTGCACGGAGAGAACTTCGCTTTGTGCCGGATGACTGGTGATGGGTTTGGTCCGAGATCTTGGGTCTTCCAGCAGGACAATGACCCCAAACATACATCAAAAAGCCCCAGAAATGAATGACAAAAAGTGCTGGAGAGTTCTGAAGTGTCAGCAATGAGTCCAGATCTAAACCCCATTGATCACCTGTGGAGAGATCTTAAGAGATAAGAGACCTGGAGCAGTTTGTAAAGGAAGAGTGGTCCAACATTCTAGCTGAGAGGTGTAAGAAGCTTATTGATGCTTATAGGAAGAGTGGTCCAACATTCCGGCTGAGAGGTGTAAGAAGCTTATTGATGCTTATAGGAAGAGTGGTCCAACATTCCGGCTGAGAGGTGTAAGAAGCTTATTGATGCTTATAGGAA
Organism: Hyla sarda; assembly: GCF_029499605.1. NCBI lineage: Eukaryota > Metazoa > Chordata > Amphibia > Anura > Hylidae > Hyla > Hyla sarda. Next base: position 382,688,595 of record NC_079193.1, read on the forward strand.
GAGTGGTCCAACATTCCTGCTGAGAGGTGTAAGAAGCTTATTGATGCTTATAGGAAGAGTGGTCCAACATTCCGGCTGAGAGGTGTAAGAAGCTTATTGATGCTTATAGGAAGAGTGGTCCAACATTCCGGCTGAGAGGTGCAAGAAGCTTATTGATGGTTATAGGAAGAGTGGTCCAACATCCCGGCTGAGAGGTGTAAGAAGCTTATTGATGCTTATAGGAAGAGACTGATTTCACTTATTTTTTCCAAAGGGTGTGCAACCAAATATTAAGTTAAGGGGCCGATAATTTTGTCCAGTCCATTTTTGGAGTTTGGTGACATTGTGTCCAATTTCCTTTTTCTCCTCCCTTTTTGGTTTAGTTCCAATACACACAAAGGGAATAAACATGTGTATAGCAAAACCTGTGTTACTGCAATCCTTTCCTGTGAGGAATACTTCATTTTCTGGAAAGATTTCAGGGTGCCAACATTTATGCCCGTGACTTTACACACTTGTAAGATTGGTAGCATTGTATGGCTGTAGACCATAACTCATCCAATGATCTGCTAAGTAAGGCCTTGTTGCTCTGGTGGAGGCTGGTAAAGAGGACGGCCATTGTGGAGTGTTCCATGTAGGCCACCATGGAATCGGTATAGGCTGAGCGTGCACTTAGTCTGGCCGATGTAGCTATGGGGGAGTCCTCTGTGGCTGCTGAGATAATGTCAACCTAGAGGAAGCCAGGGAGGAGTGAGTGTTGCTCAAAGGAATCTAAGCTCAATCCAGTCAGAACTTTGATATAAGCCATTTCTGTAAGAGCTACAGCGGAGGCCTGGCTACCAGGATGCCTAGTGGGTTCATTTAATAACGAGATCTTCCTGTCTGAAAAGGTTTGTCCTTAAAGGGGTACTCCATTGGAAAACATTTATTTTTTTTTTTTTATCAACTGGTGCCAGAAAGTTAAACAGTTTTGTAAATTACTTCTATTTAAAAATCGCAGTGTAGAGAGTACAAAAAGATGGGGTTTTTGAGAGCACTACTCAAAGAAGTCAAAGGTAAAACAGGACAGCGCGTTTCGGCGCACACTCGCGCCTTCCTCAGGTCCACTATCACAATTTTGTGTAGTCCTGGCTGGGATTCCTGCGGGCCCGACCGCAGGAATCCCGGCCAGGACTACACAAAATTGTGATTGTGGACCTGAGGAAGGCGCGAGTGTGCGCCTAAACGCGTTGTCCTGTTTTACCTTTGATTTCTTTTTGCTAATAAAAGTTAGTCCTGCGTTAGTGCTGGCTCATATCTCTGTTTCATTTGACTTCCGTCAAACACAGTAGCGCTCTCAAAAACCCCATCTTTTTGTACTCTCTACACTGCCATTGCTGTCCGTCTCCCTCGGGAATACGGAAAAATAAGGGCTAAGAGCAGCAGACTGTTGCAATCTCATTTTTGCATACCCCTTACCACACCACAGAGGCCCTACCCACCTCTGTGCATATCGACTCAAGGTCAGTACAGTACGTCACCTTGGGTGTTGGTGGCGGGTATTTGCATCATCCATTTCCAAAGAAATACTACACAGGGAGCGCCCCGTTGTTTTTTTCTCCTCCTTTTTTCCTCTATTTAAAAATTTTAATTTTCCCAGTACTTATCAGCTGTTCTATACTACAGAGGAAATTCTTTTCTTTTTAAATTTCCTTTCTGTCTGACCACAGTGCTCTCTGCTGACACCTCTGTCCATATGAGGAACTGTTAAGAGTAGAAGTAAATCCCCAAAGCAAACCAATCCTGCTCCGGACAGTTCCTGACATGGACAGAGGTGTCAGCAGAGAGCACTGTGGTCAGACAGAAAGGGAATAAAAAAAAAAAAAAAGAATTTCCTCTGTAGTATACAGCAGCTGATAAGTACTGGAAGGATTAAGATTTTTAAATAGAAGTCAACTGGCATGAGTTGATTTAAAAAAAATGTTTTCAGGGTAGTAAAAGTGTGAACAAGGTCCTTGAGAGCAGAACCTGGGTGATTAGGAACGGAGAACTATGAGAGCAGTATCTGGTATATGAGGAACAGGGCTCGGTAAAGTTGGGCCATACACAGTAGGAGAAGGGATTTGAACAATAGGGTTTGGACTGATAGAGAGATATCGACATAGTATGACGACTGCAACGCAAATGGTGGACCGGACAGGACGCTGTGGAGTCTGAGGAATCATAACACTGGCCAAGAACATGGCTCCAAGTCAACCGGGGCTTCTCAGGCCTTGATTGATAGATGTCTCCCCGTACCAAACAGAGGGGCATTATGGGTACACAGGGGCCTGCGGTTCACATTACAGATTTTAATAACACAGTTCTCTATTGCGGGGCCTGGGACCCCCGGGACTCCATCATTCATAGTAATTGTTAATTCTCGAAGACCAGACCCAAGTTAAAATGATAACACTTATAAGTGACATATTATCGCTTTAGAGGGGACAGCAGATCTGGAAGATGGTGACAACTTATTCGGATCCTCTTGCTGCCCGCGCTATCACACCTCTCCAGCTGCGCCGGCCTGCAACATCGCTGCTCGCCGCCTTCCATGCATCTGAGCCATTAATTGAAATCTCCCGATGGTGGCGACTGATAGGGACGTGCGAGGCTTTGATGCCGGCCCGGGGCAGGGTTACGGCTCTGCTTGTCCTGATAATTAAGTGACAATGGATCAGACAGGAGGCGACACGGACGTGACCGCTGCTCCGCAGAAGAACCGCACACCGCAGTGGAAGAGACAGGGTCGCTCGTCTTCCTCCCACGTCAGCCCGAGCCCAAGTCATTAAGAAATTATTGATGCAACTTAAAGACGGCGGCTAATAGTGAACGTGTGGAGTGTCGGGGAGGGGAGCGGGGACAGACTCTCATGAAACATTCAAAGAAGGCACTTGTTAAATTTAATTGGGAGAAACCAGATTCACCGTCTCACCACGCCGCGTGTTGGCTTTTACTTAAGAAGTCAAGTGACAACATAGTCTGTGTTTACTTTCTCTCGATTACCCCGCCGCTCTCCTCCCCCTCCTCGTACTCACAATTCCAATTTCAATGGCCTATTTGCTGAATAATTCAACACATTATCAAGTAGAGTCACCTGCACTTATCTCACAGACGTGTCCCGGCTCATCCCGAAATCCAGACGAACCGCCGGCTGCTGATCATTATACCGAGGAGAAGACAAGAACGAACTATAGTTATTATGGAGATCAGCGCACATTATACTACAGCGATATCTATGTCTACTAATAACCAGCCCCTATATCATGTCTTATAGGTAGTCAGAGCCCCGCCCCCTGTATGACATCACTGATATAATAGTAATATAATGACATGTGATCACAGCCCCGCCCCCTGTATGATATCACTGATATAATATAATAGTAATATAATGACATGTGATCACAGCCCCGTCCCCTGTATGACATCACTGATATAATATAATAGTAATATAATGACATGTGATCACAGCCCCGCCCCCTGTATGACATCACTGATATAATATAATAGTAATATAATGACATGTGATCACAGCCCCGCCCCCTGTATGACATCACTGATATAATAGTAATAGTAATGTAATGACATGTGATCACAGCCCCGCCCCCTGTATGACATCACTGATATAATATAATAGTAATATAATTACATGTGATCACAGCTCTGCCCCCTGTATGACATCACTGATATAATATAATAGTAATATAATGACATGTGATCACAGCCCCGCCCCCTGTATGACATCACTGATATAATATAATAGTAATATAATGAAATGTGATCACAGCCCCGCCCCCTGTATGACATCACTGATATAATATAATAGGAATATAATGACGTGATCACAGCCGCGCGCCCCCTGTATGACATCACTGATATAATAGTAATATAATGACATGATCACAGGCCCGCCCCCTGTATGACATCACTGATATAATATAATAGTAATATAATGAGTTGTGATCACAGCCCCGCCCCCTGTATGACATCACTGATATAATAGTAATGTAATGACATGTGATCACAGCTCTGCCCCCTGTATGACATCACTGATATAATATAATAGTAATATAATGACATGTGATCACAGCCCCGCCCCCTGTATGACATCACTGATATAATATAATAGTAATATAATGACATGTGATCACAGCCCCGCCCCCCTGTATGACATCACTGATATAATAGTAATATAATGACATGCATCACAGCCCCGCCCCCTGTATGACATCACTGATATAATATAATAGTAATATAAGGACATGTGATCACAGCCCCGCCCCCTGTATGACATCACTGAAATAATATAAATGTAATCTAATAATGTGATCACAGCCCCGCCCCCTGTATGATCCTGTGATCTCCCTGCTGCACCAGGCATTCATTTAGAGCAGTGGTTCACAACCTTTTTCGGCTCCGGGCACCCCTCGCAAAAACAAATAATTTGCGGTACACCCCTACCGGGTAATATTCGACGTGCAACAAAAAATGGCTAAAAAGAGGCAATACTCATCACCTGAATATGTGTTATGAAGATCACAGTGCTGCAGGACTTACCGGTGATGTCTTCTCTGATTGAAGTCATTCACTTTTTTCATTTTCTTCTCCATTTGGCCTGGACCGTCATTATGTTTTCTTTCAGCCACAATTCTTCACCACAGAACCTTTAAAAAAACAATATTAGGCTTTTCCAGCATCATCTTTTTTCCCACAAATACCTTCAGCCTCACACACAATACCCCCAGCAGCCTCACACTCCCAGCACCATTGCCTTCATTCCCCCCCCCCATCCACCCTGCCACTGCTCCCATTCAACCCCCAGCCACCCACTGCTTCCATCCACCCCGCAGCCACCCATCCACCCCTGCCACTGATTCCATTAACCCCGTAGCCACCCATCCACTCCTGCCACTGATTCCATTCACCTGCAGCCACCCAACCACCCACCCCTGCATCAATTCACTCCTGCCCCTGCTTACATTCACCCCACCATTCCTGCTTATATTCAAACCCCTCCCCCCTTCCCTTGCACCTTTTTTCATTAAAAATCCTGCTTACATTCAACCCCCTTGCCCTTGCTTCCATTCACGCCCCTGCTCCTGCTTACATTCACCCCACCACTCCTGCCCCTGCTTCCGTTCACTCCACCACTCCAGCCCCTGCTTCCATTCCCCCCACCGCTCCTGCCCCTGCTTCCATTCCCCCCACTGTCCCTGCTTTCATTCACCCACTGCTCCTGCCCCTGCTTCCATTCACCCCACCGCTCCTGCTTCCATTCAAACCCCTTCCCCGCCTTCCCTTGCACCATTTTTCATAAAAAATCCTGCTTCCATTCAACCTCCCCTGCCCCTGCTTCCATTCACCCCTCTGCTCCTGCCCCTGCTTCCATTCACCCCCCTGCTCCTGCCCCTGCTACCATTCACCCCCCTGCTCCTGCCCCTGCTTCCATTCACCCCACCACTCCTGCCCCTGCTTCCATTCACCCCCTTGCTCCTCCCCCTTCTTCCATTCACCCCCCCTGCTCCTGCCCCTGCTTCCATTCACCGCATCACTCCTGCCCCTGCTTCCATTCACCCCACCACTCCTGCCCCTGCTTCCATTAACCCCACCACTCCTGCCCCTGCTTCCATTCACCCTACTGCTCCTGCCCCTGCTTCCATTCACCCCATCGCTCCTGCCCCTGCTTCCATTCACCCCATCGCTCCTGCCCCTCTTTCCATTCACCCCATCGCTCCTGCCCCTCTTTCCATTCACCCTACTGCTCCTGTCCCTGCTTCCATTCACCCCCTTGCTCCTGCCCCTGCTTCCATTCACCCCCTTGCTCCTCCCCCTGCTTCCATTCACCCCCTCTGCTCCTGCCCCTGCTTCCATTCACCCCCCCTGCTCCTGCCCCTGCTTCCATTCACCCCATCACTCCTGCCCCTGCTTCCATTCACCCCACCACTCCTGCCCCTGCTTCCATTCACCCCACCAATCCTGCCCCTGCTTCCGTTCACCCTACTGCTCCTTCCCCTGCTTCCATTCACCCCATCGCTCCTGCCCCTGCTTCCATTCACCCCATCGCTCCTGCCCCTCTTTCCATTCACCCTACTGCTCCTGTCCCTGCTTCCATTCACCCCCTTGCTCCTCCCCCTGCTTCCATTCACCCCACCACTCCTTCCCCTGCTTCCATTCACCCCACCACTCCTGCCCCTGCTTTCATTCACCCCACCGCTCCTGCCCCTGCTGTCATTCACCCTACTGCTCCTGCCCCTGCTTCCATTCACCCTACTGCTCCTGCCCCTGCTTCCATTCACCCCCTCGCTCCTGCCCCTGCTTCCATTCACCCCCTCGCTCCTGCCCCTCCTTCCATTCCGCCCACCGCTCATACCCCTGCTTCCATTCACCCCACCGCTCCTGCCCCTGCTTCCATTCACCCTATTGCTCCTGCCCCTGCTTCCATTCACCCCCTCGCTCCTGCCCCTGCTTCCATTCACCCCCTCGCTCCTGCCCCTCCTTCCATTCACCCCACCGCTCCTACCCCTGCTTCCATTCACCCCACCGCTCCTGCCCCTGCTTCCATTCACCCTACTGCTCCTGCCCCTGCTTCCATTCACCCTACTGCTCCTGCCCCTGCTTCCATTCACCCTACTGCTCCTGCCCCTGCTTTCATTCAACCAACCACTTTTGCTTCCATTCACCTCATCGTTCCTGCCCCTGCTTCCATTCACCCTACTGCTCCTGCCCCTGATTCCATTCACACCCCCTCCCATAGCCTTGCATAGCGGAGGCGGGGCGTGACATCACACGGGGGGGGGCGAAGTTGTGACATCACGATACTCCGGCCCCGTGGTCGGCACCCGGCAGTTTGTGAGCTGGCAGCGCGGCGTACAGCTCAAAGAGGTGGGTGCCGAATGCAAGATTGCAGGGGTCCCCAGTGGCGGGACCCCTATGGTCAGACATCTTATCCCCTATCCTTTGGATAGGGGATAAGATGTCTTAGGGCCGGAGTATGCCTTTAAGTCCCGTGCAAGTATATAGGACTTCCAGTACCTTACTCCAAACTCTGCTCTGCATCTCCTGGTGAGTGCGTCAGTCCAGCCACACCCCTCCTGCATGCCACACCCCATATCACAAAGCCACACCCACCAATTAAGCCACACCCCTTTTATTTTCTACCATTTTTGTGCATTGGTCCGGCTTGCAAGTCATGCCCACTTCCACAAAACCACGCCTCCTTCTATTTTTGGCCAACAATCTCCCCATCACAACTCAGCCCCACCTGAGGGCAGGAGAGAAGGACAGAATATGAGGTCAGGATATGTGGACAGGATATAAGGTCGAGATATGAGGTCGGGATATGAGGACAGTATATGAGGACGGGATATGAGGACGAGAAATGAGGATGGGATATGAGGTTGGGATATAAGGATGGGATATGAGGACGAGAAATTAGGATAGGATATGAGTTCAGGATATAAGGACGGGATATAAGATATTAGGGCAAGTACTTCCTTCTTTGTTGCTTTTCCTCCTCCCACAAAGATGAGGTAGGAAAAAATGGGCCAAAGGCCAAAGGCTGTCCAGGCATGCTGGGAGTTGTAGTCTTGCAACATCTGGAGGCACCATGGTTGGGAAACACTGTTTTAGGCCAGTGTTTCCCAACCAGGGTGCCTCCAGATGTTGCAAAACTACAACTCCCAGGATGCCTGGACAGCCAAAGGCTGGTTGGGAAAACTGTTTTAGGGCTTGGGCAACTTACCGGCTTCCGTAGGATCCAGCGCCGCACGACATTGCCGCAAGACACTGCCTCATGGTCTGCAAACTGTGGCCCTCCAGCTGTTGCAAAACTACAACACCCAGAATGCTGTCAGGGCAGGAGCCCGGGCTGACATTACAGTGCAGCCGCCCGGGCTCCTCATACGGCCTCCCCGCTACCCTCACTTATGGGGACACTGATATACACCCCCCTTGTCTCCCGCCCGTGACGCTCAGCAACCGCTGCTACAAGACTACAACTCCCAGCGTGTCCTCACTGTAAGGGCATGCTGGGACTTGTAGTCTTGGAACAGTTAGCAGACAGATGGGAGTTGTGTGGCACTGGCAGGTGAGAGGAGTGGGATGTAAATCACTGTAGTGTCCCGGTAGCGCAGTGAGGGTAGCGGGGAGAAAGTATGTCGGAGCCCGGGCGGCAGTAGCTTTTCCTGCTCCATGTCGGAGCTGGAGTAAATTTAGTCAATTTTTACGACCGTTGCGAAAGTTTATTGCGCAGCTGTGACTGTCGCAGTTAATAAATACCTGACCACTGCAAGTCAAAAATGCAAACTAGCATAAATCAAGCGGGTAAAAAAAAATTGACTTTCTAGCTCTTGCTAGAGAAAGTCGCACAAAAAATAGGGTAGGCGCAATTGCGACAATTTAGCGCCAAAAATAGTCAGAAAAAAATGACTAAACCCCTTAGTAAATGCCCCTCTTGGTGTTTCTAAATTGTAACCATCAAGCATATGTGCCGCTGATGGGAAAAAAGTAAAGACATCTGTTCATCGGTTACGTATGATTCATTTTAGAGCGCACTTGTCTGGATCAGTCGGGGTACAATCTGGGAGAAGCGCGCGGCTGATCACTCCTCTCCCTGCTCTCTGTGCGCGCGACCATAGACATTAGGAAACCGTCCCAATCTTGTGGTACAGACGACACCAGTATTATAAATGGTTCATGATGGGACGGGGCCCCTGGTACAGATTTTAAAAATGTTTTGATCTATTGTAACTAGAGATGAGCGACCTTACAGTAAATTTGATTCGTCACGAACTTCTCAGCTTGGCAGTTGATGACTTATCCTGCGTAAATTAGTTCAGCTTTCCGGTGCTCCGGTGGGCTGGAAAAGGTGGATACAGTCCTAGGAAAGAGTCTCCTAGGACTGTATCCACCTTATCCAGCCCACCGGAGCACCGGAAAGCTGAACTAATTTATGTAGGAAAAGTCATCAACTGCCGAGCCTAGAAGTTCGTGACGAATCGAATTTACTGTAAGTTCGCTCATCTCTAATTGTAACATGTTGAAAGTTTTGATTGGTCGGGGTCTGGGTGTTCAGAGCGCGGGCGCTCTGAACACCCAGACCCCGACCAATCAAAACTTTCAACATGTTACAATAGGTCAAAACATTTTTAAAGTCACGGTGCCCAATTCTACGGCAACACTCCTTACAGGTAACTGGAATTTCCTGGGTGCAAAATCTGTACCAAGGGCCCCGTCCCATCATGAACCATTTATAATACTGGTGTCGTCTTATTTGGCAGAGAGGTGTTGGCTCCCCCCTGGTATGTCTTGCGGCGTCTCACAGTCTTGGCTGCGCGCGCCCCAGAACGTCATGAAATGTTTTGTTCCCGAGTTTTCACAGAGCACCCAAACATATGGCGCAAACAACAACACGGCCTCATTACATCTGGGATCCAGGTGTTGCTGAGCCAATTACCGAGCGGAGTGTTACCGCACGTTCCCAACCTGCCAGCGAGCGCTTATATAAGACCCTGCATGTGAAATCTGCCCCCCCCCCCTGCATGCTACCAATTAATCTATGAAGCCTCGTTAGCCAATTGTGAAAATCAATTAGGAACAAAGTCAGCATTCCATCAACGTGTGATTATGCAAATCCAACGCCACGCCGCGTCCTGTAGAGAGTTCCCCCTATGGCCAATTGTCAGGATTCTGACGAACGTGAACGCGGTGACAGCTTTGGCTTTACCTGTGTAGCTGGAGCGCAAAGGATTCTGGGAGTCGTCAGCGAAACAACTTCAGAAGTCAGAGGTGAAATAAATGAACGAGGCTCCGTACAGCGCGGAAACCTTCCCAACGTCTCGCTGAACGGATATTTATCGAACATTACAAAAAACATTGCGCAGGTTGCGAGGACTTTCACGTAGGACGGCTCCGCTGCGGATTTATAGAACTGCATCTGAATCTGCAGCAACAAACGCAGGCGCCAAACCGAGCCGACATATTGCAGAGGGGGATTTATTACAATACAAAGCCATTTATAGAGAGTTGTGGATTCTATTGTCATTCGGATTGTGCTCGGTTTCATGAGGAATTTTTCAGCAGATTTCTTCCGCAGCCTGGGAAGGAAAATTCTTAAAATATTTTCTTAAAAAATTCTTAACATCACTGAATCTGAGGATTTCACAGCTCCACCCCTTTAATGACATCACTGAATCTGAGGATTTCACAGCTCCACCCCTTTAATGACATCACTGAATCTGAGGATGTCACAGCTCCATTCCTGATGATGACATCTCTGAACCTGAGGTTGTTTTAGCTCCGCCCCCTTTAATGACATCACTGAATCTGAGGATTTCACAGCTCCACCCCTTTAATGACATCACTGAATCTGAGGATGTCACAACCCCCCCCCCCCCCCGCCCTTCTTTAATTACATCATTGAATCTGAGGTTGTCACTTACAACCCCCCCCCCTCCTTTTAATGACATCACTGAATCTGAGGTTGTCAAAGCTCCACCCCTTAATGACATCACTGAATCTGTGGTTGTTACAGCTTCACCCCTTTAATGACATCACTGTATCTACGGTTGTCACAGCTCCACCCCTTAATGACATCACTGAATCTGTGGTTGTCACAGCTCCACCCCTTTAATGGCATCACTGAATCTGAGGTTGTCACAGCTCCACCCCTTTCATTACATCACTGAATCTGAGGATGTCACAGCTCCATTCCCGATGATGACGTCTCTGAACCTGAGGTTGTTTTAGCCCCGCCCCCTTTAATGACATCACTGTATGTAAGGTTGTTACAGCTCCACCCCCTTAATGACATCACTGTATGTAAGGTTGTTACAGCTCCACCCCCTTAATGACATCACTGGGTGTTTATATCATTTTCGTCTTTCCTCTTCTCAGTTGGACATCATTTCTGGTGGGCTCCATCTCCTCTCCATACACATGAGTGAGTGGATAATCCCTACAATAACACTGCTATATCCTGGGCCCCAAATATCTGGTCACCAGGTCAGAGGTCAGGGTCAGAGATTGTCAGCTCTTCCATCAATCCCACGATTCAGACTGAATTGTTCCGGCATTTCTTCTGCACATCTGATTGTATTATCTAATATTCCCAGGAACTTGTATGACCTGAGGACCCCGACAGCTATGTGGCCCCTGCTGGAGCAAAACCTCCTCAACAGTAAAGATACATCATAACTTTTGGACAGATCCACCACAATCTTTGGGGGTTTATGTAAATTAAGCTTAATCGTTCTTATGCAGCTGAGGGTTTGCTACAATTGTTTCCAGTTTAGGCCATTTTCTGAAAGCTGAACGGACCTGTTATTGTCAGTAGTCTTGGTGGATGTAATGTAACATTCGTCTACAGCAACCGAGAAAAGGATTTGCTAGTCTTGTACGTTTTCCCAATGACAAAGAAATGTTCCGTCTATAATATTAATGTTCCGTCTATAATATTAATGTTCTATCTATAATATTAATGTTCCGTCTATAATATTAATGTTCTGCTTTTTTGGACAGACAGAAAGACAACAAAAAATACAAAAAACAAAATTTCACATAAGTTACAAGATGATTTGCATTTTACTCGGTGACATTAGTATTTGTGATAGCCTGGGGGATGTAGGGTAAGGGAAGTGTAGCTGTGCGGTTACTAACGGGTGCTTGTTAACCCTTGCTATTCGTGACGCCAGGGTGAGGGCTCCACAATAATGCTTTTCCTACAGCCCCCCTTCCCAGGAACGATAGGGAGGTAGATAATAATAGATTGTCCACAACCGGAGAGTTTTCTTAAACAGTATCAACTTTTACTGAAGGTTTTCTGCAAGCTTCAATAACATAACAGTCTGTGGTGTCCCGGTACCGTATTGCATCCAGTACCTACGGTAGAGGTCCCCAAAGTCAGAGTGACTAAGTTCAGGTAGGGTTCCTCAGGTGGGACAGCCCCTAGTCGCCTCTCCTTAAGTGTAACTGTAATGTTCATAAATGTATATATTAATAATTATATCTATATTGGATAGAAATGTATAGTACTTACCTTGTTCAGCGTTGCAGGACCTTTAGTCATGTGACCATGCTAGTAACCTCTATGGTATGTTGCAGGACCTTAGGAGCTCCTTGGGTCACGTGTTACCCACAAATCTCTGTAATGGTGATTGACATCAGTATGGACCAATTAGCGTTAGTCCAGCCCCTGCCCATATAAGGGATCTGCGTCCAATTATCGCTCTCTTGGGTTGCTGCTCTCGTGGATGCCGGACTAACAGGACAGTGTGCTACGCAACTTTCAAAGACACGCTAGGCCTCTAAACCTACGGCCTCAGCAGAACCAAAAATCGTGAGTCTTACTTTAATTCCTGCTAATACTAGCCTGACTACTGGACCGCAACTAATTCTCTAAATCCAGTGGAACAGCGTAATAGACCAAAAGACTCTTAAAGCTAAAGTCCCAACCATTGTCAATCTCCAAAAGAAGCTGTTGCATTGATGAAAGACTCTTATGTTAATGAAGTGTACAGAAAATTTTCAGTAAAGGTTAACGCTGTTTGCAGAAGCTTTCCGGTTGTGGACAATCCTTTATTATCATGTTCCTCCCTATCGTTCCTGGGAAAAGGGGCGGTAGGAAAAGCTTAATTGAGGAGCCCTCACCCTGGCGTCACGAATAGCAAGGGTTAATAAGCAAAAAGTCTACGAAAGAGGAAAACCAGCTCACCACCATATAAGTTCTAGGAGGAGGAGGGCTTCAGGTGTAGATAGGAAGCACTGACAACATCCAACCGCATGCTTGGAGTGAAGACTTGGAATGAAGAAAAAGGGGCAGGGTCCAGCTCCCAGGAAAAACGAATAAAATCCAAAATTTTAATTCAAGCCATTAAAAAGTGAGTGAACAAAAAAAGGGGAATAAAATCATAGCAGGAACGCCGACGCGTTTCGGACTATATAGTCCTTAATCATGGCATATGACGCGTCGGCGTTCCTGCTATGATTTTATTCCCCCCTTTTTTTGTTCACTCACTTTTTAATGGCTTGAATTAAAATTTTGGATTTTATTCGTTTTTCCTGGGAGCTGGACCCTGACCCTTTTTCTTCATTCCAAGGGTTAATAAGCACCCTTTAATTACCACACAGCTACACTCTCCATACCCTACTTCCCCCACAAACTTACCACAAGTCTCTGAGCATAACAACGGCTTTCCTTGAAGATTGACAAAGGTTGGGACTTTAGCATTTAGAGTCTTTAGTACTGTGCGTTGTTCCACTGGATTTAGGGGAATTAGTTGAGGTCCAGTAGTCACGTTAGCATTAGCGGGGATTTAGATTTGAACTCACGGTTTTGGTTCAGCTGAGGCCGGCAGGTTTTTTAGGCCTAGCGTGTCTTTGAAAGTTGCGCAGAACCATCCTGTTAGTCTGGCATCCACAAGAGCAGCAACCCAAGAGAGCAATAATTGGACGCAGCTCCCTTATATGGGCAGGGGCTGGACTAATGCTAATTGGTCGCATCCCAACTGTTCCAGAACCTCGCCGACCGTCTGCAGCGGTTGTCGTTGGATGAAGAGGGGGTCTGCAATCTTCCCCCACTGCCCGACGACTGGCCGGACACCCCTCCAGGAGAAGGCGCTGGGACACCTGGAGGTGCATCACCGCTGAGATTGTCCCCTCACCATAGGACCTGGGGCCGTGATCCCGTCGGAGGAGTCATCAGTGAGTACCCCGCCAGAGGCGGCCTTTTCTTCCTCCTCCAGCCCTGAACCTGAGGTACCTCTATCCAGTTTGCAGAGTGCACGACCGCGCTCACCGAAATTTTTTGCGCACACGCCATTGACCGTGTGGTTTAATTAACAATATATTTTTATAAGTCGGACATTTCCGCACGTGGCGATACCATATATGTTTATTTTTATTTTTATTTACACTGTGGTTTTTTTTTAATGGGAAAAGGGGGGTGATTCAAACTTTTAATAGGGAAGAGGTTAAATGATATTTATTCACTTTTTTTTTCATTTTTTTTTGCAGTGTTATAGCTCCCATAGGGACCTATAACACTGCACACACTGATCATTGTTATCCCATAGGGACCTATAACACTGCACACACTGATCTTTCACATTGATCACTAGTTTCTCAGAAGAAACCAGTGATCGATGATTCTGCCACTTGACTGCTCATGCCTGGATCTCAGGCACTGAGCAGTCATTTGGCGATCGGACAGCGAGGAGGCCGGTAGGTACCCTCCCGCTGTCCTGTAAGCTGTTCGGGAAGCTGCGATTTTGCCACGGCTATCCCGAACAGCCCACTGAGCTAACCGGCATGGTTTCAGTTTCACTTTAGACGTGGCGTTCAACTTTGAACGCCGCGTCTAAAGGGTTAATAGCGCGCGGCACAGCGATCAATGCCGCGCGCTATTAGCCACACGTCCCGGCCATTGTTAGAGGCCGGGCCCGACCCGCTATGACGCAGGGCCACGCCGTGGCCCCGCGTTATAGATCGGGAGCGGACACATGACGTACTGGAACTTAAGGGGTTGAGAATATCTAGAGAACTTTAAAAATGTATAGAAGGTTCTAAATGTCTAATGTGACTAGCATTATCTCTAGTAAAAGGAATTATCTCTAGTCAGAGAATACAAAGTTTTGTCAGGATGTAAATAATGTATGATAAATGCAACCTTCGTCCTAGTTCCTCTGCCTTAGGGGACAGGCGCCGGGGTCGTCTTGTTTTAAGTAAAGGGGTTTGTGGTATCCCGGTACCGTATTGCATACCGTACCTCTGTTAGGGGCCCCCAAAGTCAGAGTTCCTAGTAGCTGTGGGGTTCCGCTTCTTTAGTCATCCCCTAGTCACCCCTCATATAGTTAATATATTGCTAAAATAAATGTAAATACTGTATAGAAAGTGTATACTTACCTTGCATAGCGTCGCAGGGCCTGCGGGTCATGTGACTGTGGTTTAGTTACTATGGTAGGTAAAAGGACCTTTGGAGGTTCATGGGTTATGTGATACCCACAATGCCTTGTAAAGCTGATTGACAGATGGTGAGGACCAATCCTAAAACGGCCAGCCCCTGCCCATATAAGGGAGCTGCAGCCAATGATCACTCTCTTATTCCTGCGCTGCAAAGCAAGCAGCACATCTCTTCTGCTCTTGGGTTGCTGACACTTCATGAGGTAGGACCTCCGCAACTTGCAAAGTCAACTACTGGGCCAAAGCCTGTCGGCCTTGACCTGAAGCTAAACAGTGAGTTCTTACAAACTTCCCCACTTATGCTAGCGAGACCTCTGGACCTAAACATACCCCTAAATCCAGCGGATCTGCGCATACTAAATCCTACTAAGCTAAAGAACTTACAAAAGTCCCAACCATACGTCAATCTCAGCTAAGCTGTATATAGACTCTGTTATAAAGACTGTTCCTGTATTCGCATGCTACAGAAAATCTTCAGTAAAGTTTATGCAAGTTTTCATCAAAGCTTTGGTTGTGGACAATACTTTATTCTGCATCTACCTATCGCTCTTGGGAAGGGTGGCGATAGGCCAAGCCATACAGCATTTTCCCTCACCCTGGCGTCACGACTGACCAGATTTAATCATAACCGTGATATACCTCACAGCAACACCCCAACTGCTATACACCCACCCCCCCCCCCCCCCCCCCCAAGGCACCACACACAACTTTATCCTATTTCGGTGGACTACCTGTGGCTGGAACCCCTCCTTCTGTACTTCATGAACGTCCGCATCAGGGTATCCCCAAGTTGCAGTGGTTGAGCGGATGCATGCCGGTTGTAGTCCTTTTGCTGTCTGTACTGAGCCTTGCCCATTTTCTTCTCCACAATATCCTTAGCTTCTTCAATCCTCCTTTGGTGCTCAGAAACCCAGTCTTGAGAGGCCTGAGGGGAGTTGTTGAAAGGTGCTTGCAAGCCAAAGGCTCTATCTTTAGGCAGTTGACCGTGTCGGCCCATCATCAAAAAGAAGGGAGTGTACCCGGTGGAACAGTGGATAGTATTATTGTAGATCTCCAACAGTTCAAGCAGTAGTCTGGGCCACTCTTCGTGCTTCGAAACAGATACTGCCCTTAGCATGTGAATAAATACCTGATTAATTCTCTCGCACAGCCAATTCCCTTGAGGGTGATATGCAGTGGTCCTGAGTTTCCTGCAATTATAAAATCGTCAGAGTTCCTGAAATAACTGAGCCTCAAACACAGTCCCTCGATCAGTGAGGACCGATTCAGGACACCCGAGGGGTTGGACCAAATGGCTGTAGAAGACCTGGGTGGCCGTCCTGGCAGTTATATCCTTGACGGGCACAACGACCACCCACTTGGAATAATGATCCACCATAGTCAGGGCATAGGTGTATCCTGATTGAGTAGGGGATAACTTCACATGATCCAGAGAAACCAGCTGGTTAGGCCTCTCAGTACGGATGGGGTGTAGAGGTGCTCTTGCATCTTTGCGAGAATTTTTGGTGACATTGCAGATGGTGCACTCGGCACACCACTTCTCAACATCTCCACGCATCCCCACTGAATAGTCAGGGGGACAGAACGGGCAGCGGCGCCGATAGCCAGGGGGAGAGAAGGGCCGGCAGCAGGGCTCTAGACCCCAGGAAAGGCAGGGGGAGAGAAGCGGGCAGCGACGTCCTCTCTCCCGACGCCTTTCCTGGGGGTGTATCGGTGTATACGCGCACACACGCACCCTCATTTTACCAAGGATATTTGGGTAAAAAAAGTTTTTTACCCAAATATCCTTGGTAAAATGAGGGTGCGTGTTATAGGCCAGTGCGTGGTATACCCCGATAAATATGGTATATAGATCTTCGGGGACCTTGAGAGGCCCTGGGTCGTCCCCTTCTTGAGTAGTGTTGAGCGGCATAGGCCATATTCGAATTCGCGATATTTCGCGAATATATGGACGAATATTCATCATATATTCGCTAAATTCGCATATTCGTAATATTCGCGCTTTATTTTCGCACATACGAAAATTCACGTATGCGAAAATTTGCATATGCGAAGATTAGCATAAACTAAAATTAACATAAGTGAAAATTCGCATATGCGAAAAGTTGCATATGCTTATTTTCGCATGTGCGAAAATTCGCACGCCAGTCTCAAACAGTAGTATTAGAGCCTTCTTTACACCACACAAGCTGGAAGCAGAGAGGGATGATCACTGTGATGTGTACTGTGAAAAAAAACCAAAAAAAACGAATATTCGTAATTACGAATATATAGCGCTATATTCGCAAATATTCGCAAATTCGCAAATATGCGATATTCACGAATAAAATTCGCATTGCGAATATTCGCGAGCAACACTATTCTTGAGCTGTCAGAGTGCTCTGACTCACGAACCTGATAAAAGGGCGGCACCTCTATATCTTCCCACACATCTTCCATGGGTGGCTCTTCACACCGGGGGCCATGCGGGAGAGCACGTCGGCGTTAACATTGGTCTTCCCACGGCGATACTTGATGTTGAAATCGTAGTTGGCCAGTCAAGAGGCCCAGCGTTGCTCAATGGCCCCCAGCATAGCAGTGTTCAAGTGTGCCAATGGGTTGTTGTTGGTGTAAACCGTGAAAGGAGTGGCTGCCAAAAAGTCCTTGAATTTTTCAGTGACCGCCCCAAACCAGAGCAAAAGTTTGAGCTTGAAAGAACTGTAGTTAGAGTCATTATTTTCTGCACCCCGGAGGTGTCAGCTAGCATAGGCTATAACTCTCTCCTTACCATCCTGCAGCTGCGACAGAATGGCCCCCAAACCTTCAAAGCTGGCATCAGTGTACAACCAGAACGGCGGCTGTAGTTGGGGTACGCTAGGATGGGAGGCTCGATAAGGAGATGCTTCAGGGCCTGGAAAGCCACTTCTTGGTCTTTGCCCCACTGTATAGGGAGTCTTCCATTGTAGTTTGCTTTGGCAATCCCCCGTAACAGTGTAGTCAGGGGCCCGGCAATTTGAGCGAAATGGGGGATGAACCGCCTGTAATAGCCGGCAAACCCCAAGAAGCTTCGAACTTCATGTACAGTTCTAGGCGTAGGCCAATCTTTCACGGCACTCACTTTATCAGGATTAGGTTGTAAGCCTTCGGCACTGATGACATGTCCCAGATAGTGGACTTTGGGCTTCAGCAGATGGCACTTAGAGCGCTTAACTTTCAGGCCATGTTGTATCAGAACTTGGAAGACTTCACTGAGATGATCAAGGTGTTCTTGATATGTCCGAGAGTAGACAATGACGTCATCCAGATAAAGAAGGACACTTTGGAAGTTCAGGTGCCCAAGGAATTTCTCCATCAACCGTTGAAAGGTAGCCGGGGCGTTGCAAAGTCCAAAGGGCATAGTCTTGAACTCGAATAGCCCCATCAGGGTCACAAATGCCATTTTTTCTCGATCCTCTTTGGCCATAGGTACTTGCCAGTACCCACTAGTCAGGTCTAGTGTAGAAAAGTAGGCCGCGGATCCCAGAGCAGTGAGGGATTCTTCTATCCTAGGCATCCTTGTGGGTTACATCATTCAACTCCCTGTAGTCCACACAAAATGTAATGGTTCCATCCTTCTTTTTAACAAGGACTAAGGGAGCAGCCCAAGGACTCTGGCTCTCCAGAAAGGACATCAGCTTCCTTCATCTCCTGCAGTATCTTTTTCACTGTCTGGTACATCGCAGGAGCAACCAGCCGGTGCCTTTCCTTGATGGGGGGACTATCCCCAGTTAGGATTCGATGCTGGATCATCGTGGTCCGGCCAAAGTCGGTGGGGTATTTACTGAAGGCTTCCTGAAACTATTTAGCCACCTGAATGACTCCTCCCACCTGGTCCTGGGGAGTGTCGTCGTCTCCTATCTGCAACTGAGTCCACCACGGGTCCATAGGGCCCTTGTCGGCCCTGGGGTAGTCTGAGCAGTCCATTGTCTTGCCACTTGTGGCTTTGACATCACGTCTCGGGGGTCCAGATGGTGCAACTGAGCAATAGCAGTATACTTGGCCAATTTGGTGACGGCTGGGGAGAGGTTGACCACGCGAACCGGAACTCTTCCATTTCGCAAGGCTTCTAGCTGCACGTACCAAAGGGTAGTCCTCCAGTTGGATGGATTCCAAGAGTGCCTGGTAATCTTGGTTCGATACCCCTGGTCGGGCGCGGCACCAGATGATAGTCTCCGTCTGTGGCTGCAGTGTGACGGCTCGTATGTCTTGGATTCTCACCCGGCAGATCTCTCCGTGAGGATTGACGAACTTTTGTTCAGCTTGGAGTGTCCTGAGGTTGTGGTGCGTGGCTCTCCGGCCAGAGGGGGACACATAGCGAAGAGAAGCATGCAAGGAGTTAACTATGTCGTCAAAACATAGCTGCATATTCATCAACAACACTAGTAACAATAACACCTTGTCCCCTAAGAACATGATTCCCTACTTGCACTGTGGGCTCCCAGTAGCCATGCTTGGGTACTGGTTTCCCATTCCTTGCCATCACCCGAAAGTCTACGTCATGAGGCTCACATAACATTTCAGGACCCCAATACTTGTAAAACACCCCTTGAGAAATGGTGTACACCTGGGACCCAGTGTCGATCAAAGCTTGCAATTTAACCCCCTCTACTACTATTTGTACATAGGGGCAGGGGGCAACATACATTGAGAGTCCTGTTTTGGTGCTGGTTGATTCCGGAACTTCTGTGGTTACTCCTGGGGTGTGGTCCTCGACCCCCAGGGGATGCCTGTTTAAAGCCCAACATTGGCTCTTCCAGTGTCCAGTCTTGCTACAATGGCTTCAAACAGGCTGTTGAGTCCCAGGGGGCCGCACAGGGGGGGTATTAGGTGGCCTGGCAGGACGAGGGGCAGTCTCTTTGGATGAAGGGGAGTTAGCCCTACCCACCATCTCTTTAACAGCTTTAGTCAACTGGTCAATGTCCTGTTGTACGTGTTGTAAGTCATTAGCCCAGGGACTAGAGGGAGGTGACACAGCGGCAGGTTGGGATGTAGTTAAGGCCGGGGCTCCCAAGAACTCAGTAGAAAGGGGACTAACTTCTTCTGCTTCGGGCCCGGATTCAATGACTTTAATTGCACCCCTCTTAAAGGCGGGAAAAGCCATATCGGGGTTTTGAGCCGCCAGCATCCTGAGTTGGGCATTATCCCACATATTCTGGGCTCCATCTATGAACCTGTCCATCAACACCCGGTTTGACTAACGCTAATTGGTCCATACTGATGTCAATCACCATTACAGAGATTTGTGGGTAACACGTGACCCAAGGACCTCCTAAGGTCCTCCAACATACCATAGAAGTTATTAGCATGGTCACATGACCAAAGGTCCTCCGACGCTGAACAAGGTAAGTACTATACGTTACTATAAACGTAGCCATGGGGGATGTACTGTATCACTCCTCTATATACTCTCTGTATCCATGGGGGACATACTGTATCACTCCTCTTTATACTCTCTGTATCCATGGGGGATGTACTGTATCACTCCTCTTTATACTCTCTGTTGCCATGGGGGATTTTTGGAGGTCCTGCTCATTCACACTGTACATTGATCTCTCCTCGGTGCACAATGCAGCCTGAGTTTCCTTGTTGCCTCTTTTGTCGTTCGGGCGCAGTGTGTGGAATGAATTTTAACACCCGTAAACACTTTGCACTGTTGGCTCCTGGCTAATAGACTCTGACAGTCGGTGCAGTCAGCAGCTGAATGGTGTCGCTGGGAATTAGTCAGAAGTGATAGACTGCCGCCAGCAAATTAGTTTGTCACTTCTCAGTTAAGTCGGAAATGTGGTTTTTCTGTTGCTTCTTTTCCGTCCCTCTTTACTCTTTTTACTCTTTGTTTTGTTGTTATACTTTGCCGGCGCCATCTGAGACCCAAACTGATCTCCGCCGGAGTAGTGTCGCTCGCTAATGAATTCAAAGCCGCGCGGTGTTACATCGTCCTGCGCTAATCCTTACTTCAATGGAATTTATTTATAAACCCAAATCTATTGTAAGACACGAGGAAAGAGTAACCAGACACCGCAACAATGTATCCGGGGCGGCGCTGCCGGCTACACAGCGGCCCACACAATACTGATGAACTTCAATCACCGTACATTACACCGGGGCCATATAAGGCAAATCTTAAAGGGTTACTCCACTGGCCAACAATCGGAACAATTAGTTCCAAACGCTGTGTGCGTGCTGCAGGGTTCGGCCACGCCCCCTCATGACGTCACGCCACCTCAATGCAAGTCTGTGGGAGGGGGCGTGATGGCCGTCACATCCCCTCCCATAGACTTGCATTGAGAGGGGGTGGTGTGACATCACAAGGGGGCGTGGCCAACCCCCACAGCGCGCACACAGCGTTCGGAACTAAATGTTACAAACGCTGGCCCCTTTAACGCCATTACCCGTCATGGCCGCCGACACACAAATAACAGTCTAATTTGTCTCTGTTTAGAGAAATGTTTCCATTTCCTCATTGGTGCGGGTGACACACTGTGTCGCCGACACCACAAGGTAATAAAAACCATTATCTACAGTTTATCCATACAATGTTGTGATTTTATAAATGGCCAGTGAGGGATTGTGGGAGGGCAGTGGTGCGGGATGGCTGAGAGACCTCGGTTATGCTTATTATACTAATGTATATAATGTATGACTCACACTCAGTACAGTACAGGAGCAGGGAGTCGAGCAACAGACAGGAGTCCCTGCTCCAGCACCACACCTATCACACCACACCGACAAGCATGATGATGCCATTTCACTACCTACTAGGGTAACATTCCCACCTGCTGGTAGTACCTACCAACCTACTGGAAAAAAACAGTTGGTAGGCCCTACCAGTAGGATGTACCTATTGCATGTACCTACCCCCTTGGGGGGCATTCCTACTTACTTTGCCACCTACCTGCCTACTGGAAGGATCAGCCCTGTGGAGGAAACTTCCTATCTATTGGGGATACTTACCTAGAAACTGGACAAAAACTACCTGCCTATTGGGGGACTTACCTACCCTGCTGTGGAAAACTAGCTTCCTAATAGGAGTTTGGTGTCCCAGTACCGGAGTACGTCCTGTCAGGAAAGCATTGCTTTAGGACCCTGTGATAGGTCCTGCTGCTCAGGCGATGCTGTAATATTCATTGTAATATTTGTTCTGTTGATTTACATTGTGTTGCACTGTATCTTTAAGGAGTGTTCAGGATATCGGAAAGGAGGCATGATGCAGAGTACTCATGTGACCCTGTTTGCCCAATGGGAGGCACCGTAGCTAGGCCATATATAGTGTAGGGGGCAGAGGTGTAGCTTGTAGCTTTGAGGCAACGATGCAAAATCTGCTACAGGGCCCCATATGCCAATTATTGTACTGCTCTCTTATGTGGCAGATGTGCTTTGGGACCCCCTTAGGCACCAGGGCCCCTGTGCAACTGCTTCCTATACTACCTCTATGGCTATGCCCCTGGTAGGGGGGAGGAGCTGTTCAGTTCAATGAGAGTTTTTAGTTTCAGTTTATTTGAGACTAGTGCAGAGCTCAGTGTAACCTGCAGTGTGGAGAAGAGTCAGCAGGAGTGTGAGGTGATCTAAAGGAAGCTTCAAACCAATCTTCAAGCAAGCGACCGTGCCATTCCGCAAGTGTTCCCCGCCCCGGAGGATTCTGAAATTCCTAATTGCAAGCATAATACCCAGTGACTCGACGGGCCTCACAGAGATAATTCATTTCCTGGTGGTGTAGCATAATTGGACACTAACAGAACCCTAGTCAGTGTGAGATGCCTCAGCGTTATGCCTAAACTCCCAATCACAATACTACAAGTCACAGCAGGTCTACAGGGCTCCCAAGGTTTACTCCGCATCTCCTCTACTCTAATCTGAGCTGTGAGGATTACTGACCTGCCTCAGTAAAGACAGTTATCAGTAACCTGGGATCAGTGTATTTCTTATCCCGCACCTGGCCCAGGAGAAGCTGTCCTATCCTCGGACAGTGTAGGTTAACGGCGCCCTGGTACCATGAACATACCCATGCACCCCTCACACAGTAGCCCCAAATTGGGCTCCACAACCCTTTTTGGCATGCACAAACAGAATTCGGTTGTGTGCCTTACAGTGAAACCCCCAAGTCTGAACTGTGTCTATACTGCAAAGAGCACACGAGCATGCAACAATTTATGCGCCATGTTTATGGGACTTTGTGCTTACAAGTGTTTATCAGAGAGACGCTGTAGAAAAAGTGTATTGTCAGCCATATTGTTTGCAAAATTGTGTATTTTGTCTGGTGTACCTGAAGGGGTTAACTGGTGCTCGGGATCTCCAGCGTGCGCAGAAATCCAAGCTCCACCTACAGCCAGCCTCAGGAGGAACACCTCGGTCCTAACAGCAAGGACAAAGCAAAAGTGCCGCCCTGTGTTGCACATGGGAACATTTTTTACAGCCAGACTTTACAGGAAGTCTGCTGGGCGCCGCCATCTTGAAAATCCTGCCGCTGCAGTGATCACCCTCTGGGACTGTTCTGCTGCAGAGGACAACAAGCGGGTCTCAGCCATCACCAGTGTAGTGCTGTACAGGGCCTCCGGTGCCCGAATCTGTGGTCCTTACCCTTCAACTGCTCACATACAGTCTGCAATTGTTCACTGTTAGCAACCAACAGTTCATTGCTGCCCAGTACCTGCCAAACAGAGGGGGAGTACCCCAAAATACTATAGTCATAGACTGAGCATCATCCAAGCTCTCCCGAAAATTTCTTAAAGGGCCATACACATAATTTCTCTTAAAGTGACGGCGCACTCTAAATTGCCAATATGTCTGAACCAAGTACTAGCGGATTACTGGGCACAAGCGACACACCACCACCGGTGTCGAGTGCACCACCAACTTCGGCCATGTCCTCATTTGCTGTCAACTTCAGACAGAAGCCCTTCAGCCTATTGCATTTAGAGGACTGGGATAGTGGTCCCCCAGAAACCCAAGATTCTATCCAGCAAGGGCAGGGATCTACCCCCAACAATTGCCTAGGCCTCCTTCTGCTGCCACAGAGGTTTGGCCTAACCAACAGGCACCAAGTACCACAGTACCGGCATCAGCCATTTGTTCAGCTACTGTGGCTGCAGGTACAGCACCAACTACTCCAGTTGCCTGTCCAGTGGCGAATACTGAGCCAGCCGGTGTAGGACATTAAGTGCAATGCCTCAGGACTGCTTAACCTTATGTTCCACAAGTTTACCAGTTCTGCAACAGTTCAAGGTTATGTGTCTGGCATTTAGTCAAGAAGAAACCACTATGTTTTTGTACCCGATATAATACCATGAACTCCTTAACCCCTTAAGGACGTAAATGTACGTCCTGGTGCGGTGGTGCTTAACGCACCAGGACGTACATTTACGTCCTAAGCATAACCGCGGGCATCGGAGCGATGCCTGTGTCATGCGCGGCTGATCCCGGCTGCTGATCGCAGCCAGGGACCCGCCGGCAATGGCCGACGCCCGCGATCTCGCGGGCGTCCGCCATTAACCCCTCAGGTGCCGGGATCAATACAGATCCCGGCATCTGCGGCAGTGCGCGATTTGAATGAATGATCGGATCGCCGCCGCACGGAGGTTCCCTCTCCTTCCTCCGTGCGGCTCCCGGCGTCTCCTGCTCTGGTCTGTGATCGAGCAGACCAGAGCAGGAGATGACCGATAATACTGATCTGTTCTATGTCCTATACATAACACTGAACAGTATTAGCAATCATGGTATTGCTATGAATAGTCCCCTATGGGGACTATTCAAGTGTAAAAAAAAAGTAAAAAAATGTAAAAGTAAAAGTAAAAAAAAAGTGAAAAATACCCTCCCCCAATAAAAAAGTAAAACGTACGTTTTTTCCTATTTTACACCCAAAAAGCGCAAAAACATTTTTTTATAGACATATTTGGTATCGCCGCATGCGTAAATGTACTAACTATTAAAATAAAATGTTAATGATCCCGTACGGTTAACGGCGTGAACGGAAAAAAAATAAAGTCCAAAATTCCTACTTTTTTAATACATTTTATTAAAAAAAAATTTATAAAAAATGTATTAAAAGTTTTTTATATGCAAATGTGGTATAAAAAAAAAGTACAGATCATGGCGCAAAAAATGAGCCCCCATACCACCGCTTATACGGAAAAATAAAAAAGTTATAGGTCATCAAAATAAAGGGATTATAAACGTACTAATTTGGTTAAAAAGTTTGTGATTTTTTTTAAGCGCAACAATAATATAAAAGTATGTAATAATGGGTATCATTTTAATTGTATTGACCCTCAGAATAAAGAACACACGTAATTTTTACCATAAATTGTACGGCGTGAAAACGAAACCTTCCAAAATTTGCAAAATTGCGTTTTTTCGTTTTAATTTCCCCACAAAAATAGTGTTTTTTGGTTGCGCCATACATTTTATGATATAATGAGTGATGTCATTACAAAGGACAACTGGTCGCGCAAAAAACAAGCCCTCATACTAGTCTGTGGATGAAAATATAAAAGAGTTATGATTTTTAGAAGGAGAGGAGGAAAAAATGAAAACGTAAAAATTAAATTGTCTGAGTCCTTAAGGCCAAAATGTGCTGAGTCCTTAAGGGGTTAAAGGAGTACTCCAGGATGGAAAAATTCCTCCATACTGCCGGCAGTAAAAAAATAAAGAGATACATACCTTCTTTCGCTCCCCTGGTGCCTCCGGTAACCCACTCCGGTCTCCGCCATGATCCTCTTCCTGGTTGCGGGTGGTCGGTGAGTCATACTGCACTCAGCCAATCATCGGCCGCAGCGAAGTCCCGACTCGGCCGGCGATAGGCTGAGCAGCAGTGTGACGTTTTCGGCCCCGGTAGCAGGTCTCTTTACTTTTTTTTTTACTGCCGGCAGTATAGAGGACAATTTTTCCATCACGAAGTACTCCTTTAAGTCTTCATATACCTTCTTAATTTTGTGCCTAACCACTGTAGTGCCTTAAAATTTGCCACAAATATTCCAAGTCAGGATTGTCTAGTGATGAGAGAAATGTAACCTAGATAGTCTTGTTATTCAGTCATTAAAACAATATTTTCAGTCATGTGTTTTCAGCCAGTATTGTCTTGTGGTAAATGTGTAACCTAGTCAGTCTGATACAGTAGTCAGAAATGTATAATGTCTAGTGAATTATGTATATAGTGTATCATCTTTGTGTCCCAGTCCATACATGTAGATATATATATATATATATATATATATACACTGTTTATGATAGGGGTGTGATAGTGTGCCCACATATATCATGTCTTAGAAGATAATACATCCTGACTCTCTCTATTTGTTCTATGTTGTCCTTGTTAATTGTCTTCTGGTGTGCATTAGATGCACCTGAAATTCAAGGCGATACCTTGGCTGAAGTTTTGCACAACAGAAGGTGTCTGTGTTAGGGACCGACAGGGGACAGGGAGAGTGAGCCCTAAACTGACCCTAAGACCGTTCTCCCTGCCTACTTGCCCACTCACCCTAAATGGTGAGTTGACAACTGGGCGCCAGTCCCTTCCGGAACTAAAGTGCTGAGGCCTAATAAAAACACACACTAATAAATAGTCGGTCACCAACCAGAAAACTAACAGGAACATACAACTCTATAGTATATAAGTACACAGATCAGAGAGTAGTACAGAGGACACAAATCAGCAGTTGTGAACAGAGGACAACAGATCAGTGGACAAGAACAGGGGGCTCAGTGGCCATGAACAGAGTACTCTATAGATCAGCGGTCATGAACAGAACTCCAAAGATCTGAATAAAGAGCCAAATAACAAATAGAGTTCATAACACCAGACAGAAAAACAGATAAGTCAACAGATTATAGGAACAGACAGGAATATAGCATTATCCCCCAGAAGACCTCCAGTAGGCACAGGAATGTCTTGACACTAAAACTCAGTCTCCCAGAGTCCAGGATGGAGCACGGAAATATCTTGTATAAATACTCAATTCCCCAGAGCCCCCATGGAAAGGTAAACGGGATCTATAGCTAATCAGGAATACACAGGATATATGAATAGAACACTGTTCACACAAAACACAAGACAGGAAACCACAATCCCTCAGAAACGTCCAGTAGACTTCAAGTCCCCATGGACCAGAAACAGGGATGTGAGATAGGACACTATTCACACTGGGACACAGAACCAGGATACCAAGCCGGAATTAACGCAATCCCCCAGATAACCTCCTGTAGAAACAGGAATGACTTGATACTAGAACGCAATCTCCCAGAGTCCGCTATGGAGCACGGAGATCTCTAGAATTAATTCTCAATTCCCCAGATTCCCCATGGATCGGCAACAGGGATATCTAGATACAGAAACACAGAAAACACAGTGTGAAGAGACACATAGAAGAAAGGATAAATAAATCCTAAAACCGACTAAACAAACATAGCTTAAAATCTACTAAGACCATGCCAAAACATGGCTAAAACCTGAAACTACAAAATGCATGCTAAAACAGATATAGTAGATATAAAAGCTCAAAAAAAGAGTGTTTCACCCCACCTCCAGTGGCAGCTTAGCAGCAAGAGATCAGGAGGTCAAGATCTCACAATAACCAGAAACAAGAGGCTAGCCTGGGCTGACATTAAATAGACACACCCAAAAGGCTATTGGCTAACAGAGGCCTGGGCTGAAACAACCAGGGAGTTTTAAGTTTCGGTTTTTGCACTTTGATTTTTTCCTCCTTACCTTTAAAAAACCATAATTCTTAAAAATTTTCACCTAAAAATCCATATTATGGCTTATTTTTTGCGCCATCAATTCTACTTTTTAATGACATCAGTCATTTTACCCAAAAATCTACAACGAAACAGGAAAAAAAAAATCATTGTGCGACAAAATTGAAGAAAAAACACAATGTTGTCATTTTGGGGGGCTTCCGTTTCTACGCAGTACATTTTTTTGTAAAAATGACACCTTATCTTTATTCTGTAGGTCCATACGATTAAAATGATCCCCTACTTATATAGGTTTGATTTTGTCGGACTTCTGGAAAAAATCATAACTACATGCAGGAAAATGTATACGTTTAAAATTGTCATCTTCTGACCCCTATAACTTTTTTATTTTTCCGTGTATGGGGCTGTATGAGGCTCAATTTTTGCGCCGTGATCTGAAGTTTTTAGCAGTACCATGTTTGTATTGATCGGACTTTTTGATCACTTTTTATTAATTTTTTTCATTATATAAAAAGTGACCAAAAATACACTATTTTGGACTTTGGAATTTTTTTGCGCGTACGCCATTGACCGTGCGGTTTAATTAACGATATATTTTTTATAATTTGGACATTTCCACATGCAAGGATACCACATATGTTTATTTATTTTTTTTATTTACACAGTTTTGTTTTTTTTTTTATTGGGAAAAGGGGGGTGATTCAAACTTTTATTAGGGAAGTGGTTAAATGATCTTTATTAACTTTTTTTTTCCCACTTTTTTTTTTGCAATGTTATAGCTCCCATAGGAGACTATAACACTGCACACACTGATCTCTTATACGGATCATTGTTATCCCATAGGAGACTATAACACTGCACACACTGATCTCTTATACGGATCATTGTTATCCCATAGGAGACTATAACACTGCACACACTGATCTCTTATACGGATCATTGCTATCCCATAGCAGACTATAACACTGCGCACACTGATCTCTTATACTGACCATTGTTATCCCATAGGAGACTATAACACTGCACACACTGATCTCTTATACGGATCATTGTTATCCCAAAGGAGACTATAACACTGCACACACTGATCTCTTATACTGATCATTGTTATCCCATAGGAGACTAGAACACTGCACACATTGATCTTTTACATTGATCATTGTTATCCCATAGGGGACTATTACACTGCACACATTGATCTTTTACATTGATCATTGTTATCCCATAGGGGGCTATAACACTGCACACACTGATCTTTTACATTGAGCAATGGTTTCTCATAGGAAACCATTGATCAATGATTCTGCCGCTTGACTGCTCATGCCTGGATCTCAGGCACTGAGCAGTCATTTGGTGATCGGACACCAGGAGGCAAGGTAAGGGACCCTCCTGCTGTGTCACAGCTGTTCCGGATGCCGCAAATTCACCGCGGCCATCCCGAACAGCCCCCTGAGCTAACCGGCATTGTTTTACTTTCAATTTAGATGCAGGTTCAACTTTGAACGCCGCGTCTAAAGGGTTAATAGTGCTCGGCACCGCGATCAATGCCTCGCGCTATTAACCACGGGTCCCGGCCGTGGCCCCGCGTTATAGAAAGGGAAAGGACTCAGGACGTACCAGTACATCCTTGGTCCTTAACAGGCTAAAAGGGGAAGTTTTTGGTGTCCCAGTAACGGAGTGCGTCCTGTCAGGTAAACATTGCTCAGGTGCTGCTGCTCAGGTGATGCTGTGATATTCATTGTAATATTTGTTCTGTTAATTTATATTATGTTGCCCTGTACCTTTAAGGAATGTTCAGGATATCTGTTGCGCATGATGCAGAATACCCATGTGACCCTGATTTCCCAATGGGAGGCCCCCTAGCTAGGCCATATATAGTGTAGGGGGAGGAGCTATGCAGTCAGTGCTCACTCTAAAAGTGTTGTAACGCTGAGCTCTCCGGTCCCTGCCTCTGGACCGGGGACACTCCGTCTCTGCCCATGTCGGGGACGCGGTCCGCGCTGTGGGATGTCCCCGCGCACACCCCGCGTCCCAGCTCCACTCACCCGTGCCCGCTCTGGCCCTCTCCTCTGCTCCCCGCTCACGTGTCTCCCGGCGCGCACGTCCCTGCCCTATAGGGTGCGCGGACCGGCAGTATAAGATTTAAAGGGCCAGTGCACCATTAATTGGTGCCTGGCCCAATCCGTAATTGGTCACTCCTATAAATGTATCATGCCCCTTCCTGCCCTTGCCGGATATTTGTTGCCTCAGTGCCCTAGAGAAAGCATTCTTGTGTATTTCCTTGCCTGATGCCGATCCCGTTGCTAACGACTACCTCCTGAGGGGATCTAAGGGAAGCCTCCAATAAATCTACAAGCTAGTGACCGAGTATTATTCAGAAATAATACTCGGTGAGTCGATGGGCCACACAGAGATAATTCATACCCTGGCGGTGTAGCATAATTGGACACTAACAGAACCCTAGTCAACATGGGAGGTCTTCCAAGGGTTACACTGCATCTCCTCTACTCTACTCTGCATTGTGAGGATTAGAACATCTATTCCGGCTTCAGTAAAGACAGTAATCTGTAACCTGGCATTGGTGTATTTCTTATCCCGCGCCAGGCCCAGGAGAAGCTGTCCTATCCTCGGACATTGTAGTATAACGATGCCCCGGCGACATGATAATACACATACAGCCCGCACAATCGGGTGCCACAGGAGCAACTACCTACTTAATGGGAGGACAAACCTCCCTACTGGGAATACCAACCTATAAAAGGACGTACCTACCTTCTAGAGGAAATTATTTACTGAATGCAGAAACTGCCTTCTTACTGGGAGGACCCTCCTTCCTACTCTGGGGCCCTACATTCCTACTGGGAGAACCCACCTTCTTTCCATGGATCTTTCTTCTGGGGAGATCTATCTACCTACTGGGGGAACTTATTTACCCAATGGGGGAACCTACCTACTTTTATCAGCTGCAATGCACTGCAGGTATTTATTTTCAAGAAGGGTGGCAACCCTAACTGCAAGCAGATGTGACACGGTGGCCTTTGGCAGCCTGATCTGTGTCATGGTCTCCATGTTGGCTTAGCCTAGTTTTCTTCATACAATGTCCGAATCCGGCCCCATCTCATCGAATGAGCCGACCGGATGGTCAGATAGGGACACCAGGCTCATTTTTGCCCTGCATCCGTTTTTCTGGCTGGACAGAAAACCGTGGTATACTACACATGGCCAGCTGAGGGGTCCAACCGCATGGGCTTCAAGATGGACCTATTGAGAGCTGTCCCCTATTGAGAGATGTCCCCTATTGAGAGATGTCCCCTATTGAGAGCTGTCCCCTATTGAGAGATGTCCCCTATTGGGAAAAAAGGTTCAAAAATCTTCCTAAATGATGGAATACTGTTCTGTACTCACCCCAGAGTGTAATAACGTATAAAACACAGTAAAAAGCGATATTACAGCATAATCTCCCAATGACATTTAATCTCCCCTTATCCCTCCCCTGTACCATGTTATCCTCCCTCTGGAGCCCTCCAATGCCAGTTCATTCCTCCCACCTTGAACCCCCTGTGCCACATCTTTTCTCCTTAATCCCCCTCTTGTGCCATTTCATTCCCCCTTTTATTACCCTCTGCAAATTCATCCCCCCCTCTTTACCGCCCCCTGTGCCATTTCATCCCCCTTCAGGTATCTGTTTATTTGGTTAGTATGCTCACTGGTCATATATATATATAGACATATGTGGTGTCCCGGTACCGTATTGCATACCGTACCTTGTTAGAGGTCCCAAAGTCAGAGTCCCTAGGAACGGTGGGGTCCCTCTGTTATAGTTAGCCCCTCGTCACCCCTCAGTTAGTTAATATTCATCTAAATATAAATGTAAATATGTATATTTAAATGCCTACCTATTAGCGTTACAGGACCTTAGGTCATGTGACTCAGTGTTCAGAACTCTATGGTTTGTTGAAGGACCTTTGGTTGTTCTTGTGTCAGGTGTTCCCCCACAATGCTTTGTAACAGTGAGTGACAGCTATATGGACCAATCCAAAACCGCTCAGCCCCTGCCCATATAAGGGAGCTGCAGCCAATGATCCCTCTCTTGGATTGCTGACTCTGGATGAGGTAGGACCTCCGCAACTTACAAAGACGACTATTAGGCCAAAGCCTTGCGGCCTCAGCCTACGCTAAAAAGACTGTGAGTTCTTACAATTCCCCGCTAACTCCACAAGATCACTGGACCTAAACTTACCCCTAAATCCAGCGGATCTATACTACAAAATCCTTCTAAACTAAAGAGAACTTACCTGGTCCCAACCATTGTCAATCGCTGCTCAGCTGTATATAGACTCTGTTATCTGGACTGTTACCTGTTACTGCATGTTACAGAAAATATTCAGTAAAGTTTCAACAAGTTTTCAGCTAAGCACTGGTTGTGGACAATCCGTTATTCTACACTCACCTATCACTCTTGGGATGGGTGGCGATAGGCCCAGCATTACCTCAGCATTTAACCCTCACCCTGGCGTCACGAGTGACAAGGGTTAATAAACCCCTGATACCTATTCAGCAACACCCCAGCTACCCTACACCCCCCACAAGGCACCACAAAGCCTTTTTGGCATCTGACGAACAGGATTCGGGTGTGTGCCTGCTGCTGTGCCACTAGTGAAAGTGTACTCATGTGCTGCAAACCGCATTACAGTGTACAAGAGCGGTGCACGTGGTGTGCATTACAAGGGGGCCACGAGAAAAGTAAGGGGGAGGCGAAGATTTATGTTACGCCGAGCGCTCCGGGTCCCCGCTCCTCCCCGGAGCGCTCGCTTCTCTCTCGCTACCGCAGCGCTCCGGGCAGCTCCACTGACCCGGTGCGCTGCGATACCGTCTCCAGCCGGGATGCGATTCGCGATGCGGGTAGCGCCCGCTCGCGATGCGCATCCCGGCTCCCGTACCTGACTCGCTCTCCGTCTGTCCTGTCCCGGCGCGCGCGGCCCCGCTCCCTAGGGCGCGCGCGCGCCGGGTCTCTGCGATTTAAAGGGCCACTGCGCCGCTGATTGGCGCAGTGGTTCCAATTAGTGTGTTCACCTGTGCTCTCCCTATTTATACCTCACTTCCCCTTCACTCCCTCGCCGGATCTTGTTGCCATTGTGCCAGTGAAAGCGTTTCCTTGTGTGTTCCTAGCCTGTGTTCCAGACCTCCTGCCGTTGCCCCCGACTACGATCCTTGCTGCCTGCCCCGACCTTCTGCTACGTCCGACCTTGCTTCTGTCTACTCCCTTGTACCGCGCCTATCTTCAGCAGTCAGAGAGGTTGAGCCGTTGCTAGTGGATACGACCTGGTCACTACCGCCGCAGCAAGACCATCCCGCTTTGCGGCGGGCTCTGGTGAAAACCAGTAGTGACTTAGAACCGATCCACTAGCACGGTCCACGCCAATCCCTCTCTGGCACAGAGGATCCACTACCTGCCAGCCGGCATCGTGACAGTAGATCCGGCCATGGATCCCGCTGAAGTTCCTCTGCCAGTTGTCGCCGACCTCACCACGGTGGTCGCCCAGCAGTCACAACAGATAGGGCAACAAGGCCAACAGCTGTCTCAACTGACCGTGATGCTACAGCAGCTACTACCACAGCTTCAGCAATCATCTCCTCCGCCAGCTCCTGCACCTCCTCCGCAGCGAGTGGCCGCTTCTGGTCTACGACTATCCTTGCCGGATAAATTTGATGGGGACTCTAAATTCTGCCGTGGCTTTCTTTCCCAATGTTCCCTGCACTTGGAGATGATGTCGGACCAGTTTCCTACTGAAAGGTCTAAGGTGGCTTTCGTAGTCAGCCTTCTGTCTGGAAAAGCTCTGTCATGGGCCACACCGCTCTGGGACCGCAATGACCCCGTCACTGCCTCTGTACACTCCTTCTTCTCGGAAATTCGAAGTGTCTTTGAGGAACCTGCCCGAGCCTCTTCTGCTGAGACTGCCCTGTTGAACCTGGTCCAGGGTAATTCTTCCGTTGGCGAGTACGCCGTACAATTCCGTACTCTTGCTTCAGAATTATCCTGGAATAATGAGGCCCTCTGCGCGACCTTTAAAAAAGGCCTATCCAGCAACATTAAAGATGTTCTGGCCGCACGAGAAATCCCTGCTAACCTACATGAACTCATCCATCTTGCCACTCGCATTGACATGCGTTTTTCCGAAAGGCGTCAGGAGCTCCGCCAGGATATGGACTTTGTTCGCACAAGGCGTTTTTTCTCCCCGGCTCCTCTCTCCTCTGGTCCCCTGCAATCCGTTCCTGTGCCTCCCGCCGTGGAGGCTATGCAGGTCGACCGGTCTCGCCTGACACCTCAAGAGAGGACACGACGCCGCATGGAAAATCTCTGCCTGTACTGTGCCAGTACCGAACACTTCCTGAAGGATTGTCCTATCCGTCCTCCCCGCCTGGAAAGACGTACGCTGACTCCGCACAAAGGTGAGACAGTCCTTGATGTCTACTCTGCTTCTCCACGCCTTACTGTGCCTGTGCGGATGTCTGCCTCTGCCTTCTCCTTCTCTACTATGGCCTTCTTGGATTCCGGATCTGCAGGAAATTTTATTTTGGCCTCTCTCGTCAACAGGTTCAACATCCCAGTGACCAGTCTCGCCAGACCCCTCTACATCAATTGTGTAAACAATGAAAGATTGGACTGTACCATACGTTTCCGCACGGAGCCCCTTCTAATGTGCATCGGACCTCATCACGAGAAGATTGAATTTTTGGTCCTCCCCAATTGCACTTCCGAAATCCTCCTTGGACTACCCTGGCTTCAACTCCATTCCCCAACCCTGGATTGGTCCACTGGGGAGGTCAAGAGTTGGGGGCCCTCTTGTTTCAAGGACTGCCTAAAACCGGTTCCCAGTACCCCTTGCCGTGACTCTGTGGTTCCCCCTGTAACCGGTCTCCCTAAGGCCTATATGGACTTTGCGGATGTTTTTTGCAAAAAACAAGCTGAGACTCTACCTCCTCACAGGCCTTATGATTGTCCTATTGACCTCCTCCCGGGCACTACTCCACCCCGGGGCAGAATCTATCCTCTGTCCGCCCCAGAGACTCTTGCTATGTCGGAGTACATCCAGGAAAATTTAAAAAAAGGCTTTATCCGTAAATCCTCCTCTCCTGCCGGAGCCGGATTTTTCTTTGTGTCCAAAAAAGATGGCTCTCTACGTCCTTGCATTGACTACCGCGGTCTTAATAAAATCACGGTAAAGAACCGCTACCCCCTACCCCTCATCTCTGAACTCTTTGATCGCCTCCAAGGTGCCCACATCTTTACCAAACTGGACTTAAGAGGTGCTTATAATCTCATCCGCATCAGAGAGGGGGATGAATGGAAAACGGCATTTAACACTAGAGATGGACACTTTGAGTATCTGGTCATGCCCTTTGGCCTGTGCAACGCCCCTGCCGTCTTCCAAGACTTTGTTAATGAAATTTTTCGTGATCTCTTATACTCCTGTGTTGTTGTATATCTGGACGATATCCTGATTTTTTCTGCCAATCTAGAAGAACACCGCCAGCATGTCCGTATGGTTCTTCAGAGACTTCGTGACAATCAACTTTATGCCAAGATAGAGAAATGTCTGTTTGAATGCCAATCTCTTCCTTTCCTTGGATACTTGGTCTCTGGCCAGGGACTACAAATGGATCCAGACAAACTCTCTGCCGTCTTAGATTGGCCACGCCCCTCCGGACTCCGTGCTATCCAACGTTTTTTGGGGTTCGCCAATTATTACAGGCAATTTATTCCACATTTTTCTACCGTTGTGGCCCCTATCGTGGCTTTAACCAAAAAAAATGCCAATCCCAAGTCTTGGCCTCCTCAAGCGGAAGACGCCTTTAAACGGCTCAAGTCTGCCTTTTCTTCAGCTCCCGTGCTCTCCAGACCTGACCCATCTAAACCCTTCCTATTGGAGGTTGATGCCTCCTCTGTAGGAGCTGGAGCGGTCCTTCTACAAAAAAATTCTTCCGGGCATGCTGTTACTTGTGGTTTTTTTTCTAGGACCTTCTCTCCGGCGGAGAGGAACTACTCCATCGGGGATCGAGAGCTTCTAGCCATTAAATTAGCACTTGAGGAATGGAGGCATCTGCTGGAGGGATCAAGATTTCCAGTTATTATTTACACCGATCACAAGAACCTCTCCTATCTCCA
Organism: Hyla sarda; assembly: GCF_029499605.1. Taxonomy (NCBI): domain Eukaryota; kingdom Metazoa; phylum Chordata; class Amphibia; order Anura; family Hylidae; genus Hyla; species Hyla sarda. The sequence goes on from NC_079193.1 coordinate 382,724,419, forward strand.
GTCTGCCCAACGGCTGAATCCTCGCCAGGCCAGGTGGTCTCTGTTCTTTGCCCGATTTAATTTTGAAATTCACTTTCGGCCTGCCGATAAGAACATTAGGGCCGATGCTCTCTCTCGTTCCTCGGATGCCTCGGAAGTTGAACTCTCTCCGCAACACATCATTCCTCCTGACTGCCTGATTTCCACTTCTCCAGCCTCCATCAGGCAAACTCCTCCAGGAAAGACCTTCGTCTCTCCACGCCAACGCCTCGGAATCCTCAAATGGGGTCACTCCTCCCATCTCGCAGGTCATGCAGGCATCAAGAAATCTGTGCAACTCATCTCTCGCTTCTATTGGTGGCCGACTCTGGAGACGGATGTCGTGGACTTTGTGCGAGCCTGCACTGTCTGTGCCCGGGATAAGACTCCTCGCCAGAAGCCCGCTGGTTTTCTTCATCCTCTGCCTGTCCCCGAACAGCCTTGGTCTCTGATTGGTATGGATTTTATTACAGACCTACCCCCATCCCGTGGCAACACTGTTGTTTGGGTGGTCGTTGATCGATTCTCCAAGATGGCACATTTCATCCCTCTTCCTGGTCTTCCTTCAGCGCCTCAGTTGGCTAAACAATTTTTTGTACACATTTTTCGTCTTCACGGGTTGCCCACACAGATAGTCTCGGATAGAGGCGTCCAATTCGTGTCAAAATTCTGGAGGGCTCTCTGTAAACAACTCAAGATTAAATTAAACTTTTCTTCTGCATATCATCCTCAATCCAATGGACAAGTAGAAAGAATTAACCAGGTCTTGGGTGATTATTTACGACATTTTGTTTCCTCCCGCCAGGATGATTGGGCAGATCTTCTACCATGGGCCGAATTCTCGTATAACTTTAGAGTCTCTGAATCTTCCTCCAAATCCCCATTTTTCGTGGTGTACGGCCGTCACCCTCTTCCCCCCCTCCCTACTCCCTTGCCCTCTGGTTTGCCCGCTGTAGATGAAGTGACTCGTGATCTTTCCACCATATGGAAAGAGACCCAAGATTCTCTTTTACAGGCTTCATCTCGCATGAAAAAGTTTGCCGATAAGAAAAGAAGAGCTCCCCCCATTTTTGCTCCCGGAGACAAGGTATGGCTCTCCGCTAAATATGTCCGCTTTCGTGTCCCCAGTTACAAACTGGGTCCACGCTATCTTGGTCCTTTCAAAGTCTTGTGCCAAATTAATCCTGTCTCTTACAAACTTCTTCTTCCTCCTTCTCTCCGTATTCCTAATGCCTTTCATGTCTCTCTTCTTAAACCACTCATCATCAACCGTTTCTCTCCCAAATTAGTTTCTCCCACTCCTGTCTCCGGTTCTTCTGACGTCTTCTCAGTGAAAGAGATACTGGCCTCCAAGACGGTCAGAGGAAAAAGGTTCTTTTTGGTGGATTGGGAGGGCTGTGGACCTGAAGAGAGATCCTGGGAACCTGAGTACAACATCCTAGACAAAAGTCTGCTCCTCAGGTTCTCAGGCTCTAAGAAGAGGGGGAGACCCAAGGGGGGGGGGTACTGTTACGCCGAGCGCTCCGGGTCCCCGCTCCTCCCCGGAGCGCTCGCTTCTCTCTCGCTACCGCAGCGCTCCGGGCAGCTCCACTGACCCGGTGCGCTGCGATACCGTCTCCAGCCGGGATGCGATTCGCGATGCGGGTAGCGCCCGCTCGCGATGCGCATCCCGGCTCCCGTACCTGACTCGCTCTCCGTCTGTCCTGTCCCGGCGCGCGCGGCCCCGCTCCCTAGGGCGCGCGCGCGCCGGGTCTCTGCGATTTAAAGGGCCACTGCGCCGCTGATTGGCGCAGTGGTTCCAATTAGTGTGTTCACCTGTGCTCTCCCTATTTATACCTCACTTCCCCTTCACTCCCTCGCCGGATCTTGTTGCCATTGTGCCAGTGAAAGCGTTTCCTTGTGTGTTCCTAGCCTGTGTTCCAGACCTCCTGCCGTTGCCCCCGACTACGATCCTTGCTGCCTGCCCCGACCTTCTGCTACGTCCGACCTTGCTTCTGTCTACTCCCTTGTACCGCGCCTATCTTCAGCAGTCAGAGAGGTTGAGCCGTTGCTAGTGGATACGACCTGGTCACTACCGCCGCAGCAAGACCATCCCGCTTTGCGGCGGGCTCTGGTGAAAACCAGTAGTGACTTAGAACCGATCCACTAGCACGGTCCACGCCAATCCCTCTCTGGCACAGAGGATCCACTACCTGCCAGCCGGCATCGTGACAATTTATTTGCTGCAAGAATGTGTAAACTGCAAAATGAATACATGCTACGATCTTCTGGTCCGGTCAGCACAGGGAGAGTTAACCTGCTGCCGGAGAAGCGCGCGAAAAACACCTGCGCTGCGCCACGCCACGCCCCGCCCCTTGGCGTGGCTGCTAAGTTGCTGTGTCGCAGCTGAAAGGGAACTTGAAGACAGAGGAGTTGTTTCTGGGAGGACCGGAAGTCGGGGCTGCACCGATGACATTCTTCCTGCCGGCAGCCATTTTGGGGAAGCCCAGTAAAAAGGAAACCCTGCACAGCAACCTCTTGATTCTGCACAGAGAGCTGGAGAGTACAGACATGGAGCAGAGCAGCGTTCCACGTGGTGAGAGCACCAAGATGGCGCCGGAGCAACAGAAAGTTGTGGCAGTCACAGCCCAACTGTTCCACGAACTTGCCGACCGTCTGCAGTGGTTGTTGTTGGATGAAGAGGGGGCCTGCAATCTTCCCCCACTGCCCAATGATGATGATGACTGACCGGATACACCTCCAGGAGACTGTGCTGGGACACCTGGAGTAGCATCGCCGGTGAGATTGTCCCCTCACCACCGGACTTGGGGCTTTTGGGCCGAGATCCCATCGGAGGAGTCTGCAGTGAGTACCTTTTCTTCCTCCTCCAGTCCTGAGCCTGAAATACCCCTGTCCAGCTTGCCAAGTGCACGACCGCGCTCACCAAATGTGCCCCAGTGGATTTTTGGGGACGAGCTGGGATTCATCGAATATATGCACGCGGTTTTACAGCCTATACCTGGGAAGCCACTCCCACCAATCCCAACTGCACAAAGAGAAAGGGCCCGTCAGGAAGCCGAGCTGGCTGAGTTGATGGACAAAATAAAGGCCCGACACAGAGAACTGTACGCCCCTAGGCATGTGCCTCCTGAGGAGAGAATTTGTTGTCAGGAGAATACTAAAGAGATGGAAGCACTGTTCATCCACAAGTGGGATCATCCCCGAGAAGGGGAGGAGCCCTTAGAACCACGAAGAGAAACTGTGGCCAAGTTCGACAAGGTCAGAGGTTATGGGACACTCATAGATTGCCACACAGGGCAAACCATCCTCGTAAACCGGCGAGCAGTACAGAGGCCATATCTTCATAAAAAGTTCTACTCTCTGGAGGTGGGTGAAATTGTGGAATACACCCCCGTCCGGGACCTGCGAGGAGAATGGGCTGCAGCGGTCACAAGACCAATAGCTCCAACACAACTTCCCTTCAAATATTTCCCCTCTACAGATTGGGAGTCGGATCCTTTCCAGCTGAGGCCGAAATGGCCTGCTCCCGATGCCTCCACCAGCGTACTCAAGGAGGAAGAGCTTCTCCAACAACAGTCATCTTCTTCAGTGTACAGCAAAGTGCCAAGGCCTGCCCAGGACCAGGAAAGTAGGCCTAAACTGCGGGCACCAAAGACCGTACCTAGGCCCTCTCTGAGCAATGAGAGTTTGCCTCCTGCAAGGTTTCCAACGAAAGTGATGTGGCCCGCTCCTGACATGGAGATGGGGCTAAAACCTTTGGCACCAACCTTGATCCCAGTAACCAGGGCGACCAGTAAACCCTTGGTCACTTTGAATCCCACTGTAACCCACTCTACTCTCACCAATGTGGTGTGGGAGAGTTATATTAACAACCAGCTAGCCCCTGATGTAGGAAGAGCTAGGGGGTCTAGAAGAGGAACAGGAAGAGTTCGGAGGAATGTCTTCTCAAGAACTGTCATGTGATGACTGTTATGTTTCTTTTTGCTAATCCCTTTTATTTTTCAGCAACAGGAAAGTTCAAGACAAATGTGCCTAGCAGGACTATGCTAAGACTGTTCCAGTTCCAAGTTCAACAACGTAACCACGAAGTTTGTGCCTGACCATTAGGTCAAGAGACTCCTAGCCCGTAGGAGATTCGTAAGTTGTGTGCCCGGCTGATTGTGGTAAGGCCGTGTTTATCAATGGACTCCTAGGGTAGGTGGACTGCAGATCCTTACACGTCCGTTCTATGTACAGAACCTTATATTCATTGCACTTATCAGGTATATGGGCCTGAACCTTGTTGGAGTGTTAATAAATGTGTAAGTCTGTGTAATAAAAATGTATATGGTTCTTGTACACAGGAAAGATAGCTTTGTGTCTTTGTACATAAAAAGTAAGTAAGTGTTGTACACGGAAAAATGTCGGCTAGATGCACGTGTACACTAAAGGAAAAATTGTAAGTACACAAGTACATACACCAGAAACATTTAAAAGGTGTTTTAGTAGGTACTAAAAGGGTGACTCTCCCGGCTCCTCCGAGAGAAGTGTTACAGTCGCCAATCGCTAGCACCTGTCATAAAATAAACTCCCCTTAAGATATCAAGACTAACTTCTAAGCAGTACTTGCACACATAGTACCTTAAATAGCTCACTTAAATGTACTACCTCAGTCTTTTCAGTACACCAAACAAAAATATATCTTACACTCAAGAAACACTTTAGGAATTGTAGCCTATTGATATCCAATTCCTGCCACTGTTAGGTACACTAACTTTCTCTTTTTTCTTTTTTTTACGTGTGTGAGATGCTCTACCTGGCCAGTAGGTGCTCTTGCGAGCTAAAAAGTGATGCACGTATTTATCAAAGGTAACCTAGATAAGGTTATACTGTTGTGTTCTAGGGGTAGGTAGTGTGTAGCCGATAGACCCTAGTAGCTAACTTATTGGTAGATAGCCTCAGGCAAGCCAATATACCCTTCTGTGTACTAACAGGTAATCTTAAAGGGCAATAAAGTAAAATGTTTTAGTGAGATATATGTATTTAGACAGCTTGAGACTAAATGTTATAGAGAGCTGTATAAAAATTCAATCAGCTTGAGACTAAATGTTATAGAGAGCTGTGTATAAAAATCTAGGGAGCTTGAGACTAAATGTTAGATAGCTTCATAAATGTCTAGTGAGCTTTATTAATATCTAGTGAGCTTTATCAATGTCTAGAAAGCTTTAAAGTGTCTAATGTGTACTCACATTATCTTCGGAGGAAGAAATTATCTCTAGTCATAAGAATGTGTCAGGATGTATATATGTGTAGTAATTTCATCCTTAGCCTTTTGTCCTAGTCCCTCTGCCTTAGGGGACAGGTATCGGGGTCAACTTGTTTTAAGTAACGGGGTTTGTGGTGTCCCGGTACCGTATTGCATACCGTATCTTGTTAGAGGTCCCCAAAGTCAGAGTCCCTAGGAACAGTGGGGTCCCTCTGTTATAGTTAGCCCCTCGTCACCCCTCAGTTAGCTAATATTCATCTAAATATAAATGCAAATATGTATATTTAAATGCCTACCTGTTAGCGTTGCAGGACCTTAGGTCATGTGACTCGGATTTAAGAACTCTATGGTTTGTTGAAGGACCTTTGGTGGTTCTTGTGTCAGGTGTTCCCCCACAATGCTTTGTAACGGTGAGTGACAGCTGTATGGACCAATCTAAAACCGCTCAGCCCCTGCCCATATAAGGGAGCTGCAGCCAATGATCCCTCTCTTGGATTGCTGACTCTGGATGAGGTAGGACCTCCGCAACTTACAAAGACAATTAGTAGGCCTAAGCCTTGCGGCCTCGGCCTACGCTAAAGACTGTGAGTTCTTACAATTCCACGCTAACTCCGCAAGATCACTAGACCTAAACCTACCCCTAAATCCAGCGGATCTATGCTACAGAATCCTTCTAAACTAAAGAGAACTTACCCGGTCCCAACTGTTGTCAATCGCTGCTCAGCTGTATATAGACTCTGTTATCTGGACTGTTACCTGTTACTGCTTTCATGTTACAGAAAATCTTCAGTAAAGTTTCAACAAGTTTTCAGCTAAGCACTGGTTGTGGACAATCCGTTATTCTGCACTCACCTATCGCTCTTGGGAAGGGTGGCGATAGGCCCAGCATTACCTCAGCATTTAACCCTCACCCTGGCGTCACGAGTGACAAGGATTAGTAAACCCCTGATACCTATTCAGCAACACCCCAGCTACCCTACACCCCCACAAGGCACCACACATATGTTGTGTTATATTGTTTATCTGTAACATAGTTCATGAGGTTGAAAAAAGACCAGAGTCCATCAAGTTCAACCTATATCCCTAATGAGTCCCTACTGAGTTGATCCAGGGGAAGGGAAAAAACCCTCATACTAGAGGTAAAAATTCCTTCCCGACTCCAAATATGTCATCAGAATAAATCCCTGGATCACCGTTCTGTCCCTATAAATCTAGTATACATAACCTGTAATGTTATTACTCTCCAAAAATGTATCCAGACACGTTTTGAACTCTTTTACAGAGTTCACTATGATCACCTCCTCCGGGAGAGAATTCCACAGTCTCACTGCTTTTACAGTAAAGAACCCCCGTCTGTGCTGGTGTAGAAATCTTCTTTCCTCTAGATGTAGAGGATGCCGCCTTGTTATATATACAGTCCTGGGTATAAATAGATCATGGAGAGATCTCTGTACTGTCCTGATATATTATATATATTATTAGGTCACCTCCTTGTTATATATACTGTCCTGGGTATTTATAGATCATGGAGAGATCTCTGTACTGTCCTGATATATTATATATTATTATTAGGTCACCTCCTTGTTATATATACAGTCCTGGGTATAATAGATCATGGAGAGATCTCTGTACTGTCCTGATATATTATATATATTATTAGGTCACCTCCTTGTTATATATACAGTCCTGGGTATAAATAGATCATGGAGAGATCTCTGTACTGTCCTGATATATTATATATATTATTAGGTCACCTCCTTGTTATATATACAGTCCTGGGTATAAATAGATCATGGAGAGATCTCTGTACTGTCCTGATATATTATATATATATTATTAGGTCACCTCCTTGTTATATATACAGTCCTGGGTATAAATAGATCATGGAGAGATCTCTGTACGGTCCCCTGATATATTTATACATAGTTATTAGGTCTCCCCTAAGCCTTCTTTTTTCTAAACTAAATAACCCTAATTCTGATAATCTTTCTGGGTACTGTAGTCCTCCCATTCCCCGTATTACCCTGGTGGCCGTCTTTGAACCCTCTCCAGCTCCACTATATCTTTCTTGTATACTGGTGCCCAGTACTGTACACAGTATTCTATGTGTGGTCTGACCAGTACTGTACACAGTATTCTATGTGTGGTCTGACCAGTACTGTACACAGTATTCTATGTGTGGTCTGACCAGTACTGTACACAGTACTCTATGTGTGGTCTGACCAGTACTGTACACAGTATTCTATGTGTGGTCTGACCAGTACTGTACACAGTATTCTATGTGTGATCTGACCAGTACTGTACACAGTATTCTATGTGTGGTCTGACCAGTACTGTACACAGTATTCTATGTGTGGTCTGACCAGTACTGTACACAGTATTCTATGTGTGGTCTGACCAGTACTGTACACAGTATTCTATGTGTGGTCTGACCAGTACTGTACACAATATTCTATGTGTGGTCTGAATAGTACTGTACACAGTATTCTATGTGTGGTCTGACCAGTACTGTACACAGTATTCTATGTGTGGTCTGACCAGTACTGTACACAGTATTCTATGTGTGGTCTGACCAGTACTGTACACAGTATTCTATGTGTGGTCTGACCAGTACTGTACACAGTATTCTATGTGTGGTCTGACCAGTACTGTACACAGTATTCTATGTGTGGTCTGACCAGTACTGTACACAGTATTCTATGTGTGGTCTGACCAGTACTGTACACAGTATTCTATGTGTGGTCTGACTAGTGATTTGTACAGCGGTAGAATTATTCCCTTGTCGTGGGCATCTATGCCCCTATTGATGCACCCGATGATTTTATTTGCCTTGGCAGCAGCTGCCTGACACTGGTCACTACAGCTAAATTTATTGTTAACTAAGACTCCTAAGTCCTTTTCCATGTCAGTCGTCCCAAGTGTTCTCCCATTTAATACATAATCCCAGCCCGGATTTTTCTTCCCCATGTGCATTACCTTACATTTATCAGTGTTGAACCTCATTTGCCACTTCCCAGCCCAAACCTCCAACCTATCCAGATCCATGTGTAACAGTGCACTGTCCTCTAAAGTGTTATCTACTATATACAGTGCACTATCCTCTATAGTGTTTACCGCTTTACAGAGTTTAGTATCATCTGCAAAGATTTCTACTTTAATATTCAACCCCTCTACAAGGTCATTAATAAATATATTAAATAGGACAGAACCCAAGACTGACCCCTGTGGTCCCCACTAGTAACAGTCACCCAATCAGAATAAGTACCATTAATAACCACCCTCTGTTTCCTATCACTGAACCAGTCACTTACCCACTTACACACATTCTCCTCCAGCCCAATCCTTCTCATTTTATGCACCAACCTTTTACGTGGAACCGTATCAAATGCTTTGGAAAAATCCAGTTATGCGACATCCAGCGATTCCCCCTCGTCCAGTATGGAGCTCACCTCCTCATAAAAGCTGATCAGGTGACAGGACCGATCCCTCATAAAGCCATGCTGATATGGGGTCATACGTTTATTTTTATTAAGATATTCCAAAATAGCATCTCTTAGAAAACCCTCAAACAATTTACATACAATGGAGGTTAAACTAACAGGTCTATAATTCCCGGGGTCACCTTTTGTTCCCTTTTTAAATATTGGTACCACATTTGCTATGCGCCAGTCCTGGGGAACAGTCCCTGTTACTATAGAGTCCCGGAATATTAAAAATAGGGGTCTATCTATTACATTACTTAATTCTTTTAGAACACAGGGGTGAATGCCATCTGGACCTGGTGATTTGTCTGTTTAGATTTTTTGTAGGCGGCACTGTACTTCTTCCTGGTTTAGACAGGTGACCTGTACTTCTTCCTGGGTTAGACAGGTGACCTGTACTGGGGAGTTTACCTTATCTCGCTGTATTTCACCTGGCATTTCATTTTCCTCAGTGAATACAGTGGTGAAGAATTTGTTTAATATATTTTCTTTTTCCTGATCCCCGTTTATAATTTCTTCTTCATCATTTTTTAAGGGGCCAACACTTTCATTTTTGACCGTTTTGCTATTTATATAGTTAAAGAACATTTTGGGATTAGTTTTACTCTCTTTTGCAATGTGTCTTTCTGTCTCTATTTTTGCGGCTTTTATCTGTTTTTTTTACATATTTTACATTTTCCTCTGTAGCTTTTTAATGCTTCTTCACTGCCGTCCTGTTTAAGTATTTGAAATGCTTTATTTTTGTCATTTATTGCCCCTTTAATGTTTTTATTCATCCATACAGTTTTTATTTTAATTTCTGACCCTTTTATTCCCATAAGGTTTATACATCTTACAGTGATAATTTAAGATATCTTTAATAGTGTTGAGCGGCATAGGCCATATTCGAATTCGCGAATATTCGCGAATATATGGACGAATATTCGTCATATATTCGCGAATATTCGCATATTCGTTATCTCCTCGTTTTATTTTCGCATATGCGAACATTCGCGTATGCGAAAATTAACATATGTGAAAATTTGCATATACAAAATTAGCATACGCGAAAATTCGCATATGCAAAAATTAGCATATGCGAATTTTCGCACATGCGAATTTTCGCACGGCAGTCTCACACAGTAGTATTACAGCCTTCTTTACACCACACAAGCTGGAAGCAGAGAGGGGTGATCACTGTGAAGAAACAAATTAAAAAAAAAACTAAAAAAAAACGAATATTCGTAATTACGAATATATAGCGCTATATTCGCGAAATTCGCGAATTCGCGAATATGCGATATTCGCGAATAATATTCGAATTGCGAATATTCGCGAGCAACACTAATCTTTAAAAGTCTCCCATTTAGTGTCAGTATTGTTGTTTTTGAGGACATTATCACAGTTTATATTGTTAAGGGCTTCTCTGAGGTGATCGGACTTTGCCTTCCTAAAGTTCATTGTTTTTGTGGCCCCTTGAGAGATTCCCTTATTGAAGAACAAGTTATAATGTATTATATTATGGTCACTATTTCCCAGGTGTCCTAACTGCACATTAGTTACTCTGTCGGGTCTGTTGGTTAATATTAAGTCTAGTAGGGCGCCCCCTCTGGTTGGGTCCTGCACCATTTGGGACAGATAATTGTCTTTATAGTCAGACACCTGTTTCCTTTATGAGGTCTCAGTCTCCCAGCTTATATCAGGATAAAGTCTCCATTATTATCTCCTCGTTCTGATTTGCAGTTTATTTTCCTCAGTAATTAGTGTTGAGCGGCATAGGCCATATTCGAATTCGCGAATATTCGCGAATATATGGACGAATATTCGTCGTATATTCGCGAATATTCGCATATTCGTTATATTCTCGTTTTATTTTCGCGTATACGAAAATACGCGTATGCGAAAATTAACATATGTGAAAATTCGCATATGCGAAAATTAGCATATGCTAATTTTCGTATATGCAAATTTTTGCACGCCAGTCTCACACAGTAGTATTAGAGCCTTCTTTACACCACACAAGCTGGAAGCAGAGAGGGATGATCACTGTGATGTGTACTGTGAAAAAGAAAAAAAGAAAAAACGAATATTCGTAATTACGAATATTTAGCGCTATATTCGCGAATTCACGAATATGCGATATTCGTGAATAATATTCGAATTGCGAATATTCGCGAGCAACACTATCAGTAATTGATCTTCTGTCTCTTCCATTATATTTTGTGGCTTATAACAAACCCCTATCAGGATTTTGTTATTTTTATCTCCATATATTTCTACCCATAATGCCTCCACATTATCGTCTCCCTCCCATATATCCTCCCGCAGTGCGGCCTTCACATTATCGTCTCCCTCCCATATATCCTCCCGCAGTGCGGCCTCCACATTATCGTTTCCCTCCCGTATATCCTCCCGTAGTGCGGCCTCCACATTATCGTCTCCCTCCCATATATCCTCCCGCAGTGCGGCCTTCACATTATCGTCTCCCTCCCATATATCCTCCCGCAGTGCGGCCTCCACATTATCGTTTCCCTCCCGTATATCCTCCCGTAGTGCGGCCTCCACATTATCGTTTCCCTCCCGTATATCCTCCCGCAGTGCGGCCTCCACATTATCGTTTCCCTCCCGTATATCCTCCCGTAGTGCGGCCTCCACATTATCGTTTCCCTCCCGTATATCCTCCCGTAGTGCGGCCTCCACATTATCGTCTCCCTCCCGTATATCCTCCCGTAGTGCGGCCTCCACATTATCGTTTCCCTCCCGTATATCCTCCCGTAGTGCGGCCTCCACATTATCGTTTCCCTCCCATATATCCTCCCGCAGTGCGGCCTCCACATTATCGTTTCCCTCCCATATATCCTCCCGCAGTGCGGCCTTCAGACTGGACTTTACATGAAGACAGACTCCTCCCCCTTTCAGTTTTGTCCGATCCGTCCTGAATAGACTATAACCCTGTATGTTACCGCCCAGTCACAGCGATCGTCCAACCAAGTCTCTGTTATACCCGCAATGTCATAATCCTCCTCAGACATATCCGCTCCGGGGCATCAGTTTTATTGGACAGACATCTGGCATTAGTCACATGTAATTCAATGTGTATAAAGCCTATCCCTATTATACTAATCCCTCCCCCTCCTCCCCCCGCTTCTATCCCTATTAACTATTCTAACCCCTCCCCCCGCGCCTATCCCTATTAACTATTCTAACCCCCCCCCCCTCCACTCCACCCCCAGGTACATTAATAAGTCCCCCCTCTCTATCTACATTATCTTCCCCCTCCATGTTGTAGGTTCCCTCCCCCCAGTCCCTAGTTTAAACACTCCTCCACCCTTCTAGCCATCTTCCCCCCATTGAGGTGCAGCCCGTCCCTACGGTAGAGCCGGTAACCGACAGCGAAGTCAGCCCAGTTCTCCATGAACCCAAACCCTTCCTTCCTCCACCATCTTCTGAGCCACTTGTTTACCTCCCTGATCTCCCGCTGCCTCTCTGGTGCGGCTCGTGGTACAGGGAATATTTCAGAAAAGACTACCTTGGAGGTCCTTGCCTTAAGCTTGCGGCCTAAGTCCCTGAAATCATTTTTAAGGACACTCCACCTACCTCTTACTTTGTCATTGGTGCCAATATGTACCATGACTGCTGGGTCCTCTCCAGCCCCACCCAGCAACCTGTCAACCCGATCCGCGATGTGCCGAACTCGAGCGTCCAGAAGACAACACACAGTTCGGCGATCCTGGTCTATGTGACAGATCGCCCTGTCTGTCTCCTAATAATTGAGTCCCCCACCACTAGTACCTGTCTGGCCTGCCCTGTACTCCTCCCTCCCTCCTTACTGGAGCAGACACCCCCTGGTGGTCAGAGGCGGTATCCTGCTGCAGTTCTGCTAGCTCTGTAATGGCATCCCCCTCATCTGCCAAGCGGGCAAACTTGTTGGGGTGTACAGATCAGGACTAGCCTCCCAGACACTTATCCCTCTACCCCTCCAGATCAGGACTAGCCTCCCTGACACTTTTCCCTCTACCCCTCCAGATCAGGACTAGCCTCCCTGACACTTTTCCCTCTACCCCTCCAGATCAGGACTAGCCTCCCTGACACTTTTCCCTCTACCCCTCCAGATCAGGACTAGCCTCCCTGACACTTTTCCCTCTACCCCTCCAGATCAGGACTAGCCTCCCTGACACTTATCCCTCTACCCCTCCAGATCAGGACTAGCCTCCCTGACACTTTCCCCTCTACCCCTCCAGATCAGGACTAGCCTCCCTGACACTTATCCCTCTACCCCTCCAGATCAGGACTAGCCTCCCTGACACTTTCCCCTCTACCCCTCCAGATCAGGACTAGCCTCCCTGACACTTTTCCCTCTACCCCTCCAGATCAGGACTAGCCTCCCTGACACTTTTCCCTCTACCCCTCCAGATCAGGACTAGCCTCCCTGACACTTTTCCCTCTACCCCTCCAGATCAGGACTAGCCTCCCTGACACTTTTCCCTCTACCCCTCCAGATCAGGACTAGCCTCCCTGACACTTTTCCCTCTACCCCTCCAGATCAGGACTAGCCTCCCTGACACTTATCCCTCTACCCCTCCAGATCAGGACTAGCCTCCCTGACACTTTCCCCTCTACCCCTCCAGATCAGGACTAGCCTCCCTGACACTTATCCCTTTCACCCCGTTTTCTAACTGTAACCCAGCTAACTGCCTGACTGTCCTGAACCTCTGACCCACTGTCCTCCCCACCTCTACCCCAGAGAGTACTTGCTCAGTGAGCAGGAGACTCCATGTTGTTAATGCTTCTCAATGTTGCCAGTCACTCCTCTAGATCCAGGATCTGGGCTTCCAGACGAACAACTAGCAAAAATCTCATACAACAATATGCACCTCAGACTGCTGTTCAAGGATTGTATACATTGCGCAGGATGTACACCGGACAACATTTTCCAACATGGAGGCCATCTAGTTATGGGGATTTAGTAGACCTTCTTGAGTTAAAGTCTCTACAGTGTAAGCAAAGTAACACTCACAGCCATCTCAATCTCCTGCTTTCAAACTCTCAGATTTCTAACTCTCTTGCAGTTTAACCCTTTCAGAGCCCACTCTACTAAAATGTATACACCTGTGTCCACTCTACCCCTCCCCCTACAGACAGAATGAGGAGATGCTCACTGGTTATATATATATATATATATATATATATATATATATATATATACACATACGTTGTGTTATATAGTTTATCTGGTTAGTATCCTCACTGGTTATATATATATATACATACGTTGTGTTAGATTGTTTATCTGGTTAGTATCCTCACTGGTTATATATATATATATATATATATATATACACATACGTTGTGTTATATAGTTTATCTGGTTAGTATCCTCACTGGTTATATATATATATATATATATATATATACACATACGTTGTGTTAGATTGTTTATCTGGTTAGTATCCTCACTGGTTATATATATATACATACGTTGTGTTAGATTGTTTATCTGGTTAGTATCCTCACTGGTTATATATATATATATATATACGTTGTGTTAGATTGTTTATCTGGTTAGTATCCTCACTGGTTATATATATATATATATATATATATACACATACGTTGTGTTATATAGTTTATCTGGTTAGTATCCTCACTGGTTATATATATATATATATATATACGTTGTGTTAGATTGTTTATCTGGTTAGTATCCTCACTGGTTATATATATATATATATATACACATACGTTGTGTTTCTCACGTCAGTCAGCGACAATTTTTCCGGAATGTCTATTTGTGAACTGTAAGTACAATGGGGGGAGATTTATAAAAACTTGTGCAAGGGAAAAGTTGCTGAGTTGCCCATAGCAACCAATCAGATCGCTTCTTACATCTTTCAGAGCCCTTTTCAAAAATGAAAGAAGCGATCTGATTGGTTGCTATGGGCAACTCAGCAACTTGTGTCATTTGGTTGTTCCTTGGTTATTGGGGGGAGGGCAGTACTGATATAAGCCTTGGTGACGTGTCACATATACATGGATGGTCAGAGCGAGAGGAGCGCGGCGCAAATGGTACAGGGGATTAACACCATACTAAGGTTGGGTCCACACTACGTTTTGTCCCATACGGGAGCGCATACGGCAGGGGGGAGCTAAAACCTTGCGCTCCCGTATGTGACCGTATGCGCTCCCGTATGTCATTCACTTCAATGAGCCGACCGGAGTGAAACGTTCGGTCCGGTCGGCTCATTTTTGCGCCGTATGCGCTTTTACAACCGGACCTAAAACCGTGGTTGACCACAGTTTTAGGTCCGGTTGTAAAAGCGCATACGGCGCAAAAATGAGCCGACCGGACCGAACGTTTCACTCCGGTCGGCTCATTGAAGTGAATGACATACGGGAGCGCATACGGTCACATACGGGAGCGCAAGGTTTTAGCTCCCTCCTGCCGTATGCGCTCCCGTATGGGACAAAACGTAGTGTGGACCCAGCCTAACTCAGAGTACAGATAATGTAACTGTGGTGTTACATAGGACTGCAGGTCACATCACTACATTATCTGTACTCAGAGAGTTATCACTGTTATCTGTGGTGTTACATAGGACTGCAGGTGACATCTATACATTATCTGTACTCAGAGAGTTATCACTGTGTTATCTGTGGTGTTACATAGGACTGCAGGTCACATCTATACATTATCTGTACTCAGAGAGTTATCACTGTGTTATCTGTGGTGTTACATAGGACTGCAGGTCACATCTATACATTATCTGTACTCAGAGAGTTATCACTGTGTTATCTGTGGTGTTACATAGGACTGCAGGTCACATCACTACATTATCTGTACTCAGAGAGTTATCACTGTTATCTGTGGTGTTACATAGGACTGCAGGTCACATCTATACATTATCTGTACTCAGAGAGTTATCACTGTGTTATCTGTGGTGTTACATAGGACTGCAGGTCACATCTATACATTATCTGTACTCAGAGAGTTATCACTGTGTTATCTGTGGTGTTACATAGGACTGCAGGTCACATCTATACATTATCTGTACTCAGAGAGTTATCACTGTTATCTGTGGTGTTACATAGGACTGCAGGTCACATCTATACATTATCTGTACTCAGAGAGTTATCACTGTTATCTATGGTGTTACATAGGACTGCAGGTCACATCTATACATTATCTGTACTCAGAGAGTTATCACTGTTATCTGTGGTGTTACATAGGACTGCAGGTCACATCTATACATTATCTGTACTCAGAGAGTTATCACTGTTATCTGTGGTGTTACATAGGACTGCAGGTCACATCTATACATTATCTGTACTCAGAGAGTTATCACTGTGTTATCTGTGGTGTTACATAGGACTGCAGGTCACATCTGTACATTATCTGTACTCAGAGAGTTATCACTGTGTTATCTGTGGTGTTACATAGGACTGCAGGTCACATCTATACATTATCTGTACTCAGAGAGATATCACTGTTATCTGTGGTGTTACATAGGACTGCAGGTCACATCTATACATTATCTGTACTCAGAGAGTTATCACTGTTATCTGTGGTGTTACATAGGACTGCAGGTCACATCTATACATTATCTGTACTCAGAGTTATCACTGTTATCTGTGGTGTTACATAGGACTGCAGGTCACATCTACTACATTATCTGTACTCAGAGAGTTATCTGTGGTGTTACATAGGACTGCAGGTCACATCTATACATTATCTGTACTCAGAGAGTTATCACTGTGTTATCTGTGGTGTTACATAGGACTGCAGGTCACATCTATACATTATCTGTACTCAGAGAGATATCACTGTTATCTGTGGTGTTACATAGGACTGCAGGTCACATCTATACATTATCTGTACTCAGAGAGTTATCACTGTTATCTGTGGTGTTACATAGGACTGCAGGTCACATCTATACATTATCTGTACTCAGAGAGTTATCACTGTGTTATCTGTGGTGTTACATAGGACTGCTGGTCACATCTATACATTATCTGTACTCAGAGAGTTATCACTGTGTTATCTGTGGTGTTACATAGGACTGCAGGTCACATATATACATTATCTGTACTCAGAGAGTTATCACTGTGTTATCTGTGGTGTTACATAGGACTGCAGGTCACATCTATACATTATCTGTACTCAGAGAGATATCACTGTTATCTGTGGTGTTACATAGGACTGCAGGTCACATCTATACATTATCTGTACTCAGAGAGTTATCACTGTGTTATCTGTGGTGTTACATAGGACTGCAGGTCACATCTATACATTATCTGTACTCAGAGAGTTATCACTGTTATCTGTGGTGTTACATAGGACTGCAGGTCACATCTATACATTATCTGTACTCAGAGAGTTATCACTGTGTTATCTGTGGTGTTACATAGGACTGCAGGTCACATCTATACATTATCTGTACTCAGAGAGTTATCACTGTGTTATCTGTGGTGTTACATAGGACTGCAGGTCACATCTATACATTATCTGTACTCAGAGAGTTATCACTGTTATCTGTGGTGTTACATAGGACTGCAGGTCACATCTATACATTATCTGTACTCAGAGAGTTATCACTGTGTTATCTGTGGTATTACATAGGACTGCAGGTCACATCTATACATTATCTGTACTCAGAGAGTTATCACTGTTATCTGTGGTGTTACATAGGACTGCAGGTCACATCTATACATTATCTGTACTCAGAGAGTTATCACTGTTATCTGTGGTGTTACATAGGACTGCAGGTCACATCTATACATTATCTGTACTCAGAGAGTTATCACTGTGTTATCTGTGGTGTTACATAGGACTGCAGGTCACATCTATACATTATCTGTACTCAGAGAGTTATCACTGTGTTATCTGTGGTGTTACATAGGACTGCTGGTCACATCTATACATTATCTGTACTCAGAGAGTTATCACTGTGTTATCTGTGGTGTTACATAGGACTGCAGGTCACATCTATACATTATCTGTACTCAGAGAGATATCACTGTTATCTGTGGTGTTACATAGGACTGCAGGTCACATCTATACATTATCTGTACTCAGAGAGTTATCACTGTTATCTGTGGTGTTACATAGGACTGCAGGTCACATCTACTACATTATCTGTACTCAGAGAGTTATCACTGTGTTATCTGTGGTGTTTCATAGGACTGCAGGTCACATCTATACATTATCTGTACTCAGAGAGTTATCACTGTGTTATCTGTGGTGTTACATAGGACTGCAGGTCACATCTACTACATTATCTGTACTCAGAGAGTTATCACTGTTATCTGTGGTGTTACATAGGACTGCAGGTCACATCTATACATTATCTGTACTCAGAGAGTTATCACTGTGTTATCTGTGGTGTTACATAGGACTGCAGGTCACATCTATACATTATCTGTACTCAGAGAGTTATCACTGTGTTATCTGTGGTGTTACATAGGACTGCAGGTCACATCTACTACATTATCTGTACTCAGAGAGTTATCACTGTTATCTGTGGTGTTACATAGGACTGCAGGTCACATCTATACATTATCTGTACTCAGAGAGTTATCACTGTGTTATCTGTGGTGTTACATAGGACTGCAGGTCACATCTATACATTATCTGTACTCAGAGAGTTATCACTGTTATCTGTGGTGTTACATAGGACTGCAGGTCACATCTATACATTATCTGTACTCAGAGAGTTATCACTGTTATCTATGGTGTTACATAGGACTGCAGGTCACATCTATACATTATCTGTACTCAGAGAGTTATCACTGTTATCTGTGGTGTTACATAGGACTGCAGGTCACATCTATACATTATCTGTACTCAGAGAGTTATCACTGTTATCTGTGGTGTTACATAGGACTGCAGGTCACATCTATACATTATCTGTACTCAGAGAGTTATCACTGTGTTATCTGTGGTGTTACATAGGACTGCAGGTCACATCTGTACATTATCTGTACTCAGAGAGTTATCACTGTGTTATCTGTGGTGTTACATAGGACTGCAGGTCACATCTATACATTATCTGTACTCAGAGAGATATCACTGTTATCTGTGGTGTTACATAGGACTGCAGGTCACATCTATACATTATCTGTACTCAGAGAGTTATCACTGTTATCTGTGGTGTTACATAGGACTGCAGGTCACATCTATACATTATCTGTACTCAGAGTTATCACTGTTATCTGTGGTGTTACATAGGACTGCAGGTCACATCTACTACATTATCTGTACTCAGAGAGTTATCTGTGGTGTTACATAGGACTGCAGGTCACATCTATACATTATCTGTACTCAGAGAGTTATCACTGTGTTATCTGTGGTGTTACATAGGACTGCAGGTCACATCTATACATTATCTGTACTCAGAGAGATATCACTGTTATCTGTGGTGTTACATAGGACTGCAGGTCACATCTATACATTATCTGTACTCAGAGAGTTATCACTGTTATCTGTGGTGTTACATAGGACTGCAGGTCACATCTATACATTATCTGTACTCAGAGAGTTATCACTGTGTTATCTGTGGTGTTACATAGGACTGCTGGTCACATCTATACATTATCTGTACTCAGAGAGTTATCACTGTGTTATCTGTGGTGTTACATAGGACTGCAGGTCACATATATACATTATCTGTACTCAGAGAGTTATCACTGTGTTATCTGTGGTGTTACATAGGACTGCAGGTCACATCTATACATTATCTGTACTCAGAGAGATATCACTGTTATCTGTGGTGTTACATAGGACTGCAGGTCACATCTATACATTATCTGTACTCAGAGAGTTATCACTGTGTTATCTGTGGTGTTACATAGGACTGCAGGTCACATCTATACATTATCTGTACTCAGAGAGTTATCACTGTTATCTGTGGTGTTACATAGGACTGCAGGTCACATCTATACATTATCTGTACTCAGAGAGTTATCACTGTGTTATCTGTGGTGTTACATAGGACTGCAGGTCACATCTATACATTATCTGTACTCAGAGAGTTATCACTGTGTTATCTGTGGTGTTACATAGGACTGCAGGTCACATCTATACATTATCTGTACTCAGAGAGTTATCACTGTTATCTGTGGTGTTACATAGGACTGCAGGTCACATCTATACATTATCTGTACTCAGAGAGTTATCACTGTTATCTGTGGTGTTACATAGGACTGCAGGTCACATCTATACATTATCTGTACTCAGAGAGTTATCACTGTGTTATCTGTGGTATTACATAGGACTGCAGGTCACATCTATACATTATCTGTACTCAGAGAGTTATCACTGTTATCTGTGGTGTTACATAGGACTGCAGGTCACATCTATACATTATCTGTACTCAGAGAGTTATCACTGTTATCTGTGGTGTTACATAGGACTGCAGGTCACATCTATACATTATCTGTACTCAGAGAGTTATCACTGTGTTATCTGTGGTGTTACATAGGACTGCAGGTCACATCTATACATTATCTGTACTCAGAGAGTTATCACTGTGTTATCTGTGGTGTTACATAGGACTGCTGGTCACATCTATACATTATCTGTACTCAGAGAGTTATCACTGTGTTATCTGTGGTGTTACATAGGACTGCAGGTCACATCTATACATTATCTGTACTCAGAGAGATATCACTGTTATCTGTGGTGTTACATAGGACTGCAGGTCACATCTATACATTATCTGTACTCAGAGAGTTATCACTGTTATCTGTGGTGTTACATAGGACTGCAGGTCACATCTACTACATTATCTGTACTCAGAGAGTTATCACTGTGTTATCTGTGGTGTTTCATAGGACTGCAGGTCACATCTATACATTATCTGTACTCAGAGAGTTATCACTGTGTTATCTGTGGTGTTACATAGGACTGCAGGTCACATCTACTACATTATCTGTACTCAGAGAGTTATCACTGTTATCTGTGGTGTTACATAGGACTGCAGGTCACATCTATACATTATCTGTACTCAGAGAGTTATCACTGTGTTATCTGTGGTGTTACATAGGACTGCAGGTCACATCTACTACATTATCTGTACTCAGAGAGTTATCACTGTTATCTGTGGTGTTACATAGGACTGCAGGTCACATCTATACATTATCTGTACTCAGAGAGTTATCACTGTGTTATCTGTGGTGTTACATAGGACTGCAGGTCACATCTATACATTATCTGTACTCAGAGAGTTATCACTGTGTTATCTGTGGTGTTACATAGGACTGCAGGTCACATCTACTACATTATCTGTACTCAGAGAGTTATCACTGTGTTATCTGTGGTGTTACATAGGACTGCAGGTCACATCTATACATTATCTGTACTCAGAGAGTTATCACTGTTATCTGTGGTGTTACATAGGACTGCAGGTCACATCTATACATTATCTGTACTCAGAGAGTTATCACTGTTATCTGTGGTGTTACATAGGACTGCAGGTCACATCTATACATTATCTGTACTCAGAGAGTTATCACTGTTATCTGTGGTGTTACATAGGACTGCAGGTCACATCTATACATTATCTGTACTCAGAGAGTTATCACTGTGTTATCTGTGGTGTTACATAGGACTGCAGGTCACATCTACTACATTATCTGTACTCAGAGAGTTATCACTGTGTTATCTGTGGTGTTACATAGGACTGCAGGTCACATCTATACATTATCTGTACTCAGAGAGTTATCACTGTGTTATCTGTGGTGTTACATAGGACTGCAGGTCACATCTATACATTATCTGTACTCAGAGAGTTATCACTGTTATCTGTGGTGTTACATAGGACTGCAGGTCACATCTATACATTATCTGTACTCAGAGAGTTATCACTGTTATCTATGGTGTTACATAGGACTGCAGGTCACATCTATACATTATCTGTACTCAGAGAGTTATCACTGTTATCTGTGGTGTTACATAGGACTGCAGGTCACATCTATACATTATCTGTACTCAGAGAGTTATCACTGTTATCTGTGGTGTTACATAGGACTGCAGGTCACATCTATACATTATCTGTACTCAGAGAGTTATCACTGTGTTATCTGTGGTGTTACATAGGACTGCAGGTCACATCTGTACATTATCTGTACTCAGAGAGTTATCACTGTGTTATCTGTGGTGTTACATAGGACTGCAGGTCACATCTATACATTATCTGTACTCAGAGAGATATCACTGTTATCTGTGGTGTTACATAGGACTGCAGGTCACATCTATACATTATCTGTACTCAGAGAGTTATCACTGTTATCTGTGGTGTTACATAGGACTGCAGGTCACATCTATACATTATCTGTACTCAGAGTTATCACTGTTATCTGTGGTGTTACATAGGACTGCAGGTCACATCTACTACATTATCTGTACTCAGAGAGTTATCTGTGGTGTTACATAGGACTGCAGGTCACATCTATACATTATCTGTACTCAGAGAGTTATCACTGTGTTATCTGTGGTGTTACATAGGACTGCAGGTCACATCTATACATTATCTGTACTCAGAGAGATATCACTGTTATCTGTGGTGTTACATAGGACTGCAGGTCACATCTATACATTATCTGTACTCAGAGAGTTATCACTGTTATCTGTGGTGTTACATAGGACTGCAGGTCACATCTATACATTATCTGTACTCAGAGAGTTATCACTGTGTTATCTGTGGTGTTACATAGGACTGCTGGTCACATCTATACATTATCTGTACTCAGAGAGTTATCACTGTGTTATCTGTGGTGTTACATAGGACTGCAGGTCACATATATACATTATCTGTACTCAGAGAGTTATCACTGTGTTATCTGTGGTGTTACATAGGACTGCAGGTCACATCTATACATTATCTGTACTCAGAGAGATATCACTGTTATCTGTGGTGTTACATAGGACTGCAGGTCACATCTATACATTATCTGTACTCAGAGAGTTATCACTGTGTTATCTGTGGTGTTACATAGGACTGCAGGTCACATCTATACATTATCTGTACTCAGAGAGTTATCACTGTTATCTGTGGTGTTACATAGGACTGCAGGTCACATCTATACATTATCTGTACTCAGAGAGTTATCACTGTGTTATCTGTGGTGTTACATAGGACTGCAGGTCACATCTATACATTATCTGTACTCAGAGAGTTATCACTGTGTTATCTGTGGTGTTACATAGGACTGCTGGTCACATCTATACATTATCTGTACTCAGAGAGTTATCACTGTGTTATCTGTGGTGTTACATAGGACTGCAGGTCACATCTATACATTATCTGTACTCAGAGAGATATCACTGTTATCTGTGGTGTTACATAGGACTGCATGTCACATCTATACATTATCTGTACTCAGAGAGTTATCACTGTTATCTGTGGTGTTACATAGGACTGCAGGTCACATCTACTACATTATCTGTACTCAGAGAGTTATCACTGTGTTATCTGTGGTGTTTCATAGGACTGCAGGTCACATCTATACATTATCTGTACTCAGAGAGTTATCACTGTGTTATCTGTGGTGTTACATAGGACTGCAGGTCACATCTATACATTATCTGTACTCAGAGAGTTATCACTGTTATCTGTGGTGTTACATAGGACTGCAGGTCACATCTATACATTATCTGTACTCAGAGAGTTATCACTGTGTTATCTGTGGTGTTACATAGGACTGCAGGTCACATCTACTACATTATCTGTACTCAGAGAGTTATCACTGTTATCTGTGGTGTTACATAGGACTGCAGGTCACATCTATACATTATCTGTACTCAGAGAGTTATCACTGTGTTATCTGTGGTGTTACATAGGACTGCAGGTCACATCTATACATTATCTGTACTCAGAGAGTTATCACTGTGTTATCTGTGGTGTTACATAGGACTGCAGGTCACATCTACTACATTATCTGTACTCAGAGAGTTATCACTGTGTTATCTGTGGTGTTACATAGGACTGCAGGTCACATCTATACATTATCTGTACTCAGAGAGTTATCACTGTTATCTGTGGTGTTACATAGGACTGCAGGTCACATCTATACATTATCTGTACTCAGAGAGTTATCACTGTTATCTGTGGTGTTACATAGGACTGCAGGTCACATCTATACATTATCTGTACTCAGAGAGTTATCACTGTTATCTGTGGTGTTACATAGGACTGCAGGTCACATCTATACATTATCTGTACTCAGAGAGTTATCACTGTGTTATCTGTGGTGTTACATAGGACTGCAGGTCACATCTACTACATTATCTGTACTCAGAGAGTTATCACTGTGTTATCTGTGGTGTTACATAGGACTGCAGGTCACATCTACTACATTATCTGTACTCAGAGAGTTATCACTGTGTTATCTGTGGTGTTACATAGGACTGCAGGTCACATCTATACATTATCTGTACTCAGATAGTTATCACTGTTATCTGTGGTGTTACATAGGACTGCAGGTCACATCTATACATTATCTGTACTCAGAGCGTTATCACTGTGTTATCTGTGGTGTTACATAGGACTGCAGGTCACATCTATACATCATCTGTACTCAGAGAGTTATCACTGTGTTATCTGTGGTGTTACATAGGACTGCAGGTCACATCTATACATTATCTGTACTGAGAGAGTTATCACTGTGTTATCTGTGGTGTTACATAGGACTGCAGGTCACATCTATACATTATCTGTACTCAGAGAGTTATCACTGTTATCTGTGGTGTTACATAGGACTGCAGGTCACATCTATACATTATCTGTACTCAGAGAGTTATCACTGTTATCTGTGGTGTTACATAGGACTGCAGGTCACATCTATACATTATCTGTACTCAGAGAATTATCACTGTGTTATCTGTGGTGTTACATAGGACTGCAGGTCACATCTATACATTATCTGTACTCAGAGAGTTATCACTGTGTTATCTGTGGTGTTACATAGGACTGCAGGTCACATCTATACATCATCTGTACTCAGAGAGTTATCACTGTGTTATCTGTGGTGTTACATGGGACTGCAGGTCACGTCTATACATTATCTGTACTCAGAGAGTTATCACTGTGTTATCTGTGGTGTTACATAGGACTGCAGGTCACATCTATACATTATTTGTACTCAGAGAGTTATCACTGTTATCTGTGGTGTTACATAGGACTGCAGGTCACATCTATACATTATCTGTACTCAGAGAGTTATCACTGTTATCTGTGGTGTTACATAGGACTGCAGGT
This sequence comes from Hyla sarda, assembly GCF_029499605.1. Lineage (NCBI taxonomy): Eukaryota > Metazoa > Chordata > Amphibia > Anura > Hylidae > Hyla > Hyla sarda. Next base: position 382,749,396 of record NC_079193.1, read on the forward strand.
CACATCTATACATTATCTGTACTCAGAGAGTTATCACTGTGTTATCTGTGGTGTTACATAGGACTGCAGGTCACATCTACTACATTATCTGTACTCAGAGAGTTATCACTGTTATCTGTGGTGTTACATAGGACTGCAGGTCACATCTATACATTATCTGTACTCAGAGAGTTATCACTGTGTTATCTGTGGTGTTACATAGGACTGCAGGTCACATCTACTACATTATCTGTACTCAGAGAGTTATCACTGTTATCTGTGGTGTTACATAGGACTGCAGGTCACATATATTACATTATCTGTACTCAGAGTTATCACTGTTATCTGTGGTGTTACATAGGACTGCAGGTCACATCTATACATTATCTGTACTCAGAGAGATATCACTGTTATCTGTGGTGTTACATAGGACTGCAGGTCACATCTATACATTATCTGTACTCAGAGAGTTATCACTGTGTTATCTGTGGTGTTACATAGGACTGCAGGTCACATCTATACATTATCTGTACTCAGAGAGTTATCACTGTTATCTGTGGTGTTACATAGGACTGCAGGTCACATCTATACATTATCTGTACTCAGAGAGTTATCACTGTTATCTGTGGTGTTACATAGGACTGCAGGTCACATCTATACATTATCTGTACTCAGAGAGTTATCACTGTTATCTGTGGTGTTACATAGGACTGCAGGTCACATCTATACATCATCTGTACTCAGAGAGTTATCACTGTGTTATCTGTGGTGTTACATAGGACTGCAGGTCACATCTATACGTTATCTGTACTCAGAGAGTTATCACTGTTATCTGTGGTGTTACATAGGACTGCAGGTCACATCTATACATTCTCTGTACTCAGAGAGTTATCACTGTTATCTGTGGTGTTACATAGGACTGCAGGTCACATCTATACATTATCTGTACTCAGAGTTATCACTGTTATCTGTGGTGTTACATAGGACTGCTGGTCACATCTATACATTATCTGTACTCAGAGAGTTATCACTGTGTTATCTGTGGTGTTACATAGGACTGCAGGTCACATCTATACATTATCTGTACTCAGAGAGTTATCACTGTGTTATCTGTGGTGTTACATAGGACTGCAGGTCACATCTATACATTATCTGTACTCAGAGAGTTATCACTGTTATCTGTGGTGTTACATAGGACTGCAGGTCACATCTATACATTATCTGTACTCAGAGAGTTATCACTGTTATCTGTGGTGTTACATAGGACTGCAGGTCACATCTATACATTATCTGTACTCAGAGAGTTATCACTGTTATCTGTGGTGTTACATAGGACTGCAGGTCACATCTATACATTATCTGTACTCAGAGAGTTAGCACTGTTATCTGTGGTGTTACATAGGACTGCAGGTCACATCTATACATTATCTGTACTCAGAGAGTTATCACTGTTAGCTGTGGTGTTACATAGGACTGCAGGTCACATCTATACATTATCTGTACTCAGAGAGTTATCACTGTTATCTGTAGTGTTACATAGGACTGCAGGTCACATCTATACATTATCTGTACTCAGAGAGTTATCACTGTTATCTGTGGTGTTACATAGGACTGCAGGTCACATCTATACATTATCTGTACTCAGAGAGTTATCATTGTGTTATCTGTGGTGTTACATAGGACTGCAGGTCCCATCTATACATTATCTGTACTCAGAGAGTTATCACTGTTATCTGTGGTGTTACATAGGACTGCAGGTCACATCTATACATTATCTGTACTCAGAGAGTTATCACTGTTATCTGTGGTGTTACATAGGACTGCAGGTCACATCTATACATTATCTGTACTCAGAGAGTTATCACTGTGTTATCTGTGGTGTTACATAGGACTGCAGGTCACATCTATACATTATCTGTACTCAGAGAGTTATCATTGTGTTATCTGTGGTGTTACATAGGACTGCAGGTCCCATCTATACATTATCTGTACTCAGAGAGTTATCACTGTTATCTGTGGTGTTACATAGGACTGCAGGTCACATCTATACATTATCTGTACTCAGAGAGTTATCACTGTTATCTGTGGTGTTACATAGGACTGCAGGTTACATCTACTACATTATCTGTACTCAGAGCGTTATCACTGTGTTATCTGTGGTGTTACATAGGACTGCAGGTCACATCTATACATTATCTGTACTCAGAGAGTTATCACTGTGTTATCTGTGGTGTTACATAGGACTGCAGGTCACATCTATACATTATCTGTACTCAGAGAGTTATCACTGTGTTATCTGTGGTGTTACATAGGACTGCAGGTGACATCTATACATTATCTGTACTCTGAGAGTTATCACTGTTATCTGTGGTGTTACATAGGACTGCAGGTCACATCTATACATTATCTGTACTACGAGAGATATCACTGTTATCTATGGTGTTACATAGGACTGCAGGTCACATCTATACATTATCTGTACTCAGAGAGTTATCACTGTTATCTGTGGTGTTACATAGGACTGCAGGTCACATCTATACATTATCTGAACTCATAGAGATATCACTGTTATCTGTGGTGTTACATAGGACTGCAGGTCACATCTATACATTATCTGTACTCAGAGAGTTATCACCGTTATCTGTGGTGTTACATAGGACTGCAGGTCACATCTATACATTATCTGTACTCAGAGAGTTATCACTGTGTTATCTGTGGTGTTACATAGGACTGCAGGTCACATCTATACATTATCTGTACTCAGAGAGTTATCACTGTGTTATCTGTGGTGTTACATAGGACTGCAGGTCACATCTACTACATTTTCTGTACTCAGAGAGTTATCACTGTGTTATCTGTGGTGTTACATAGGACTGCAGGTTACATCTACTACATTATCTGTACTCAGAGAGTTATCACCGTGTTATCTGTGGTGTTACATAGGACTGCAGGTCACATCTACTACATTATCTGTACTCAGAGAGTTATCACTGTGTTATCTGTGGTGTTACATAGGACTGCAGGTCACATCTATACATTATCTGTACTCAGAGAGTTATCACTGTTATCTGTGGTGTTACATAGGACTGCAGGTCACATCTATACATTATCTGTACTCAGAGAGTTATCACCGTTATCTGTGGTGTTACATAGGACTGCAAGTCACATCTATACATTATCTGTACTCAGAGAGTTATCACTGTGTTATCTGTGGTGTTACATAGGACTGCAGGTCACATATATACATTATCTGTACTCAGAGAGTTATCACTGTGTTATCTGTGGTGTTACATAGGACTGCAGGTCACATGTATACATTATCTGTACTCAGAGAGATATCACTGTTATCTGTGGTGTTACATAGGACTGCAGGTCACATCTACTACATTATCTGTACTCAGAGAGTTATCACTGTTATCTGTGGTGTTACATAGGACTGCAGGTCACATCTATACATTATCTGTACTCAGAGAGTTATCACTGTTATCTGTGGTGTTACATAGGACTGCAGGTCACATCTATACATTATCTGTACTCAGAGAGTTATCAGTTTGTTATCTGTGGTGTTACATAGGACTGCAGGTCACATCTATACATTATCTGTACTCAGAGAGTTATCACTGTGTTATCTGTGGTGTTACATAGGACTGCAGGTCACATCTACTACATTATCTGTACTCAGAGAGTTATCACTGTTATCTGTGGTGTTACATAGGACTGCAGGTCACATCTATACATTATCTGTACTTAGAGAGTTATCACTGTGTTATCTGTGGTGTTACATAGGACTGCAGGTTACATCTACTACATTATCTGTACTCAGAGAGTTATCACTGTTATCTGTGGTGTTACATAGGACTGCAGGTCACATCTACTACATTATCTGTACTCAGAGAGTTATCACTGTGTTATCTGTGGTGTTACATAGGACTGCAGGTCACATCTATACATTATCTGTACTCAGAGAGATATCACTGTTATCTGTGGTGTTACATAGGACTGCAGGTCACATCTATACATTATCTGTACTCAGAGAGTTATCACTGTGTTATCTGTGGTGTTACATAGGACTGCAGGTCACATCTATACATTATCTGTACTCAGAGAGTTATCACTGTGTTATCTGTGGTGTTACATAGGACTGCAGGTCACATCTATACATTATCTGTACTCAGAGTTATCACTGTGTTATCTGTGGTGTTACATAGGACTGCAGGTCACATCTATACATTATCTGTACTCAGAGAGTTATCACTGTTATCTGTGGTGTTACATAGGACTGCAGGTCACATCTATACATTATCTGTACTCAGAGTTATCTGTGGTGTTACATAGGACTGCAGGGAACCTCTTTTGCCCCTTATAATGAACTATTTGATTCCTCATCTGTTTCGCTTCACTTTCAATGATCTGAATACAAGTGATGGGTGAATTCTTCCCTTTATCGCCCTCTGTAGGACACATGTGGAAATGCAGCTTTCTTTCCTTTATTTTAGTTCTTTTTCTGCTTTTTCATGGTGCTTATTATTTTGACTTTTATTGTCTTCCACTTTTTGCTTGTTTTACCTCTTGTCCTGTCCCCTACTTTGGGGGGGGGGGGGTGGGGGGAGGTCTGGACTCAGCTGATGTGACGTACGATGCCCAACAAATGTCATGGTCCTATTGGAATAGAATTAGGAATAACATTTGGGCGGAGGGGCTTTAATGTTTGGGAAAGTAATCTGTACAGGATCTGTTATAACGGCAAAAGGATCAGGTGTCCGTCTGTTGGACTTTGTATATACAGGATCCATGGTGACTGTTACCTGTAGCGTCCCGGGGGGGCGCTCTCTATCCTTGACATCGAAGAACAGACGTCCTCACTGCTCAGATTCTTCTTCCTTTTATTCAAATACATTCCAACAGAGGAACCAAAACTTTCCTAAAAACTGATCACAAGACAAGGAGGAGGGGTGGGGGAGGGTCTTCTCTTTTCATAAAGCCCCCCCCCATAAAACCGGAACCAGGGTCCTCAGATCACAGCAAAGGAAACAGATCAATGTGATACATCATATCTGAGGGAGGCTGCTGAGTGCACCTTATATCTGAGGGAGGCTGCTGAGTGCACCTTATATCTGAGGGAGGCTGCTGAGTGCACCTTATATCTGAGGGAACCTGCTGAGTGCACCTTATTTCTGAGGGAGGCTGCTGAGTGCACCCCATATCTGAGGGAGGCTGCTGAGTGCACCTTATATCTGAGGGAGGCTGCTGAGTGCACCTTATATCTGAGGGAGGCTGCTGAGTGCACTCCATATGTGAGGGAGGCTGCTGAGTGCACCTTATATCTGAGGGAACCTGCTGAGTGCACCTTATATCTGAGGGAGGCTGCTGAGTGCACCCCATATCTGAGGGAGGCTGCTGAGTGCACCTTATATCTGAGGGAGGCTGCTGAGTGCACCTTATATCTGAGGGAACCTGCTGAGTGCACCTTATATCTGAGGGAGGCTGCTGAGTGCACCCCATATCTGAGGGAGGCTGCTGAGTGCACCTTATATCTGAGGGAGGCTGCTGAGTGCACCTTATATCTGAGGGAGGCTGCTGAGTGCACCCCATATGTGAGGGAGGCTGCTGAGTGCACCTTATATCTGAGGGAACCTGCTGAGTGCACCTTATATCTGAGGGAGGCTGCTGAGTGCACCCCATATCTGAGGGAGGCTGCTGAGTGCACCTTATATCTGAGGGAGGCTGCTGAGTGCACCTTATATCTGAGGGAGGCTGCTGAGTGCACCTTATATCTGAGGGAACCTGCTGAGTGCACCTTATATCTGAGGGAGGCTGCTGAGTGCACCTTATATCTGAGGGAGGCTGCTGAGTGCACCTTATATCTGAGGGAGGCTGCTGAGTGCACCTTATATCTGAGGGAGGCTGCTGAGTGCACCTTATATCTGAGGGAGGCTGCTGAGTGCACCTTATATCTGAGGGAGGCTGCTGAGTGCACCATATATATGAGGGAGGCTGCTGAGTGCACCTTATATCTGAGGGAACCTGCTGAGTGCACCTTATATCTGAGGGAACCTGCTGAGTGCACCTTATATCTGAGGGAGGCTGCTGAGTGCACCCCATATCTGAGGGAGGCTGCTGAGTGCACCTTATATCTGAGGGAGGATGCTGAGTGCACCTTATATCTGAGGGAGGCTGCTGAGTGCACCCATATCTGAGAGAGGCTGCTGAGTGCACCTTATATCTGAGGGAGGCTACTGAGTGCACCTTATATCTGAGGGAGGCTGCTGAGTGCACCTTATATCTGAGGGAACCTGCTGAGTGTACCTTATATCTGAGGGAGGCTGCTGAGTGCACCTTATATCCGAAAGAACCTGCTGAGTGCACCTTATATCTGAGGGAGGCTGCTGAGTGCACCTTATATCTGAGGGAACCTGCTGAGTGTACCTTATATCTGAGGGAGGCTGCTGAGTGCACCTTATATCCAAAAGAACCTGCTGAGTGCACCTTATATCCGAGGGAGGCTGCTGAGTGCACCTTATATCTGAGGGAGGCTGCTGAGTGCACCTTATATCTGAGGGAGGCTGCTGAGTGCACCTTATATCTGAGGGAGGCTGCTGAGTGCACCTTATATCTGAGGGAGGCTGCTGAGTGCACCTTATATCTGAGGGAGGCTGCTGAGTGCACCTTATATCTGAGGGAGGCTGCTGAGTGCACCTTATATCTGAGGGAGGCTGCTGAGTGCACCTTATAACTGAGGGAGGCTGCTGAGTGCACCTTATATCTGAGGGAGGCTGCTGAGTGCACCTTATATCTGAGAGAGGCTGCTGAGTGCACCTTATATCTGAGGGAGGCTGCTGAGTGCACCTCATATCTGAGGGAGGCTGCTGAGTGCACCTTATATCTGAGGGAGGCTGCTGAGTGCACCCCATATCTGAGGGAACCTGCTGAGTGTAACTTATATCTGAGGGAGGCTGCTGAGTGCATCTTATATCTGAGGGAGGCTGCTGAGTGCACCCCATATCTGAGGGAACCTGCTGAGTGTACCTTATATCTGAGGGAGGCTGCTGAGTGCACCCCATATTTGAGGGAACCTGCTGAGAGTACCTTATATCTGAGGGAGGCTGCTGAGTGCACCTTATATCTGAGGGAGGCTGCTGAGTGCACCTTATATCTGAGGGAGGCTGCTGAGTGCACCTTATATCTGAGGGAGGCTGCTGATTGCACCTTATATCTGAGGAAGGCTGCTGAGTGCACCTTATATCTGAGGGAGGCTGCTGAGTGCACCCCATATCTGAGGGAACCTGCTGAGTGCACCTTATATCTGAGGGAGGCTGCTGAGTGCACCCCATATCTGAGGGAACCTGCTGAGTGTACCTTATATCTGAGGGAGGCTGCTGAGTGCACCCCATATTTGAGGGAACCTGCTGAGTGTACCTTATATCTGAGGGAGGCTGCTGAGTGCACCTTATATCCGAAAGAACCTGCTGAGTGCACCTTATAACCGAGGGAGGCTGCTGAGTGCACCTTATATCTGAGGGAGGCTGCTGAGTGCACCTTATATCTGAGGGAGGCTGCTGAGTGCACCTTATATCTGAGGGAGGCTGCTGATTGCACCTTATATCTGAGGAAGGCTGCTGAGTGCACCTTATATCTGAGGGAGGCTGCTGAGTGAATCCCATATCTGAGGAAACCTGCTGAGTGCACCTTATATCTGAGGGAGGCTGCTGAGTGCACCTTATATCTGAGGGAGGCTGCTGACTGCACCCCATATCTGAGGGAGGCTGCTGAGTGCACCCCATATCTGAGGGAGGCTGCTGAGGGCACCCCATATCTGAGGGAGGCTGCTGAGTGCACCTTATATCTGAGGGAGGCTGCTGAGTGCACCTTATATCTGAGGGAACCTGCTGAGTGCACCTTATATCTGAGGAAGGCTGCTGAGTGCACCTTATATCTGAGGAAGGCTGCTGAGTGCACCCAAAATGTGAGGGAGGCGGCTGAGTGCACCCCATATCTGAGGGAGGCGGCTGAGTGTACCTTATATCTGAGGGAGGCTGCTGAGTGCACCACATATCTGAGGGAGGCTGCTGAGTTCACCTTATATCTGAGGGAGGCTGCTGAGTGCACCTTATATCTGAGGAAACTTGCTGAGTGTACCTTATATCTGAGGGAGGCTGCTGAGTGCACCCCATATCTGAGGAAACTTGCTGAGTGTACCTTATATCTGAGGGAGGCTGCTGAGTGCACCCCATATCTGAGGGAACCTGCTGACTGCACCTTATATCTGAGGGAGGCTGCTGAGCGCACCCCATATCTGAGCAAACCTGCTGAGTGCACCCCATATCTGAGGGAGGCTGCTGAGTTCACCTTATATCTGAGGGAGGCTGCTGAGTGCACCCTATATCTGAGGGAGGCTGCTGAGTGCACCCCATATCTGAGGGAGGCTGCTGAGTGCACCCCATATCTGAGGGAGGCTGCTGAGTGCACCCCATATCTGAGGGAGGCTGCTGAGTGCACCCCATATCTGAGGGAGGCTGCTGAGTGAGCCCCATATCTGAGGGAGGCTGCTGAGTGCACCCCATATCTGAGGGCGGCTGCTGATTTCACCCCATATCTGAGGAAGGCTGCTGAGTGCACCCCATATCTGAGGGATGCTGCTGAGTGCACCTTATATCTGAGGGATGCTGCTGAGTGCACCTTATATCTGAGGAAGGCTGCTGAGTGCACCTTATGTCTAAGGAAGGCTGCTGAGTGCACCCCATATCTGAGGGAACCTGCTGAGAGTACCTTATATCTGAGGGAGGCTGCTGAGTGCACCTTATATCTGAGGGAGGCTGCTGAGTGCACCTTATATCTGAGGGAGGCTGCTGAGTGCACCTTATATCTGAGGTAGGCTGCTGATTGCACCTTATATCTTAGGAAGGCTGCTGAGTGCACCTTATATCTGAGGGAGGCTGCTGAGTGCACCCCATATCTGAGGGAACCTGCTGAGTGCACCTTATATCTGAGGGAGGCTGCTGAGTGCACCCCATATCTGAGGGAACCTGCTGAGTGTACCTTATATCTGAGGGAGGCTGCTGAGTGCACCCCATATTTGAGGGAACCTGCTGAGTGTACCTTATATCTGAGGGAGGCTGCTGAGTGCACCTTATATCCGAAAGAACCTGCTGAGTGCACCTTATAACCGAGGGAGGCTGCTGAGTGCACCTTATATCTGAGGGAGGCTGCTGAGTGCACCTTATATCTGAGGGAGGCTGCTGAGTGCACCTTATATCTGAGGGAGGCTGCTGAGTGCACCTTATATCTGAGGAAGGCTGCTGAGTGCACCTTATATCTGAGGGAGGCTGCTGAGTGAACCCCATATCTGAGGGAACCTGCTGAGTGCACCTTATATCTGAGGGAGGCTGCTGAGTGCACCTTATATCTGAGGGAGGCTGCTGAGTGCACCTTATATCTGAGGAAGGCTGCTGAGTGCACCCCAAATGTGAGGGAGGCGGCTGAGTGCACCCCATATCTGAGGGAGGCGGCTGAGTGTACCTTATATCTGAGGGAGGCTGCTGAGTGCACCCCATATCTGAGGGAGGCTGCTGAGTTCACCTTATATCTGAGGGAGGCTGCTGAGTGCACCTTATATCTGAGGAAACTTGCTGAGTGTACCTTATATCTGAGGGAGGCTGCTGAGTGCACCCCATATCTGAGGAAACTTGCTGAGTGTACCTTATATCTGAGGGAGGCTGCTGAGTGCACCCCATATCTGAGGGAACCTGCTGACTGCACCTTATATCTGAGGGAGGCTGCTGAGCGCACCCCATATCTGAGCAAACCTGCTGAGTGCACCCCATATCTGAGGGAGGCTGCTGAGTTCACCTTATATCTGAGGGAGGCTGCTGAGTGCACCCCATATCTGAGGGAGGCTGCTGAGTGCACCCCATATCTGAGGGAGGCTGCTGAGTGCACCCCATATCTGAGGGAGGCTGCTGAGTGCACCCCATATCTGAGGGAGGCTGCTGAGTGAGCCCCATATCTGAGGAAGGCTGCTGAGTGCACCTTATGTCTAAGGAAGGCTGCTGAGTGCACCCCATATCTGAGGGAGGCTGCTGAGTGCACCCCATATCTGAGGGAGGCTGCTGAGTGCACCCCATATCTGAGGGAGGCTGCTGAGTGCACCTTATATCTGAGGGAGGCTGCTGAGTGCACCTTATGTCTAAGGAAGGCTGCTAAGTGCACCTTATATCTGAGGAAGGCTGCTGAGTGCACCCCATATCTGAGGGAGGCTGCTGAGTGCACCCCATATCTGAGGGAGGCTGCTGAGTGCACCTTATATCTGAGGGAGGCTGCTGAGTGCACCTTATGTCTAAGGAAGGCTGCTAAGTGCACCTTATATCTGAGGAAGGCTGCTGAGTGCACCCCATATCTGAGGGAGGCTGCTGAGTGCACCTTATATCTGAGGGAGGCTGCTGAGTGCACCTTATGTCTAAGGAAGGCTGCTAAGTGCACCTTATATCTGAGGAAGGCTGCTGAGTGCACCCCATATCTGAGGGAGGCTGCTGAGTGCACCCCATATCTGAGGGAGGCTGCTGAGTGCACCCCACATCTGAGGGAGGCTGCTGAGTGCACCTCACATCTGAGAGAGGCTGCTGAGTGCACCCCACATCTGAGGAAGGCTGCTTAGTGCACCCCATATCTGAGGGAGGCTGCTGAGTGCACCTTATATCTGAGGGAGGCTGCTTAGTGCAGCCCATATCTGAGGGAGGCTGCTGAGTGCACCTTATATCTGAGGGAGGCTGCTGAGTGCACCTTATATCTGAGGAAGGCTGCTGAGTGCACCTTATGTCTAAGGAAGGCTGCTGAGTGCACCTTATATCTTAGGAAGGCTGCTGAGCGCACCTTATGTCTAAGGAAGGCTGCTAAGTGTACCTTATATATGAGGAAGGCTGCTGAGTGCACCCCATATCTGAGGGAGGCAGCTGAGTGCACCCCATATCTGGGGGATGCTGCTGAGTGCACCCCACATCTGAGGGAGGCTGCTGAGTGCACTTTATATCTGAGGGAGGCTGCTGAGTGCACCTTATATCTTAGGAAGGCTGCTGAGTGCACCTTATGTCTAAGGAAGGCTGCTAAGTGCACCTTATATCTGAGGGAGGCTGCTGAGTGCACCCCATATCTGAGGGAGGCTGTTGAGTGCACTTTATATCTGAGGGAGGCTGCTGAGTGCACCCCATATCTGAGGAAACTTGCTGAGTGCACCCCATATCTGAGGGAGAAATCTGAGTGCACCCCATATCTGAGGGAGGCTGCTGAGTGCACCTTATAAAGTGTGGATGAAAAGTTTGGGCACCCCAGGTAAAAATTAGTATCAATGTGCATAAAGAAGCGAAGGAAAGATGGAAAAATCTCCAAAAGGCATCAAATTACAGATTAGACATTTTTATAATATGTCAACAAAAGTTAAATTTTATTTCCATCATTTACACTTTCAAAATAACAGAAAACAAAAAAATGGTGTCTGCAAAAGTTTGGGCACCCTGCAGAGTTAATATCTTGTACTGCCCCCTTTGGCAAGTATCACAGCTTGTAAACGCTTTTCGTAGCAGCCAAGAGTCTTTCAATTCTTGTTTGAGGTATCTTTGCCCATTCTTCCTTACAAAAGTCTTCCAGTTCTTTGAGATTTCTGGGCTGTCTGTCACGCACTGCTCTTTTAAGGTCTATCCATAGATTTTCAATTATGTTGAGGTCAGGAGATTGTGAAGGCCATGGTAAAACCTTCAGTTTACGCCTCGATGTAATCCCCCGTGGATTTCGAGGTGTGTTTAGGATCATTATCCATTTGTAGAAGCCATCCTCTCTTTAACTTCAGTTTTTTCACAGATGGCATCAAGTTAGCATCCAAAATTTGCTGAAATTTTATTGAATCAATTTTTTCTTCTACTCGTGAGATGTTCCCTGTGCCACTGGCTGCAATACAACCCCAAAGCATGATTGATCCACCCCCATGCTTAACAGTTGGACAGAGGTTCTTTTCATTAAATTCTGTTCCCCTTCTTCTCCAAACGTACCTTTGCTCATTCCGGCCAAAAAGTTCAATTTTAACTTCATCGGTCCACAGAACTTGTTTCCAAAATGCATCAGGCTTGTCTATATGTTAATTTGCAAAGTTCAAACGCTGATTTTTGTGGTAAAGGACGTAGAAGAGGTTTTCTTCTGATGACTCTTCCAGGACAACCATATTTGTACAAGTATCTCTTTATAGTGGAATAGTGAACCACAACTCCAGTGTCTGCCAGATCTTTCTGGAGAAATTGTGCAGTCAAACGTGGGTTTTGAATTGTTTTTCTCACAATCCTGCAAGCTGTTCTGGCTGATATTTTTCTTGGTCTTCCAAATCTTGCTTTAACTTCCACTGTTCCTGATGACTGCCATTTCTTAATTACATTCCGAACAGAGGATATTGACATCTGAAAACGTTTTTCTATCTTCTTTTAGCCTTCTCCAGCTTTGTGATTGTCAGTTTCATATTTCTAGACAACTGCTTAAAGAACCCATGGTGCTGATTGTTGGGGCAAGGTCAGAAGAGTCTGGGCATTTAAGCCCTTAAGGACGCAGGGTTTTTCAGTTTTTGCATTTTAGTTTTTTCCTCCTTGCCTTTTAAAAATCATAACCCTTTCAATTTTCCACCTAAAAATCCATATTATGGCTTATTTTTTGTCACCAATACTACTTTGAAGTGACAGTCATTTTACCCAAAAAATCCTCGGCGAAACAGAAAAAAAAATCATTGTGCGACAAAATCGAAGAAAAATACGCCATTTTGTAAATTTTGGGGGCTTCCGTTTCTACGCAGTGCATATTTTGGTAAAAATGACACTTTATCATTATTCTGTAGGTCCATACGGTTAAAATGATCCCCTACTTATATAGGTTTGATTTTGTCGTACTTCTGAAATTTTTTTTTTTAAATGTCCTCTTCTCAGGCACGGAGCAGTCATTTGTCGATCGGACACTGAGGAGGCAGGTAAGGTCCCTCCCAGTGTCCTGTAAGCTGTTCGGGATGCCGTGATTTCACCGCAGAGGTCCGACTGAGCAGCCAGGATAGTTTCACTTTCGCTTCAGACGAGGTGGTCAGCTTTGAGTGCCGCGTCTGAAGGGTTAATACAGAGCATCACCGCGATCGGTGATGTCCAGTATTAGCTGCGGGTCCCGGCCATTGATAGGTGCCGGGACCGACCCGATATGACGCGGGGTAACCGGGTGACCCCGCGGCATATGGCAGGAGCCTGCGGAGGAGGTAAATATACGTCCTTTGTTGTTAAGGGGTTAAAACCATTGAAAGGACATCGCCTGGTCTTCCCAGATAATGATTGAGAACAATCCATGACACTGGCAGGTCTCAGCTTTACAAAGGGGGCAGTGCATGCTATAAATTCTGCAGGGTGCCCAAACTTTTGCAGACGCCATTTTTTTGTTTTCTGTTATTTTGAAAGTGTAAATGATGGAAATAAAATGTAACTTTTGTGGGCATATTATAAGAATGTCTAATCTGTAATTTGATGCCTTATGGAGATTTTTCCATCTTCCCTTGGATTCTTTATGCACATTAATACACATTTTTACCTGGGGTGCCCAAACTTTTGATCCCCACTGTGTGTGTATATATATATATATATATATATATATTTCTCCTGTCCCCCCTCTGGTTTCTGACCTAAGCCGAGAGGTTTCAGGTGATGATGTGAAGGACTGGGGTGTGCAGAGGCCACAGGAGTCTGTGAGTGATTTTGCCTCAAGGATCGCTTATTTTATGTAAGAATTTAAAAGGAATGGCAAAGAACTGTGCAGATTGCGTGGAGAGCTGAGATGCGCTCGAGTGCGGGCAAACACCATGTCCGGGAGCAGCGCACAGAGGCCAATAAGGACATCAAAAAGATAAAGTCTGACATTAAAATCATTGAAAAGAAAAGAATGGACATTCAGAACAACAGCGGTCCCTTCATGGAGAAGCTCCTTAACTAGGAGAGGTGGGAGGGGAAGAAGGGGTTAAGAGACCCTGAGGAGGATGGTGACCCTATTATGTCCCAGGAGCCATCACAGGGGTCTCAGAGCGGGATCTGCCCCGGATAAGCACCTCCAGCCTCAGCACCAGGACCCCGGAGGGGCTCGGAGGAGGACAGCAGTGACCCCGGGGGGGGGGGGGGGGGGGGAGACTCATAGCGGTCATCAGGGTGATGGAGTCACCGGTTCATTTGGAGCATTTTACTTTCGAAGAAGACCCTGTACCGGATGAGGAGGAGAGGAGGAGAAAGAGGAGAGGTGACAAGAAAAGGGGGGAGTTTGTGTCATTTTCTTATGTCCCCCTGTCCCCAGCTCCACCTAGTCAGGGCCCTGTGGTGGGTTCTGTACAGGGGAAGAGCAGTGGCCAGAGTATGGAGGTTCCTACAGGAGAGTCATGTGACACTGTTTCAGCTTTTAGTAGCGGTAAGAGTGTTGGGGCGATTTTCGGCTGTGAAGCCGGACATGTTTGGTGAGGTCAGCAGCCCAGTGGGAGACTGCTTTTCTTCGGCGCCGGGACAGGGCAAGGCGGGCAGGGGTAAAGCTTTGGTCCCGGTGCCGGAGAGTAGGAGTGAGGGCAGAGACAAGCGGCGCCATGGGGTGCCTAGTGGTATAGCAGGCATCTGCGGTGGGGTCTGCAGAAGGTGTGTTGTCTGCTGTCGGGGTGTCGCCTGCAGTGGCTTCTCGTGGGGGAACCTCATCTGCGATTGGGGCAGGCGGCACCTCGGCAGGGGTAATAAAACCGGCCAAGGCTGGACTGGCTATGGCGGCTGCTAAAGCCGTTGAAAAAATGAAAGGGACTATCCTCAAACCCATGGGGGCAGGAGGTTCTGTGGACAAAATCCCAAAGACTGTTCCTGTATCTGGACGCCCTTCTGCCCCGAAGGACTTTCCTGTGGCCGGTGAAGCAGAGGGGGTTCCTGACCAGTCAGAGTCTGTTATTGTGGTGGAGCAGGACTGGTCAGGATCACCCGAGGATGCTGAGGTCACACCTGTAAATATTGTACATACTGTAAATACTGTACATACAGGGATCTGTCTGTGGGGTCTGGTCCATGACTGAATGGAGGTGTGAATGGGGGAGAGGGAGTGAGGGAGGATGGGAAGGATGATGAGAGGATGGATGGAGGGGATGTGAGTGTGAGAGGGGGGAGAGTATGGTTTCTGTGGGGAGTGAAAGGGATGCTGGAGTGGTTGGTCCATCAGTAGTGCCAAATAAGAGTTATGCCAGTGTTGCTGCCGGGTCACGTAGGCCACATGAGAATCCTGCACCCTCTGGTCCTGGGAATGGTGACCTTCAGAAACACTTTCTTGAGGCCTTGCGGAGGGGGGGATAAATCTATTAATGTAGAGGGTAGAGAGGTAGAACTGTCCTTTTTGATAGAGAGGCATGGCCTTGAGGCCTTCCGAGAGCAAAGGAGAGGAGAGGAGTCATGGTCACTCCCCTCAGCCGGGTCTGGGCTCACCAGGAGGAATGTGGTCCCTCTTAGGTGGAGGGGCAATGATACTTGTCCAAACTGGACAAAGGTGGTAGAGCTCCTCCTCAAGATGGATTTCAGGGCAGGTGACATCTTTGCCTTGATACATCCTCATGGTACCCCATTTTTCGATGTCAGTTTCGTCCAAGCTGAAGGGCTTGAGCTCTTTTGGTCTCGGTACAAGCTGGCAAAGATAGAACCCGAGTGGCAAGATTTTGCTGTCCAGGTAATTTCTCGCCAAAATAACATCAAGAAAGTGACGGTATTAACGTGTAACGAATCTCTTGCATAGATATCATGACCTGGATTGGGCGTTATGGAGAGGTGGTCAGCATTTCCCAGAAGAACAGGGATGAATTCAGTATCTGGTCGGGGGCCTGGACCTTCATGGTCAAGTTGAAGGTTTCAGGTAATTGTCACCCACATTCCCTCCTTGACTTTTCTGGGGAGGAACAGGATCCTGGTTTTCTACCAGGGACAGCCGAAGGTCTGCCAAAGGTGCGGTGACCCGACACACTTCAGCGCACAATGTAGGGTCCAGAAGTGCGTGTTGTGTGGAGGGATAGGAAATCTCGTCTCAATCTGTGGGGACATTCATTGTCACCTGTGTGGGGACCTTGGTCACCCCTTCAGCTGCTATCCAGTCTCTTTTGCCAATGCGTCGAATCTCCAGCTGGGGTTAGCCGAGATGCTGACTCCACTGGGGAGGGTACCAGCAGAGGTGGGGAGACTACTGGTCCAAGGAAGAAAAGAATGACATCTTCTAGGCTGAGGCGTTTGGAGGCACGCCAAAGGGAAAGGGAAGGGGCTCCTCAGGTGGCAGCTGAGGTAGCTTTAACTGACCCTGAGATGGTGGATTCTGCTGAGGATCTGAGCGATGGTGAGCTGGAGGAGGAGGCCAGGAGACTGGATAGAGAGGAGGAGGAGGAGAAAAGGGCCATCACTGCTACCTCCTCTCCAGGGTAGAGTATGGATGAGCAGAGCAAAGAGTGGCTAAAGAATAAGAGGAAATTGGGTGACAGAAAAAAGAGGGTGAAGAAGGGGAAGGAGAAGGCGTCCCCTTCTTTGGAGTGGGATCATTCAGTCCCCCTCACCCTTGTCCAGGTAACAGCGGAAGGATCTACCGGCTCCCCTCTGGTAGATAGCCCTAACCGGTACCAAGTCCTCAGGGATGACATCTCTTCCTCAGATGAGGAGGCTGGGAACGAGGTGCCGGTGTCCGAAGTGAGGCCTTCGGGAAGCGTCAAGCCTTCTTCTCTGGTAACGGGGGGGGGGGGGGGGGGAGGGCTGTCCCAGGACCATGTGAGGTGCAGGAAGTGACCTCTGGAAAAGAGGGAAACTCTGTGAATATGAATATGTCTGTGTGTTTAAAAAGGGGGGATGTGGGGAATGCAGATGGTGACACTCAGGGTAAGGGAGGGGGAGGGAAGAAGAGGGCTGTCTAGCTTGATGGCAGCACCCTCCCCGTTGACGCTGGTGAGTATGAATGTCGCCAGCATAAAGTCAGATGCGGCAAGATTTGCGGCCTTTGATTTTCTCGGCCGAATTGAGGCCGACATTTAATTTTTGCAGGAGACCAGGTAAACAGGTCTAACCGCTATCCATAAGGCGAAGCGTGAGTGGTGCCATGGGCCCTCCCACTGGTCTCTTGCGGCCGAGCCATATAGCGGGGTGGCGGTTCTTTTTAAAACCGCTCAGGTAGAATGCAGACGTGTAATCGAGCTAGAAATGGGGAGATGTCTGGTATTAGACGTCCTCATGAAGGGACAAGAGCTCCGCCTTATAAACATCTATGATCCACAGACTAGGTGGGACCGGAAAAGTCTCTTTATGAGGATTAAGCCCCTACTTTTTACTAGCGGCAGGTCATCTTTGGAGGAGACTTTAATACTGTAACAAGGTCTCATGATAGGGGAGGCTCCAGAGATCGGCTAGATTACGATAGCGTTGCCTTGAATAGAATAGCTAGTGAGTCTCACCTCTTGGATGTCCACATCCGGCACACCCCAGGTCACAGCGGGTTCACTTACTTTAGAGGTAGAGAGATTAGGTCTAGGAAACTCGAGGTTCTGGTCTCGACTGGAGGTGACCGAGAGGAAATCTCCAGGGTGAAATCTTTGCTAAAGAAGTGCCAGTATGATAGACACGCATCTTTGGTTTTCGAGAGGGATTTCGGGAAGTACCGCTCGCCCGACCCTTGCCGGAGCTGTAAGATGTCAGTGGATTGTAAGATCGTGACCGGCCTGATCGATAGTACAGGATCTCTGAACAAGTCCAGGTCGGGGATCCTGGAGGTCGTCAGAGCCTTTTACTCGCACCTCTTGGGGAAGAGGGATCTAGATCGAGGCAAGATGGCGGCTTTCCTGGCTGATGCCATTTCCCAGTCAGGAGTAGACCCCTCTCTTAGTGTTTTGACAGAGAAGATCAGAGAAGAGGAAGTTAAGCTGGCGATTGAGAGGCTTGCCCTCAAAAAGTCGCCAGGTCCGGATGGCTTAACATCCGAGTTTTATAAGACCTTTAAGGACATCTTGGTTCCCCTCTTGACTGAGGTAATAAATGAGTGTCTATCCTCGGGCACTCTGCCGAGGTCAATGAGGAGGTCGGCTCTGATCATCCTGTCAAAGGGTAAAGACTCGTCCCACATTGAGAATTGGCGTCCCATAGCGCTTCTCAATGTGGACAGAAAGATTCTGGCAAAAGTGCTATTCAACAGGTTGGTGAAATTTGCGCCCCAGCTCCTTTCGGGGTCCCAGCACTGCTCTGTTCCCGGTCGTAGCACTTTTAGTGCGGTGCTGGGTGTCCGCGAGGCCGTGGAGCAGGGTCGGGCTGGTCACTGGAAGGGGTTTCTGCTGTCCCTGGACCAGGCAAAGGCTTTTGATCGAGTTGATCATGAGTATCTCTGGTCCACTCTTTTGAAATACGGTCTGCCAGGGGGGTTTGTGGATTGGCTGAGAACATTGTACGCAGGGGCTGAGACTTTTCCATTGGTAAACGGTTGGGTGGGCCGCCCTTTTGGGGTGGAGTCTGGTGTGCGTCAAGGCTGTCCGTTAAGCCCTTTGCTTTATGTGTTCGCGATCGACCCCTTCCTTCGAAGGCTAGATCGCGAACCATTGGCGGGGGTGAGGATGGACCCGGCGGTGCCGGATTCGGCCTTAAGGGTAGTGGCATACGCTGATGACGTCTCCATTTTTGTCTCTTCGCACGGGGAGGCGGAATGGGTGATGTCGGAGGTGGATTGCTACTCGGAGGCATCCGGGTCTAAGATCAACCGGGAAAAGTGCAAAAGTCTTTGGTTGGGAGGTGGAGACCCTGAGTTCTGTCTCCCGGACACCCTCCCTGTGCCCCAGGAATCTGCAAAAATTCTGGGCATCGAATTTGGTCCCGGGGATTACCCCACACGAAATTGGGAAAGCAGACTGGAAGATGTCTCCAAAAGAGTGGAACAGTAGAAAGGTTGGTCTTTGACCTTTGGGAAAGGGTCTTCTTGATCAGGTCCTACTTGCTCCCGTTGTTAATCTATCTGGGCAGTGTCAGCCTTTTGCCAGAACCCCTCTGGAGCCGGGTCTACAGTCTGTTCTTCCTAATGTTGTGGGGGAATAGACTGAACCTAATTAAGAGGGAGGTGACTTACCGCACGAGGAGACTAGGCGGGTTGGGTATGGTCAACCCGGTGGTATTCCTAGTGAATTCCTTTTTAAAGACCAATATATCAAACCTCTGGACAGAGAGGGCTCCTCCGTGGGTAGTCTCTTGCAGGAGATGGTTTCAGCCTTTCTTCCAGGAATGGGAGAGAGGCGGTCAAGTGAAGGATCTTCGCACGTCACACGGGCATCTCCTGACTTATGTTGCACTGGTTCTGAAGGTCATCAGGAGGTGGGGGCTGGGGATGTGGGAGGTAAGAACTCTGCCGAGGAAAATCCTCGATAACAGGGTCTTGCTGAGCCATTTCCAGAAACCACTGGCCCTCAAGGATTGCCCAGGTCGGGATCAAGGGATTGGGTTGGCTCTTTTAAATTCACCTAGGATCCCCTTGAAGTATTGGGACTTGACCTGGCGAGGCTTCCATGGTAAGCTATATGTAAGGGGCAATCTGAAGTACAGGAACTCCGATGAAAAGGGTTGTCCCCGGGAGGAGTGTGGGGGTGTGCTGGAGGACATGGACCACTTCCTGCTTCAGTGCCCTTTTAATATAGAGGTATATCAAAGGGTGGGAGCTTCCATCGGCTGGCCGCGGCTGGCTGCCCTTTCCTATGCTGAGTGGGTTTATGCGGCCTTCAAAGATCTGGGTGTCCGGGACCGATGCACTTCATTTATAGTCAGCGCAGTGGTCAGGTATCACACGTGGCAAGCGAGGTGTTTAGTGTCGACGAGACAGAAAATCCTCCCCGTGGACGAGGTTTGTAGGAACACGCTCGGTGACCTGGTGAAGGTTCGTTCTTTGGAGTATGAAAAGTTTGGTGCATTTAGTGCCTCTACCCTGTGGAGGGGGTTCTCCTTTAAGGTGCCCTAACCTAGTAATCTCCTCCCTGGTGATGGGCTGAAGCTGTCACCAGACATTTTTGTTTTGATAAAGACGAAAAGATGTAGGCGGCTACAGACATCGAACCGGAGCCCTGAGGGGTTGGTGTTATGGTGTAGGGATTGTATATTGTATAAAGGTTGTATATATGTGTAGGAGTTGTGTATATATGTATAGGGACTGTACATATATAATGAATAAGGTTATATTATTTGATGAATAATTTTGTGTAGGTTATAGGAAAGGTGGGGGATATTTATAAGTAAATTCTTATATATTGTTTTTTTTGTGTGTTTATTATTTAGTGTATGGATATGTGTAGGTGTATATGTGTGTATATATACTTATATATGTATATTATTGATTAGATTTTTGTGCATATATTATATTAAAAAAAAAAAAATTCTTTTGTATAGGTACGTGTGGTGTATAAAGTTATATAGAATGTGGTGTATATAGTTATATAGGTATGTCATGTATATAGTTATATAGGTTGGCGGTGTGTGTGTATATAGGTATGGAGTGTGTGTTGTCCTGGACCAGAAGGGATTTTTGTTTGTGATATTATTTGTTATGCATTAGGTTTATCTTATGTTTGATTATCATTGTTATGGTTGTTATGTTTGGTTTATGTTTTGTATTTCTTTTTATATAAAATAAAAGAGTTCCTCAGTATCTGCTCTTTTTCTGTATATAGGGACACTGCACAGTATCACTTCTCCTGTCCTGTATACTGGGTATAATTCTAAGTATCTGCTCTTATTCTGTATATAGGGACACTGCACAGTACCACTTCTCGATGCACTTGCTGTTGCACTATGAAGGGAACGTGTCGTCTGCGGTGTCCTGGCAGCACGGTATCCTCATCTTGTCATAGTGCACCAGTCTACGTGTGCCAGAGGTAATCCTGGGCCTGTGTGCCAGGGGGGGCGGCCGCTGCCAAGGACCATGACATAAGGATTGTTCTACAACTAACCAGACGAGTTCTGGGGAAGAAGAGCAAAGAAAATTAAATAATAATAAAAGTAATAAGTATAAAATACAGAATATGCATGAAAAAGGGAGAGATACTAAGAATAAAATATAAAATTATGATATGTTAGAAAATATATCAATAATAACAAGAAAAAATATAATTAAAGAAGTGTTAAACAATAATATAATTAAATAAATAAATATTATTAGATATATATAACTATATAAAAGAATATAAATAAATCACAGAAATAAATAACAGAATACTAAGAGTGATAATATCAAATAATGTAAATGAAAACAATAAAACGAATATAAGAATAGAAATAATAATAATTGGTTACATATATTTTCTTTCTGTATTTTGGGGCATCCATGAAAACTATACATCATAAATCTGGGGGAAAAAACAAACATTTGTGCATATTTATTAAGTCCTCACGACTGTTCTTGTGATGATAAGATGTGATTGCGCTAGAATGTCCCATATAGTGAAATGGATAAATAACCTGTACATTCATCTATAGTTACAGTACAATGTATAATCGGGCTCTGTTCACACTACAATATTGGTGCTATCTCCATAATATCACATATATGAATCCTGCACATGTATTTACAGCGCAGTCCCTTCATTTTGGCAGAAATAATAGTTATGTATTCCACCTGCAACCAAAAAGCAAATTATAATCTGGATTTTTCTTTCATGATTAAAGGGACGGCCATTTTGCCGGAGCCGCTGTAAACAGCAGCCATGCTTAAGATCCTGTAGTCTGTAAATGATGCATTGACCTCTATGGGAGAATATTGTGGGCATACTCTGTGAGCTGCCCAGAGAGGGAGCAGGTAAGCTGTGACCATCACTTACTGACTTTAATGGGAGAGTGTTCTGGGCATGCTCTTGTGCAGAGAAGAAGATGAGCCAAGACAATTACCTACTGACATCTATGGGAGAGTTTTATGGGCATGCTGGGTGACTCATACAAGGAGGGTGAAGTTGAGCTGTAAAAATCACTTACTGACCTATATGGGAGAGTATTGTGGGCATGCTCTGTTACCTTGTGCGTAGAGGAAGAAGGTAAAAAGTGACAATCCCCTGCTAACTTCTGTGGGAGAGTGTTGTGAGCATGTTCTGTGACCTGCAAAGATGTGACTGGGGGGGGGGGGGTAGAGGGGAAGCTGTGGCCATTACCTATTGACCTCAGGATAACAGTGTCATGGTCATGCTCTGTGACCTGTGCAGATGTTGTTATAAAAAAGGGAACGGTAAGTTGTGGTCATCACCTATGGTGAACGGTTTTTATCCTGTCATTTATACAGAGATATTACTCCGCCCTCTTATGATAATGAGATGTCTACTGAGAAGTGAATGAGGCTGAACGGCTAGAGATCGTATAACTATGTACAAGACAATACAGAAAAAGACAAAAATGACTACATAAAAACATGTGAATTATACATTTGGTTTATACAGTTTGTTTATTATGGTCTATATTGGAATTAAAGAAATGCATATAAACGCTCTGTACTTATCTATTGCTTATAAAATGTATATAGAGAATATAAATGTATAGAAGGGGGGGCAGGAGGTGGGGCTTATTGTGTCTAATCCATCAGGATCAGATAAAGAAAAATAAAAAAAATAAAAAAATATCTATAAATCTATGAAACTGGTATATACAGCCGTAGGCTGTCCTGGCATGCTGGCAGTTGTAGTTTTGCAACAGCTGGAGGCACCCTGGTGGGAAACTCTTTCCTAGAAGATGAAGACCGAACTAAAAATATTAAATACTTAAAATACTAGAAATCGAGCTGAATTATAATAACTTACAAGGAAAGAGATTTGGAGCGGTCACATGTCCTCCAAACAATTGTATCCAGCAGAAGAGAATCCAGACGTCTCTTATGTATCAAGTGACAATGTTAGGAATGTGAAATTGTGGAATAATATAAACAATCACCAAACAGAGAGATGATATAGTGAAGCACCACAAAACCCCCGCTCATTTACCGCATCAAAAGTGTCAACTTATATCTGTTATAATAGGATCGTCAATAAGAGAAATGATTTAAAAAACAATAAAATTTACAATAAAATAATATAAAATAGTATTCAATAAAATAATATAAATAAATGAATGTACAATAAAATAGTATAAAATAGTATTCAACAAAGTAATATAAATAAATGAATGTACAATAAAATAAACAATTTTTACAATAAAATAATATAAAATAGAATGCAATAAAATAAAAATAATGTACAATAAAATAATAAAATATAAAAAAAATTTCATGTACAATAAAGAAATATAAAAAAAATGTACAATAAAATAATATATTATTTAAATAATGTACAATAAAATATAAAATATTCCTCTATTCTAGATGGGGAGTTATGAGTTGGACCGAGCCGACCTCCCCTCTCCGGTCTATGCCGTGTTACACTCTCTAAATACTATATTTTTGCTTCTGTCATATTATTTCCTCTATGATATTTGCTTCCCTGGTCCTTATGGGGACTTGGGCGAGAATCTGAGGTGACCAGTGCTTCCAGAACCCACTGAACCTTCGTTCTGGTTTACTGTTCTTATATTTTGGATATTATGACTCCAATGTCCATCATATGTCTGATTATTGTTAATTACATAAGACACAGATGTGCCTGGTACTATGATATACTGTCATTGCTATGGCTTTTCTTTGAAATACAATAATAATTATTATAAATAAAAAAACATGATCTAAAATAAAATAATATACAATAAATTAATAAAATACAAAAATAAATAATAATCAATAAAATAGTATAAAATAATATAAAATATAATAAAAATGAAAATACAATAAAATAAATATATACAATAAAAGTATATATAATGTATAATAAAAAATATACAATAAAAGTAGTATATAAATCTAATGTATAATAAAATATGAAATAATATACAATAAAATTACATAAAATACAAAAAAAATAATATACAAGAAAATGATGTACGATAAGATAATATAATATGAAATAATCTAAAATAAAATAATGTACAATAAAATTATATAAGATAAAATACCCATAAAAATAAAAAATAATATACGATAAAATAATGTGCAATAAAATAAAACACATAAAAACATCTGATACTTTCTTCTATTGATTTGTTTCAGAAAATCAAAGATAAAAAGGAAAAATGTAAAGAAAAATCTGGTTTAGGTCCAAAATGTAGCAACAAAATCTGCTGTTCGGGGGAATTTATTGCCCTATAACAAATCATCAATAATAACTCGACTTCATGTGATAATGCAGGGGAGGGGTCTGAGGGCAGGAGCATGAGGGGAGTAGAATGGGGAGGAGCATGACGAGGGGAGGAGCATGAGGGGAGGAGCATGAGGGGAGTAGAATGGGGAGGAGCATGACGAGGGGAGGAGCATGACGAGGGGAGGAGCATGAGGGGAGGAGCATGAGGGGAGTAGAATGGGGAGGAGCATGACGAGGGGAGGAGCATGAGGGGAGGAGCATGAGGGGAGTAGGATGGGGAGGAGCATGACGAGGGGAGGAGCATGAGGGGAGTAGGATGGGGAGGAGCATGAGGGGAGTAGGATGGGGAGGAGCATGACGAGGGGAGGAGCATGACGAGGGGAGGAGCATGAGGGGAAGAGGGGAGGAGAATGAGGGGAGTAGGATGGGGAGGAGCATGACAAGGGGAGGAGCATGAGGGGAGTAGGATGGAGAGGAGCATGACGAGGGGAGGAGCATGAGGGGAAGAGGGGAGGAGAATGAGGGGAGTAGGATGGGGAGGAGCATGAGGGGAGTAGGATGGGGAGGAGCATGAGGGGAGTAGGATGGGGAGGAGCATGAGGAGGGGAAGAGCATGAGGGGAGGAGGATGATGAAGGGGAGTAGGGGAGGAGCATGATGAAGTGATTCTGTCTGTTCTTTGGACCCTATTGTTATGCCCCACCCCCTTTTGTGGACCCCTTTCTCAGGCTCCGCCTCTTCTTTAGATCCTTTTGTCATGCTCCGCCCCCTTAGACCTTGCATAGACACAGTGGATTGTTCCTTATAATCTTACCCTCTTTTAGGGCACGTTCTCACTAGGCGTATACGCAGCGTATTTCACGCTGCGCAAAATTTGCAGCAACAGCAGGAAATGCGCTGCGTATCCCTCGCTCACCATACACACAAGGCTTTCCGGCGGCAGCCCTATGTGTGCAGTGAGTTTTGGAGGCGGAGCCGCACGTCACAGTCACATCGGCACATGGCTCCTCCTCCAAAACTCACTGCACACATAGGGCTGCCGACGAAAAGCCTTGCGTGCATGGTGAGCGAGGGATACGCAGCGTATTTCCTGCTGCTGCTGCAGATTTTGCGCAGTGTGAAATACGTTGCGTATACGCCAAGTTGGAACGTGCCCTTACAGCGAACAACAGATTGTACAAACTTAAAGGGGTACTACCCTGAAAAACATTTGTTTTTAAATCAACTGTTGCCAGAAAGTTAAATAGATTTGTCAATTACTTCTAGTTAAAAATCTTAACCCTTCCAGTACTTATCAGCTGCTGTAAGCTACAAAGGAAGTTCTTTTCTTTTTGAATTTCCTTTCTGTCTGACCACAGTGCTCTCTGCTGACACCTCTGTCCATTTTAGGAACTGTCCAGAGCAGGAGAGGTTTTTCATGGGGATTTGCTCCTACTCTGGACAGTTCCTGACATGGACAGAGGTGTCAGCAGAGAGCACTGTTGTCAGACAGAATGGAAATTCAAAAAGAAAAGAACTTCCTCTGTAGCTTACAGCAGCTGATAAGTACTGGAAGGGTTAAGGTTTTTAATTAGAAGTAATTTACAAATCTGTTTAACTTTCTGGCACCCCTTTAAATCCCTTTTTTTTTTTTTTTTTTTTAATTCCTACAAACAGCGCCACTTCTGTCAGTGTGGTTGTGTCTGGTATTGTAGCTCAAAATTACACACCTGAATACCAGGTACCAAAACAATTTTGGGAATAGATGCCCCGCCCCCTTGTCTTATTACCAGCCCATCAACCTGCACCTAAATTTACATGCTCAGTGTTTCCCAACGAGGGTGCCTCCAGCTCTTGCAAAACTAAAACTCCCAGCATGCCCGGACAGCCAACGGGCATGCTGGGAGTTGTAGTTTTGCAACACTGCTTTATGCTACAAAATTTAGGAATCTATTGCAGGACGGCGATAATATTTGGATATTACCTATATATTATAGGGGGGGGGGGGGGGGGGATCAGCGTTCGGATCAGTCGCGTCCCCACGGTCGTCGTCCTCTCTTTAACACGTTGTGCGGTTCGGAGGTGTCAGCACTTACAATTCCCGCCGCACTCCTGGAGTTATTACAACTGCGTCGTTGCCGCGTGTGACTTATATAATCCCGTCATGGAGACGCTTCCTCCCGGGGAACATTAAAACGGAAAACCAGCAGCGAAGCAGAAAAAAAAGGAGAAAAAAGTAATAAGATGGGAGAAACGAAACATACAGAGACCCCGGGAGTAGACCTGCAGTCCTATGTAACACCACAGATAACACAGTGATATCTCTCTGAGTACAGATAATGTATAGATGGGACCTGCAGTCCTATGTAACACCACAGATAACAGTGATAACTCTCTGAGTACAGATAATGTATAGATGTGACCTGCAGTCCTATGTAACACCACAGATAACAGTGATAACTCTGTGAGTACAGATAATGTATAGATGTGACCTGCAGTCCTATGTAACACCACAGATAACAGTGATAACTCTCTGAGTACAGATAATGTATAGATGTGACCTGCAGTCCTATGTAACACCACAGATAACAGTGATAACTCTCTGAGTACAGATAATGTATAGATGTGACCTGCAGTCCTATGTAACACCACAGATAACACAGTGATAACTCTCTGAGTACAGATAATGTATAGATGTGACCTGCAGTCCTATGTAACACCACAGATAACAGTGATAACTCTCTGAGTACAGATAATGTAGTAGATGTGACCTGCAGTCCTATGTAACACCACAGATAACACAGTGATAACTCTCTGAGTACAGATAATGTATAGATGTGACCTGCAGTCCTATGTAACACCACAGGTAACACAGTGATAACTCTCTGAGTACAGATAATGTATAGATGTGACCTGCAGTCCTATGTAACACCACAGATAACACAGTGATAACTCTCTGAGTACAGATAATGTATAGATGTGACCTGCAGTCCTATGTAATACCACAGATAACACAGTGATAACTCTCTGAGTACAGATAATGTATAGATGTGAGCTGCAGTCCTATGTAACACCACAGATAACACAGTGATAACTCTCTGAGTACAGATAATGTATAGATGTGACCTGCAGTCCTATGTAACACCACAGATAACACAGTGATAACTCTCTGAGTACAGATAATGTATAGATGTGACCTGCAGTCCTATGTAACACCACAGATAACACAGTGATAACTCTCTGAGTACAGATAATGTATAGATGTGACCTGCAGTCCTATGTAACACCACAGATAACAGTGATAACTCTCTGAGTACAGATAATGTATAGATGTGACCTGCAGTCCTATGTAACACCACAGATAACACAGTGAAAACTCTCTGAGTACAGATAATGTATAGATGTGACCTGCAGTCCTATGTAACACCACAGATAACACAGTGATAACTCTCTGAGTACAGATAATGTATAGATGTGACCTGCCAGTCCTATGTAACACCACAGATAACAGTGATAACTCTCTGAGTACAGATAATGTATAGATGTGACCTGCAGTCCTATGTAACACCACAGATAACACAGTGATAACTCTCTGAGTACAGATAATGTATAGATGTGACCTGCAGTCCTATGTAACACCACAGATAACAGTGATAACTCTCTGAGTACAGATAATGTATAGATATGACCTGCAGTCCTATGTAACACCACAGATAACAGTGATAACTCTCTGAGTACAGATAATGTATAGATGTGACCTGCAGTCCTATGTAACACCACAGATAACAGTGATAACTCTCTGAGTACAGATAATGTATAGATGTGACCTGCAGTCCTATGTAACACCACAGATAACAGTGATAACTCTCTGAGTACAGATAATGTATAGATGTGTCCTGCAGTCCTATGTAACACCACAGATAACACAGTGATAACTCTCTGAGTACAGATACTGTATAGATGTGACCTGCAGTCCTATGTAACACCACAGATAACACAGTGATAACTCTGAGTACAGATAATGTATAGATGTGACCTGCAGTCCTATGTAACACCACAGATAACACAGTGATATCTCTATGAGTACAGATAATGTATAGATGTGACCTGCAGTCCTATGTAACACCACAGATAACAGTGATAACTCTCTGAGTACAGATAATGTAGTAGATGTAACCTGCAGTCCTATGTAACACCACAGATAACAGTGATAACTCTCTGAGTACAGATAATGTATAGATGTCACCTGCAGTCCTATGTAACACCACAGATAACACAGTGATAACTCTCTGAGTACAGATAATAGTACAGATAATGTATAGATGGGACCTGCAGTCCTATGTAACCCCACAGATAACAGTGATAACTCTCTGAGTACAGATAATGTATAGATGTGACCTGCAGTCCTATGTAACACCACAGATAACACAGTGATATCTCTCTGAGTACAGATAATATATAGATGTGACCTGCAGTCCTATGTAGCACCACAGATAACAGTGATAACTCTCTGAGTACAGATAATGTATAGATGTCCCCTGCAGTCCTATGACACCACAGATAACACAGTGATATCTCTCTGAGTACAGATAATGTATAGATGTGACCTGCAGTCCTATGTAACACCACAGATAACAGTGATAACTCTCTGAGTACAGATAATGTATAGATGTGACCTGCAGTCCTATGTAACACCACAGATAACACAGTGATATCTCTCTGAGTACAGATAATGTATAGATGTGACCTGCAGTCCTATGTAACACCACAGATAACACAGTGATATCTCTCTGAGTACAGATAATGTATAGATGTGACCTGCAGTCCTATGTAACACCACAGATAACACAGTGATAACTCTCTGTGTACAGATAATGTATAGATGTGACCTGCAGTCCTATGTAACACCACAGATAACACAGTGATAACTCTCTGAGTACAGATAATGTATAGATGTGACCTGCAGTCCTATGTAACACCACAGATAACAGTGATAACTCTCTGAGTACAGATAATGTATAGATGTGACCTGCAGTCCTATGTAACACCGCAGATAACAGTGATAACTCTCTGAGTACAGATAATGTATAGATGTGACCTGCAGTCCTATGTAACACCACAGATAACACAGTGATAACTCTCTGAGTACAGATAATGTATAGATGTGAGCTGCAGTCCTATGTAACACCACAGATAACAGTGATAACTCTCTAAGTACAGATAATGTATAGATGTGACCTGCAGTCCTATGTAACACCACAGATAACAGTGATAACTCTCTGAGTACAGATAATGTATAGATGTGACCTGCAGTCCTATGTAACACCACAGATAACACAGTGATAACTCTCTGAGTACAGATAATATATAGATGTGACCTGCAGTCCTATGTAACACCACAGATAACACAGTGATATCTCTCTGAGTACAGATAATGTATAGATGTGACCTGCAGTCCTATGTAGCACCACAGATAACAGTGATAACTCTCTGAGTACAGATAATGTATAGATGTGACCTGCAGTCCTATGTAACACCACAGATAACAGTGATAACTCTCTGAGTACAGATAATGTATAGATGTGACCTGCAGTCCTATGTAACACCACAGATAACACAGTGATAACTCTCTGAGTACAGATAATGTATAGATGTGACCTGCAGTCCTATGTAACACCACAGATAACACAGTGATACTCTCTGAGTACAGATAATGTATAGATGTGACCTGCAGTCCTATGTAACACCACAGATAACACAGTGATATCTCTCTGAGTACAGATAATGTATAGATGTGACCTGCAGTCCTATGTAACACCACAGATAACACAGTGATATCTCTCTGAGTACAGATAATGTATAGATGTGACCTGCAGTCCTATGTAGCACCACAGATAACAGTGATAACTCTCTGAGTACAGATAATGTATAGATGTCCCCTGCAGTCCCATGTAACACCACAGATAACACAGTGATAACTCTCTGAGTACAGATAATATATAGATGTGACCTGCAGTCCTATGTAACACCACAGATAACAGTGATAACTCTCTGAGTACAGATAATGTATAGATGTGACCTGCAGTCCTATGTAACACCACAGATAACACAGTGATAACTCTCTGAGTACAGATAATATATAGATGTGACCTGCAGTCCTATGTAGCACCACAGATAACAGTGATAACTCTCTGAGTACAGATAATGTATAGATGTCCCCTGCAGTCCTATGTAACACCACAGATAACACAGTGATAACTCTCTGAGTACAGATAATATATAGATGTGACCTGCAGTCCTATGTAACACCACAGATAACACAGTGATAACTCTCTGAGTACAGATAATGTATAGATGTGACCTGCAGTCCTATGTAACACCACAGATAACACAGTGATAACTCTCTGAGTACAGATAATATATAGATGTGACCTGCAGTCCTATGTAACACCACAGATAACAGTGATAACTCTCTGAG
The DNA here is from genome assembly GCF_029499605.1 of Hyla sarda. Classification (NCBI taxonomy): domain Eukaryota; kingdom Metazoa; phylum Chordata; class Amphibia; order Anura; family Hylidae; genus Hyla; species Hyla sarda. The sequence continues at coordinate 382,780,084 of NC_079193.1, forward strand.
TACAGATAATGTATAGATGTGACCTGCAGTCCTATGTAACACCACAGATAACACAGTGATAACTCTCTGAGTACAGATAATATATAGATGTGACCTGCAGTCCTATGTAACACCACAGATAACAGTGATAACTCTCTGAGTACAGATAATGTATAGATGTGACCTGCAGTCCTATGTAATACCACAGATAACACAGTGATAACTCTCTGAGTACAGATAATGTATAGATGTGACCTGCAGTCCTATGTAACACCACAGATAACAGTGATAACTCTCTGAGTACAGATAATGTATAGATGTGACCTGCAGTCCTATGTAACACCACAGATAACAGTGATATCTCTCTGAGTACAGATAATGTATAGATGTGACCTGCAGTCCTATGTAACACCACAGATAACAGTGATAACTCTCTGAGTACAGATAATGTATAGATGTGACCTGCAGTCCTATGTAACACCACAGATAACAGTGATAACTCTCTGAGTACAGATAATGTATAGATGTGACCTGCAGTCCTATGTAACACCACAGATAACACAGTGATATCTCTCTGAGTACAGATAATGTATAGATGTGACCTGCAGTCCTATGTAACACCACAGATAATGTATAGATGTGACCTGCAGTCCTATGTAACACCACAGATAACAGTGATAACTCTCTGAGTACAGATAATGTATAGATGTGACCTGCAGTCCTATGTAACACCACAGATAACAGTGATAACTATCTGAGTACAGATAATGTATAGATGTGACCTGCAGTCCTATGTAACACTACAGATAACAGTGATAACTCTCTGAGTACAGATAATGTATAGATGTGACCTGCAGTCCTATGTAACACTATAGATAACAGTGATAACTCTCTGAGTACAGATAATGTACAGATGTGACCTGCAGTCCTATGTAACACCACAGATAACAGTGATAACTCTCTGAGTACAGATAATGTATAGATGTGACCTGCAGTCCTATGTAACACCACAGATAACACAGTGATAATTCTCTGAGTACAGATAATGTATAGATGTGACCTGCAGTCCTATGTAACACTATAGATAACAGTGATAACTCTCTGAGTACAGATAATGTATAGATGTGACCTGCAGTCCTATGTAACACCACAGATAACACAGTGATAACTCTCTGAGTACAGATAATGTATAGATGTGACCTGCAGTCCTATGTAACACCACAGATAACACAGTGATAACTCTCTGAGTACAGATAATGTATAGATGTGACCTGCAGTCCTATGTAACACCACAGATAACACAGTGATAACTCTCTGAGTACAGATAATGTATAGATGTGACCTGCAGTCCTATGTAACACCACAGATAACAGTGATATCTCTCTGAGTACAGATAATGTATAGATGTCACCTGCAGTCCTATGTAACACCACAGATAACAGTGATAACTCTGAGTACAGATAATGTATAGATGTGACCTGCAGTCCTATGTAACACCACAGATAACAGTGATAACTCTCTGAGTACAGATAATGTATAGATGTGACCTGCAGTCCTATGTAACACCACAGATAACAGTGATAACTCTCTGAGTACAGATAATGTATAGATGTGACCTGCAGTCCTATGTAACACCACAGATAACACAGTGATAACTCTCTGAGTACAGATAATGTATAGATGTGACCTGCAGTCCTATGTAACACCACAGATAACAGTGATAACTCTCTGAGTACAGATAATGTATAGATGTGACCTGCAGTCCTATGTAACACCACAGATAACAGTGATAACTCTCTGAGTACAGATAATGTATAGATGTGACCTGCAGTCCTATGTAACACCACAGATAACACAGTGATAACTCCCTGAGTACAGATAATGTATAGATGTGACCTGCAGTCCTATGTAAGACCACAGATAACACAGTGATAACTCTCTGAGTACAGATAATGTATAGATGTGACCTGCAGTCCTATGTAACACCACAGATAACAGTGATAACTCTCTGAGTACAGATAATGTATAGATGTGACCTGCAGTCCTATGTAACACCACAGATAACAGTGATAACTCTCTGAGTACAGATAATGTATAGATGTGACCTGCAGTCCTATGTAACACCACAGATAACACAGTGATAACTCTCTGAGTACAGATAATGTAGATGTGACCTGCAGTCCTATGTAACACCACAGATAACAGTGATAACTCTCTGAATACAGATAATGTATAGATGTGACCTGCAGTCCTATGTAACACCACAGATAACACAGTGATAACTCTCTGAGTACAGATAATGTAGATGTGACCTGCAGTCCTATGTAACACCACAGATAACAGTGATAACTCTCTGAGTACAGATAATGTATAGATGTGACCTGCAGTCCTATGTAACACCACAGATAACAGTGATAACTCTCTGAGTACAGATAATGTATAGATGTGACCTGCAGTCCTATGTAACACCACAGATAACACAGTGATAACTCTCTGAGTACAGATAATGTATAGATGTGACCTGCAGTCCTATGTAACACCACAGATAACAGTGATAACTCTCTGAGTACAGATAATGTATAGATGTGACCTGCAGTCCTATGTAACACCACAGATAACAGTGATAACTCTCTGAGTACAGATAATGTATAGATGTGACCTGCAGTCCTATGTAACACCACAGATAACACAGTGATAACTCCCTGAGTACAGATAATGTATAGATGTGACCTGCAGTCCTATGTAAGACCACAGATAACACAGTGATAACTCTCTGAGTACAGATAATGTATAGATGTGACCTGCAGTCCTATGTAACACCACAGATAACAGTGATAACTCTCTGAGTACAGATAATGTATAGATGTGACCTGCAGTCCTATGTAACACCACAGATAACAGTGATAACTCTCTGAGTACAGATAATGTATAGATGTGACCTGCAGTCCTATGTAACACCACAGATAACACAGTGATAACTCTCTGAGTACAGATAATGTAGATGTGACCTGCAGTCCTATGTAACACCACAGATAACAGTGATAACTCTCTGAGTACAGATAATGTATAGATTAGATAGATAGATAGATATGAGATAGATAGATATGAGATAGATATGAGATAGATGATAGATTGATAAATAGATAGATATGAGATAGATAAATAGATAGATATGAGATAGATAAATAGATAGATATGAGATAGATAAATAGATAGATATGAGATAGATAGATCCGCACTGCACTTTTCGCTGTACACACAATTTTGCTCCATCATCCAACTTGCACATTCTAAGTAACTTGGATGATTTTCTCAGTCCTGCAATAATACAGAATATAGCAGCAATCTGGGAGGGGGGGTGTAGTTGTTAACCCCTTTAGTGCCCGCTCATTAAGGACATTCAGCCCCCTCCCCCCTCTCGCCGTTACACGCTACACACAACAGTGAAACCGAGCGAAATCTGTCAAATATTTAATTAATGTACAAAAGATCCCAGAACGGGAGAACACAACGGCAGCACGGAGACCCCCGAACAACTCCCCCTCTGATAAGTAATTAGTATAAATAGTTAAAAAAATTGTTCTATTGAAATGTTTTTACATTTACAAAAATAAATGACTCCTTAGAATAGAATAGTAACAAAAAATAAGAAAAAACAAACAGAAAAGGTGACTTTTCCAATTCTGTTCCGTCCTCCTCCGTATAGGACGACCTGCAAATCCCTGACAGAAAGTTATTGTCTCCAGGAAATATAGAAGGATTTCTAAACAAAAAAACTATAAAAAGCCATAAAATTCTGATGAAAAAGTTAGAAAATGTTGTTGAAAAAGTTTACTATCTCGTGTGTCTCAACTAAAACTAGAAAAGGCTGAATATAATAATATAGATGTAATAAGGAGCAAACAATCTGGAAAACGTAAGAATCACCAGATGTCGCCTTGTTACATTTAAGTTTATTTTATAAGTTTTTCTATAATGATACAATTTACATTCTCTTCTAACGATTACGGAAAGTCTAATAAATCCCCGAGGAAGCTGCCGGATCGTCACACAGAGGACGCCGCGCCTGTCACAGGAGCTTTTTCCATATTGTCGATTTTTTTAAACAAATTTTTATATAAAATTTCAATTTCCTTCAATATTTTAATTTACCAAATTGAACAGAATTAAACCCAATGAATAAAATTCGAGAACAAATGAAATTCCGTCAATGTGTCTTTATTTCATGTGCTGAGATAGAAATATCTGAACGAATCCTCAATTAAATAGAGATGAAAAAAACAGAAGAAAAAAAATACAACGAGGGCGAAGAGGAAATCCAGAAAATATTTCTCCTCACAAACTCCCTAAACAAACAAACAGAAAATAACATTCTCCCCATATGGAAACAAGGTTACAATGTGCTTCATTGACTGAAAGAAATTCCAAATTGAAAATTCCAAATTGAAATAAAAAAAAAAATTTGCTAAATTTGTTTTTGTTTTTTTTGTAACAATAGTTTAACACAAAAAAAAACATGTAAAAACTCTGGATTTATCTTTAAGACTTTTCTCTTTTATTTTGTAACATTTACCACAGTCAGACCTGGAGCAGAATATACAAAAAAAAAATGGACTCTGCTAAATTATTATTATTACTTTTTTTTTTTTTTTTTTAAGATGAAACATTAAAAAACTCTAAGTTTTCAAAACTCAGGCCTCGAAAAAAAAAACGCACAAATCATGGCTCAATATCCATCAGGAATTCCTAAAAACGACCCCGGCTTCTGCTGATTCGGGACACCTGCGTTTGTTACACCTTGACATGAAGCATCGTTTTTCAAAATTCATTTTTATTTTTAGATTTTTTTTTTCTATTTTTTCATTATTTTTTGTTTGCAGAAATAATTCACATTCGCATAAAGAATTTAAATAACATTTGTTTCCCAAGGGTCAATTATAATTTTTTTTTTAATCATTATTATTATAATTATTATTATTTATAAATAAGACCGGTGCATAGAATACAAAGCAGCCCCCAAATATTTCATGAATATATTACTCTGTGGGCCCCGGAGGGTCTCTTAGAATGTACGATTATGACTGAACCTTGTAACAGCATAGATCATTTCTGTAAATCTCTATAAAACAACCCTATGACGTCTCCCATTGATTCCTCTATATAGTGCATTAAGCTTTCAACCCATCCACGGTAATTGACTTAATCATTTAAATATTATTTGCATGCTAATTTACATACAAACTTTTCCTTAAGACTTTTATGTTTTCATTTTTTTTGTTTGTTTTTTTGTGTTTTTTTTTTTACAGAATTTTTTAAGTCACTTAAATCAACAAGCAAAATATAGGCTCAGAAGAGAGAAAAAAAGGCAAATAACCAACTAAATTCTACGATTCTGTACAAATGGACACCTTAAATAATAAAGAATAATAATATAATATACTCTGTCTGGCTCAGGTTCAATTAAATAATAAAATATAGATGAGGGAAAAGGGGACAAGGGAAGTAAAGACTGTTCATTCGCTCAAATCAAATTCGTTTTTTTAGTTTTTTGGAAGTCTCAAGATAGAAAGACATACTTGGTGAATTATTTTGAAATTTTTGTTTTTGTCCCATGTTGTTTTAAGTATTTGTTTCCCGACTGGCATTTTAAGAGAAGGAGTCCAAGGAAAGGGAAGTTAAGACTTTCGAGTGTCTGGATCATTTACAAGATGCACAGTTTTCTCAAAAACAAAAAATAAACAAAAAAGGTTTGTGAACCTGGGAGGAAACAAGCCGAGGAGAAAAGAAAGACAAACGAATGGTACAATCTACATCGTCATGCATCCTTGTCTAGTAGAAAAGGGGACCTCACATTGCCATACATGACCTGCATGCAGGATTTTGCTAAAAAGTCTAGTTTTTGTATTAATACCCATAGAAATTGAGTTCCTTGGATGGTGTCTGGTCGGACGGTTCTTCACCAGTCCTGAAGGTTCTTGTCGTCCTCTTCTTCACTGATCTCCTGGTATTGCTCTGCACGGTTTCGGACTCGGGTCTAACGTATGAATTTGACCAAAAAAATTAAGACTTCAGTTCTGGCTCAAAAAGCAGTCCAGTTATAGAGGAGACATAAGTCCTGCCTAAATAAAAAATAAAATAAATAAAACAACTGTCCATCTCAGTAATATCCTATATACAAGTCACTGTAAGACGTGAGCGGTCACATCAAGGAGCCGGGAGATGTCTCCTACTGTCTGTCCCGATATACGGTGGTGGTGGAGTAAATGCATTGCTGGATACAGTCGATAAATAATGTAGAATTTACTGTATTTGGCTACAAGTTCTTTACCTCTATGTACAAGGAGTCTGGGTGCTCAGGGGGGCACAGAGTTCACATGAAGAAGTCTGCCGAGCCTTTGCCGGGGTTGGGCTGTTGCGGGGACTCTCTGGCTGTGAAGCTTCTGCTTGCCAGCTTCTCGTATTTATCTTTGTACAGATCCCTCTCCTTGGCCAGCCGGGACACCTCTTGTTTAAGTTGTTCCACTTGGCTCTGGAGCTGACACTTCTCTGTCTCCAGGATGTGCCTCTGCTGCACCCTTTTGTACCTGCACGACTGGGCATAGCCTCTGTTCTTTAAGGTCCTTCTCTTCTGCTTGAGACGTATGACCTCTTCCTTGCTGAAGCCCCTCAGCTGCCGGTTGAGCTCTCTCACGGACATGCTGACCAACTGCTCATCGGAGAACCTTTCTTCCAGCCTTAGATGGTGGTGGTTGTGGGTGTGCAGGTGATGGTGAACTTGGTGGTGGTGACCCGATGGTGTCATCTCATCCCCTGGATAATGTTGACCCCTGAAGCCATCGTAGCCTTGGTGGTGGTGGTGATGTGGGTTTCCTATCAAAGCCTCCACGGCATCTTCAGGAGTCAAGTTGAGGGCTTCAGGGTTGATGTGGTGCTGATAATTAGACATCCAGTACAGGTCCTCCAGTTGGGGCTTATTGGCAGCGTTGGGGTTGTTGGGGTTCACGTTGGGTTGCCCCCCAGGACTTGGGGCGCAGAAGCTTGGCGAAGAGGGCACCGAAGAACAAGGGGTGCTGATCGGAGTGGAAGACAATGATCCTGGTGGCAGGCGGTGGCAGAACCTCTCGGCTTCTGGGGGTTCCTTCTTGACCTCAAATTTCATCAGATCGAAATCGTTGACGTACTCAATGGCAAGAGGGCTGTTGGGCAACTCTGCGCTCATAGCCAGATCAGAGGCCATCTCAGTCCATATAAGAGTTGTCACTGTCACTGCTTACAATTTAGGAGCTCCACGCCCCCTAGATGGTGCGTCTGTACCCAACAGCCTGCAGGAGGATGAGCCTTCTTGTGGGATCTGTCAGCAGCTGGCTACTACACTCCAGTCACAGCCCCCAGCCCCTCCGTTCTGATAGGGGGGTGCAGGCAATGGGATAAAGTCTTCTGCAGGGTCCAGGTGATGAGATGTGGGGTGCTGCAGGATCCAAGCGATGAGATGTGGGGGGCTGCACAGTCCAGATGATCAGATGAGGAGGGATGCAGGGTCTTGAGCGGTGGTTAAAGCTGACTATCAGGAAGTTTGCAGAACAGGGTCAGCTCTGCTGCATGCTCCTCTGGTCACCCTCCAGTCCAGGCTTTAAGATCAGGGCTCTGCAGATTCTCTCTCTCTCTCTCTTGTTTAGAAGGAAAGTTGCTTCTCCTGAAGTTTGCAGAGCAGCATGTGTGCATGTGCTACTCTGCTCAGCTGCATGCTCTGCTGTTCTGCATGCTCTGCTGGGTGTCGTGCATGCTCTGTGTGCTCTGCTGCATGCTCTGCTCTCTCAGGACCGTGTATACTGACAGCATCTGCCGCCTGCTCAGCCTCCCCAGCCCCTGGTTGCTGTTTGCAGGGTCGCAGCCTACGCTTCTTCTGAAGGCTCTTAGGAGCACTCTGCCCTTTAACAAGGCAACATGCCTGGCCACACCCTCTTAGGTGTGGGGATCCCGGGCCTGGCCAATCACAGCCCCCCATAGTACTTTACATTTACATATCAGTGTAGAAGGGGCTGTCAATCTCCCGGAGGGAACAGCTGGAAGGAGAAAAGAAGAGCAGGGGCCCTCTAGTGGCTGCAGGCTGGTACTGCGCATGCACAGGTAGAACCCAGGATTATCCTCCTCCTCATCATCATCATCCATAGTTCCTTTACACTCCCCTATCAGCCAGAGCCGCCTGATTCATGAATACAATGACAGTATTACAGTGAAGACTGACACTGGGGAAGATAGGGAACAATGTGACTCTACATAACAAAACTAAGGGCACTGCAATGGCGGTCCTCATGAGTTGTCAGTGGGAGCCTAAATGCACGACTATGCAAGGGATTTGGAGCATTGCATCAGAAAATGGAGCTCTGACTGCTCTAATACATAGAAAGGACTCACCAGGGTTGGGCCGCTCACCCCACAGGGATCAGTCTATCCTGGTTCTGGGGTCCCCGGGCCCCTACGTTGCTCTCTGGGCTCACCCTACAGGCATTGGTCTATCCTGGTTCTGGGGTCCGCGGGCCCCTACGTTGCTCTCTGTGCTCACCCGGCAGGCATTGGTCTATCCTGGTTCTGGGGTCCGCGGGCCCCTACGTTGCTATCTGTGCTCACCCTGCAGGCATTTGTCTATCCTTGTTCTGGGGTCCGCGGGCCCCTACGTTGCTATCTGTGCTCACCCTGCAGGTATTGGTCTATCCTGGTTCTGGGGTCCGCGGGCCCTTACCCTGCTATCTGTGCTCACCCTGCAGGTATTGGTCTATCCTGGTTCTGGGGTCCGCGGGCCCCTACCTTGCTCTCTGTGCTCCCCCTCATCGTACGGTTCGCTTGTTGTTTTCTGTCTGATAAGAGGGTCGAGGGTCCAGACGCCTAGAGCCATTGTTGACCAAGTAAATATTGAGACGTCTCGGGTTATAGACGATAAATTCTTCTTATCTCCCTGTTCTTCAGACCCCAGAGGTGTCACCGGGGGCAAAAACTTACTTCATCCCTCTCCGCAGTCTTTAACCCCTTCCTGGCGTCGCTGTTGGGCATTATTTCCCGTAACCAGTTATACGCATACGGCGCAGAGGTTTAACCCCTTAGATATGATGGTCAATACCATCTCACCTTCTATGCCAGTGTTTCCCAACCAGACTTACTCCAGCTGTTGCAGAACTACAACTCCCAGCATGCCCAGACAGCTGTTGGCTGTCCGGGCATGCTAGGAGTTGTAGTTTTGCAACAGCTGGAGGCGTCCTGATAGGAAATTACTGCAAATATCCTAGGTTTTCAAACTGTGGACCTCAAACTGTTGCAAAACTACAACTCCCAGCATGCCCGGACAGCCAACCCCTGTTCTTTTTTTCAATTCTTCTCAATGATAAAACTAGGAGAAAGTTTTTCCATATATTATATGTACCAAAATGGTGACATAAAAAATACAACTCCTCCTGCAAAAACTTCACCAGTACAATAAAACATAATGGTGCAAAAAGAGAGAAAAAGTACAGCGTCCTGAAACCCAAAACAGGCCACGTCCTCAAGGGGTTAAAAAAAAAGTCTTAAAACCAAAAGAGATGGCGGACGTGGAGATCTCACGCCGATCAGATGAACGATCAAAACAGTCGCCACCGCGAGGAAAATCACAGAGAAAAGGACGAGAGCAAAATATTCTGAGAAGAAAGTAATAAAATAGTAATAAAAGAGTAATAAAAGAGTACCAAATAGTAATAGGATAAGAAACACAGAAACAAAACACACAGCAGCACAGTAAGAGTATAAAATACACAGCATAATTATAGATATAATAGTATCACATAATAGTATAATATCCATATAGTATAGTAACAATAAATAGCAGCACAGTGTAGTAGTAATAGTATCATATAATAGTATAATATCCATACAGTATAGTAATAATATATAGCAGCACAGTGTAGTAGTAATAGTATCATATAATAGTATAATATCCATATAGTATAGTATAGTAATAATATATAGCAGCACAGTGTAGTAGTAATAGTATCACATAATGGTATAATATCCATATAGTATAGTAATTATATATAGCAGCACAGTGTAGTAGTAATAGTATCATATAATGGTATAATATCTATATAGTATAGTAATAATATATAGCAGCACAGTGTAGTAGTAATAGTATCATATAATAGTATAATATCCATACAGTATAGTAATAATATATAGCAGCACAGTGTAGTAGTAATAGTATCATATAATAGTATAATATCCATACAGTATAGTAATTATATATAGCAGCACAGTGTAGTAGTAATAGTATCATATAATAGTATAAGATCCATATAGTATAGTAATTATATATAGCAGCACAATGTAGTAGTAATAGTATCATATAATAGTATAATATCCATATAGTATAGTAATTATATATAGCAGCACAGTGTAGTAGTAATAGTATCATATAATAGTATAATATCCATACAGTATAGTAATAATATATAGCAGCACAGTGTAGTAGTAATAGTATCATATAATAGTATAATATCCATACAGTATAGTAATTATATATAGCAGCACAGTGTAGTAGTAATAGTATCACATAATAGTATAAGATCCATATAGTATAGTAATTATATATAGCAGCACAATGTAGTAGTAATAGTATCATATAATAGTATAATATCCATATAGTATAGTAATTATATATAGCAGCACAGTGTAGTAGTAATAGTATCATATAATAGTATAATATCCATACAGTATAGTAATAATATATAGCAGCACAGTGTAGTAGTAATAGTATCACATAATGGTGTAATATCCATATAGTATAGTATAGTAATAATATATAGCAGCACAGTGTAGTAGTAATAGTATCATATAATAGTATAATATCCATACAGTATAGTAATTATATATAGCAGCACAGTGTAGTAGTAATAGTATCATATAATAGTATAATATCCATATAGTATAGTAATAATATATAGCAGCACAGTGTAGTAGTAATAGTATCATATAATACTATAATATCCATATAGTATAGTAATAATATATAGCAGCACAGTGTAGTAGTAATAGTATCATATAATAGTATAATATCCATATAGTATAGTAATAATATATAGCAGCACAGTGTAGTAGTAATAGTATCATATAATAGTATAATATCCATACAGTATAGTAATTATATATAGCAGCACAGTGTAGTAGTAATAGTATCATATAATAGTATAATATCCATACAGTATAGTAATAATATATAGCAGCACAGTGTAGTAGTAATAGTATCACATAATAGTATAATATCCATACAGTATAGTATAGTAATAATATATAGCAGCACAGTGTAGTAGTAATAGTATCATATAATAGTATAATATCCATATAGTATAGTAATAATATATAGCAGCACAGTGTAGTAGTAATAGTATCATATAATAGTATAATATCCATACAGTATAGTAATTATATATAGCAGCACAGTGTAGTAGTAATAGTATCATATAATAGTATAATATCCATACAGTATAGTAATAATATATAGCAGCACAGTGTAGTAGTAATAGTATCACATAATAGTATAATATCCATACAGTATAGTAATTATATATAGCAGCACAATGTAGTAGTAATAGTATCATATAATAGTATAATATCCATATAGTATAGTATAGTAATAATATATAGCAGCACAGTGTAGTAGTAATAGTATCATATAATAGTATAATATCCATACAGTATAGTAATAATATATAGCAGCACAGTGTAGTAGTAATAGTATCACATAATGGTGTAATATCCATATAGTATAGTATAGTAATAATATATAGCAGCACAGTGTAGTAGTAATAGTATCATATAATAGTATAAGATCCATACAGTATAGTAATAATATATAGCAGCACAGTGTAGTAGTAATAGTATCATATAATAGTATAATATCCATATAGTATAGTAATAATATATAGCAGCACAGTGTAGTAGTAATAGTATCACATAATGGTATAATATCTATATAGTATAGTAATAATATATAGCAGCACAATGTAGTAGTAATAGTATCATATAATAGTATAATATCCATACAGTATAGTAATTATATATAGCAGCACAGTGTAGTAGTAATAGTATCACACAGTAATATTGTAATATCCACAGATAATTTTATAGAGAATAGTATAGTATCATAGGATACAGTATAGTAATAGTATCATAGGATACAGTATAAAGTATAGTAATAGTATCATAGGATACAGTATACAATATAGTAATAGTATCATAGGATACAGTATACAGTATAGTAATAGTATCATAGGATACAGTATACAGTATAGTAATAGTATCATAGGATACAGTATAGTAATAGTATCATAGGATACAGTATACAGTATAGTAATAGTATCATAGGATACAGTATACAGTATAGTAATAGTATCATAGGATACAGTATACAGTATAGTAATAGTATCATAGGATACAGTATACAGTATAGTAATAGTATCATAGGATACAGTATACAGTATAGTAATAGTATCATAGGATACAGTATACAGTATAGTAATAGTATCATAGGATACAGTATAGTAATAGTATCATAGGATACAGTATACAATATAGTAATAGTATCATAGGATACAGTATACAATATAGTAATAGTATCATAGGATACAGTATAGTAATAGTATCATAGGATACAGTATACAGTATAGTAATAGTATCATAGGATACAGTATACAGTATAGTAATAGTATCACAGGATACAGTATACAGTATAGTAATAGTATCATAGGATACAGTATACAGTATAGTAATAGTATCATAGGATACAGTATACAGTATAGTAATAGTATCATAGGATACAGTATACAATATAGTAATAGTATCATAGGATACAGTATACAGTATAGTAATAGTATCATAGGATACAGTATACAATATAGTAATAGTATCATAGGATACAGTATACAGTATAGTAATAGTATCATAGGATACAGTATACAGTATAGTAATAGTATCATAGGATACAGTATACAGTATAGTAATAGTATCATAGGATACAGTATACAGTATAGTAATAGTATCATAGGATACAGTATACAGTATAGTAATAGTATCATAGGATACAGTATACAGTATAGTAATAGTATCATAGGATACAGTATACAGTATAGTAATAGTATCATAGGATACAGTATACAGTATAGTAATAGTATCATAGGATACAGTATACAGTATAGTAATAGTATCATAGGATACAGTATACAGTATAGTAATAGTATCATAGGATACAGTATAGTAATAGTATCATAGGATACAGTATACAGTATAGTAATAGTATCATAGGATACAGTATAGTAATAGTATCATAGGATACAGTATACAGTATAGTAATAGTATCATAGGATACAGTATACAGTATAGTAATAGTATCATAGGATACAGTATACAATATAGTAATAGTATCATAGGATACAGTATACAATATAGTAATAGTATCATAGGATACAGTATACAGTATAGTAATAGTATCATAGGATACAGTATACAGTATAGTAATAGTATCATAGGATACAGTATACAGTATAGTAATAGTATCATAGGATACAGTATACAGTATAGTAATAGTATCATAGGATACAGTATACAGTATAGTAATAGTATCATAGGATACAGTATACAGTATAGTAATAGTATCATAGGATACAGTATACAGTATAGTAATAGTATCATAGGATACAGTATACAGTATAGTAATAGTATCATAGGATACAGTATACAGTATAGTAATAGTATCATAGGATACAGTATACAGTATAGTAATAGTATCATAGGATACAGTATACAGTATAGTAATAGTATCATAGGATACAGTATACAGTATAGTAATAGTATCATAGGATACAGTATACAGTATAGTAATAGTATCATAGGATACAGTATACAGTATTGTAATAACATATAGCAGCACAGTGTAGTAGTAATAGTATCACACATAATAGTATAATACCCATAGTGCACAGTAGTTATAACATGTAGCAGCACATTAACAATGTTATATATACAGATATAATAGTAATAGTATAATAGGATACTGTATACAGTATAGTAATAACATATAGCAGCACAGTAAGAGTATCACACAGTAATATTCTAAAGTACACAGCATAATAATATAGAGAATAGTATAGTAATAGTATTACATAATAGTAAAATATCCATAGGATACAGTATAGTAATAACATATAGCAGCACAGTAATGGTATAATATCCATATAGTATAGTAATAACATATAGCAGCACAGTAATGGTATAATATCCATACAGTATAGTAATAACATATAGCAGCACAATAATGGTATAATATCCATATAGTATAGTAATAACATATAGCAGCACAGTGCAGTATAAACAGTATCATATAATAGTACAATATCTATAGGATACAGTATAGTAATAACATATAGCAGCACAATAATGGTATAATATCCATATAGTATAGTAATAACATATAGCAGCACAGTAATGGTATAATATCCATACAGTATAGTAATAACATATAGCAGCACAATAATGGTATAATATCCATATAGTATAGTAATAACATATAGCAGCACAGTGCAGTATAAACAGTATCATATAATAGTACAATATCTATAGGATACAGTATAGTAATAACATATAGCAGCACAATAATGGTATAATATCCATATAGTATAGTAATAACATATAGCAGCACAATAATGGTATAATATCCATATAGTATAGTAATAACATATAGCAGCACAGTGTAGTATAAACAGTATCATATAATAGTACAATATCTATAGGATACAGTATAGTAATAACATATAGCAGCACAGTGTAGTATAAACAGTGTCATATAATAGTACAATATCTATAGGATACAGTATAGTAATAACATATAGCAGCACAGTAATAGTATAATATCCATACAGTATAGTAATAACATATAGCAGCACAATAATGGTATAATATCCATATAGTATAGTAATAACATATAGCAGCACAATAATGGTATAATATCCATATAGTATAGTAATAACATATAGCAGCACAATAATGGTATAATATCCATATAGTATAGTAATAACATATAGCAGCACAATAATGGTATAATATCCATATAGTATAGTAATAACATATAGCAGCACAATAATGGTATAATATCCATATAGTATAGTAATAACATATAGCAGCACAGTAATAGTATAATATCCATACAGTATAGTAATAACATATAGCAGCACAATAATGGTATAATATCCATATAGTATAGTAATAACATATAGCAGCACAGTAATGGTATAATATCCATACAGTATAGTAATAACATATAGCAGCACAGTAATGGTATAATATCCATATAGTATAGTAATAACATATAGCAGCACAGTAATGGTATAATATCCATACAGTATAGTAATAACATATAGCAGCACAGTAATGGTATAATATCCATATAGTATAGTAATAACATATAGCAGCACAGTAATGGTATAATATCCATATAGTATAGTAATAACATATAGCAGCACAATAATGGTATAATATCCATATAGTATAGTAATAACATATAACAGCACAATAATGGTATAATATCCATATAGTATAGTAATAACATATAGCAGCACAGTAATAGTATAATATCCATACAGTATAGTAATAACATATAGCAGCACAGTGCAGTATAAACAGTATCATATAATAGTACAATATCTATAGGATACAGTATAGTAATAACATATAGCAGCACAGTAATGGTATAATATCCATACAGTATAGTAATAACATATAGCAGCACAGTAATGGTATAATATCCATATAGTATAGTAATAACATATAGCAGCACAGTAATAGTATAATATCCATACAGTATAGTAATAACATATAGCAGCACAATAATGGTATAATATCCATATAGTATAGTAATAACATATAGCAGCACAATAATGGTATAATATCCATATAGTATAGTAATAACATATAGCAGCACAATAATGGTATAATATCCATATAGTATAGTAATAACATATAGCAGCACAGTAATGGTATAATATCCATACAGTATAGTAATAACATATAGCAGCACAGTAATGGTATAATATCCATATAGTATAGTAATAACATATAGCAGCACAGTAATGGTATAATATCCATACAGTATAGTAATAACATATAGCAGCACAATAATGGTATAATATCCATATAGTATAGTAATAACATATAGCAGCACAGTAATGGTATAATATCCATACAGTATAGTAATAACATATAGCAGCACAGTAATGGTATAATATCCATATAGTATAGTAATAACATATAGCAGCACAGTGCAGTATAAACAGTATCATATAATAGTACAATATCTATAGGATACAGTATAGTAATAACATATAGCAGCACAGTAATGGTATAATATCCATATAGTATAGTAATAACATATAGCAGCACAGTAATAGTATAATATCCATACAGTATAGTAATAACATATAGCAGCACAGTGCAGTATAAACAGTATCATATAATAGTACAATATCTATAGGATACAGTATAGTAATAACATATAGCAGCACAATAATGGTATAATATCCATATAGTATAGTAATAACATATAGCAGCACAATAATGGTATAATATCCATATAGTATAGTAATAACATATAGCAGCACAGTGCAGTATAAACAGTATCATATAATAGTACAATATCTATAGGATACAGTATAGTAATAACAAATAACAGCACAATTCAATAGAGAACACTATAGTAACCGTATATTATGAGAGGAATTATTAGAGTAATAATAGAGAAGCAAAATACTATGTATATTGTATAGTAACAACATACAGCAGTAGGGGGTAGGAGTAAACATAACATAACTATTAGACCCCGTTCACACCTGTATTAAGAAGATAAAATAACCCCTGGTGCAAAACACAGAAGAAGAAGGTGGAGAGAAGATGTTCTGGACCCGGCTCTATGGGCTACAAATCCTGATACCAAATACCAAGCGATAAACAGAAGAGGGAATGAGGCCTAAAGTGTAATATCCATGTAGGTATAATATATAGAATAGGTCAGCACATCATTATAGTATCATACAGTATAGTAAATATACAGCAGCACAGTGTGGCGGTAGTATAAAATAATAACAATCTTTATATAAAGTAAAGACATTATAGGGATCAGCAAAGTACGGTAATAGTAATTATTAGTATAGTCATAGTTACATAGTAATAGTATAGTAATAGTTACATAGTAATAGTATAGTAATAGTTACATAGTAATAGTATAGTAATAGTTACATAGTAATAGTATAGTAATAGTTACATAGTAATAGTATAGTAATAGTTACATAGTAATAGTATAGTAATAGTTACATAGTAATAGTATAGTAATAGTTACATAGTAATAGTATAGTAATAGTTACATAGTAATAGTATAGTAATAGTATAGTAATAGTATAGTAATAGTTACATAGTAATAGTATAGTAATAGTTACATAGTAATAGTATAGTAATAGTTACATAGTAATAGTATAGTAATAGTATAGTAATAGTATAGTAATAGTTACATAGTAATAGTATAGTAATGTGAATTCGGGTAGAAAAACAGACATGGTGCACATCTACAATCTTGTATAATGATCTGATTGCTTCTCAGCATAATATCAAAAACTAACAGGTTGTTACTATACATTTTTGATCAAAAAGTACAAGCCCACTCGCCACGTCAAGGCCACCTATTTTGAGTGGGTCCCTAACGTCCCTAGCATAAAATGGCGCAGCACCGAGCGGCGACCACCACCGCCGCGACACCAATGCCCACAGTGGGGAGCGACCCACCGGCAGAGCGGCCCCAATGCCACTCAAACCAGTCTTTGGGCCGCACCCCCCCGCAGACACGGCGCCACGGCAGTAACGGACACCGCACAGCACCACACCAGTGTGAACAAGGTGTAATGGCTCACTTACCATGCTCTCCCAGTCAGACTGGGAGGCTGCTAGGAAAGTAATAGTTACATAGTAATAGTATAGTAATAGTTACATAGTAATAGTATAGTAATAGTTACATAGTAATAGTATAGTAATAGTTACATAGTAATAGTAAAGTAATAGTTACATAGTAATAGTATAGTAATAGTTACATAGTAATAGTATAGTAATAGTTACATAGTAATAGTATAGTAATAGTTACATAGTAATAGTATAGTAATAGTTACATAGTAATAGTATAGTAATAGTTACATAGTAATAGTAAAGTAATAGTTACATAGTAATAGTATAGTAATAGTTACATAGTAATAGTATAGTAATAGTTACATAGTGATAGTATAGTAATAGTTACATAGTAATAGTATAGTAATAGTTACATAGTAATAGTATAGTAATAGTTACATAGTAATAGTATAGTAATAGTTACATAGTGATAGTATAGTAATAGTTACATAGTAATAGTATAGTAATAGTTACATAGTAATAGTAAAGTAATAGTTACATAGTAATAGTATAGTAATAGTTACATAGTAATAGTATAGTAATAGTTACATAGTAATAGTATAGTAATAGTTACATAGTGATAGTATAGTAATAGTTACATAGTAATAGTATAGTAATAGTTACATAGTAATAGAATAGTAAGAATTACATAGTAATAGTATAGTAATAGTTACATAGTAATAGTATAGTCATAGTTACATAGTAATAGTATAGTAATAGTTACATAGTAATAGTATAGTAATAGTTATATAGTAATAGTATAGTAATAGTTACATAGTAATAGTATAGTAATAATTACATAGTAATAGTATAGAAATAATTACATAGTAATAGTATAGTAATAATTACATAGTAATAGTATAGTAATAATGATATAGTAATAGTATAGTAATAGTTATATAGTAATAGTATAGTAATAATTACATAGTAATAGTGTAGTAAGGGTTACATAGTAATAGTATAGTAATAATGATATAGTAATAGTTATATAGTATAGTAATAATTATATAGTAATAGTATAGTATAATATTGATACAGCATAGTAATAACATACAGAACCTCCATATAGTACTAAACACAGACTCCATAGTCATAGTATAATATCATTATAGTAATAGTATAGAGAAAATAGTAATAAAATCACAGAGCAATGGTGTCATGTTCAGGAGAACAGTAAAGCAATTATATCACATAGTGCAAGTATAATATCCATGTAATGTTATATAGTCAGGAGGAGATAATAGTCCAGTAACAGTGTATAGATAGTAATGGTTATATAACATAGTGACATCGCAGTATAGTCAGAGTATTATAGGACTGGAGAGTTCGAGCATTTCCCAATATAATAAACCATTGCAGAGTGCAGGACTAGAGAGAAGAACAGTGATAGTGCAGTCTAGTGGTGGGAGAGAAGAGCAATAGGGATAGTAATAGTGCAGTACAGTGCTGTAATACTGTAATATAATCATAGTATAAAGAACTATAGATTATTGGGCAATACAGTGATGTAATAGTGTTATATAATGATAGTATAAAATATTATAGATAATAGTACAGTACAGTGCTGTAATACCGTAATATAATGACAGCATAAAGTATTATAGATAATAGTGCAGTACAGGCTGTAATACCGTAATATAATCATAGTATAAAGAACTATAGATTATTGGGCAATACAGTGATGTAATAGTGTTATATAATGATAGTATAAAATATTATAAATAATAGTGCAGTACAGTGCTGTAATACCGTAATATAATGACAGCATAAAGTATTATAGATAATAGTACAGTACAGTGCTATAATACCGTAATATAATGATAGTAAAAAGTATTATAGATAATAGTGCATCACAGGCTGTAAAACAGGACGGCAGTGAAGAAGCATTAAAAAGCTATAGAGAAAAATGAAAAATATGTAAAAAAATCCGATAAAATCTGCAAGAATAGAGACAGAAATACTCATTGCCAAAGAGAGTAAAACTATCCCCAAAATGTTCTTTAACTATATAAATAGCAAAAAGGTCAAAAATGAAAGTGATGGCGCTTTAAAAAATGATGAGGAAGAAATTATAAATGGGGATCAAGAAAAAGCAAATATACTAAACCAATTCTTCTCCACTGTATTCACTGAGGTAATGAAATGCCAGGTGAAATACAGCGAGATAAGGTAAACTCCTCTTTACAGGTCACCTGTCTAACCCAGGAAGAAGTACAGGTCACCTGTCTAACCCAGGAAGAAGTACAGGTCACTTGTGTAACCCAGGAAGAAGTACAGGTCACCTGTCTAACCCAGGAAGAAGTTCAGTGCCGCCTACAAAAAATCAAAATAGACAAATCATCAGGTCCAGATGGCATTCACCCCCTTGTAAGTAATGTAATAGACAGACCCCTATTTCTAAGGCTAAGTTTCCACTTGTTTTTTTTTCTGGCAGTTTTTGGAAAACTGCCACTGTGTTTTTTGAGCCAAAGTGTAAGTCCTTCATTTATATGTCCTATTCCTTTTGAATACACTTCTTGCTTTGGCTCAAAAACTGTCAGGAAAGAGGACAGTGCGCTGTGTATAGTAAATAACACAATAGAGGACAGTGCACTGTTACAAATGGATCTGGATAGGTTGGAGGTTTGGGCTGGGAAGTGGCAGATGAGGTTCAACACTGATAAATGTAAGTTAATGCACATGGGGGAGAAAAATCCGGGCTGGGATTATGTATTAAATGGGAGAACACTTGGGATGACTGACATGGAAAAGGATTTGGAGTCTTAGTTAACAGTTAATTTAGCTGTAGTGACCAGTGTCAGGCAGCTGCTGCCAAGGCATATAAAATCATGGGGTGCATCAATAGGGGCATAGATGCCCACGATAAGGAAATAATTCTACCGCTGTACTAATCACTAGTCAGACCACACATAGAATACTGTGTACAGTACTGGTCAGACCACACATAGAATACTGTGTACAGTACTGGTCAGACCACACATAGAATAGTGTGTACAGTACTGGTCAGACCACACATAGAATACTGTGTACAGTACTGGTCAGACCACGCATAGAATACTGTGTACAGTACTGGTCAGACCACACATAGAATACTGTGTACAGTACTGGTCAGACCACGCATAGAATACTGTGTACAGTACTGGTCAGACCACACATAGAATACTGTGTACAGTACTGGTCAGACCACACATGGAATACTGTGTACAGTACTGGTCAGACCACACATAGAATACTGTGTACAGTACTGGTCAGACCACACATAGAATACTGTGTACAGTACTGGTCAGACCATACATGGAATACTGTGTACAGTACTGGTCAGACCACACATAGAATACTGTGTACAGTACTGGTGAGACCACACATAGAATACTGTGTACAGTACTGGTCAGACTACACATAGAATACTGTGTACAGTACTGGTCAGACCACACATAGAATACTGTGTACAGTACTGGTCAGACCACACATAGAATACTGTGTACAGTACTGGTCAGACCACACATAGAATAGTGTGTACAGTACTGGTCAGACCACACATAGAATACTGTGTACAGTACTGGTCAGACCACACATAGAATACTGTGTACAGTACTGGTCAGACCACGCATAGAATACTGTGTACAGTACTGGTCAGACCACACATAGAATACTGTGTACAGTACTGGTCAGACCACACATGGAATACTGTGTACAGTACTGGTCAGACCACACATAGAATACTGTGTACAGTACTGGTCAGACCACACATAGAATACTGTGTACAGTACTGGTCAGACCATACATGGAATACTGTGTACAGTACTGGTCAGACCACACATAGAATACTGTGTACAGTACTGGTGAGACCACACATAGAATACTGTGTACAGTACTGGTCAGACTACACATAGAATACTGTTTACAGTACTGGTCAGATCACACATAGAATACTGTTTACAGTACTGGTCAGATCACACATAGAATACTGTGTACAGTACTAGTCAGACCACACATAGAATACTGTGTACAGTACTAGTCAGACCACCCATGGAATACTGTGTACAGTACTGGTCAGACCACACATGGAATACTGTGTACAGTACTGATCAGACCACACATGGAATACTGTGTACAGTACTGGTCAGACCACACATAGAATACTGTGTACAGTACTGGTCAGACCACACATAGAATACTGTGTACAGTACTGGTCAGACCACACATGGAATACTGTGTACAGTACTGGTCAGACCACACATGGAATACTGTGTACAGTACTGGTCAGACCACACATAGAATACTGTGTACAGTACTGGTCAGACCACACATAGAATACTGTGTACATTACTAGTCAGACCACACATATAATACTGTGTACAGTACTGGTCAGACCACACATAGAATACTGTGTACAGTACTAGTCAGACCACACATAGAATACTGTGTACAGTACTGGTCAGACCACACATAGAATACTGTGTACAGTACTGGGCAGACCACACATAGAATACTGTGTACAGTACTGGGCAGACCACACATAGAATACTGTGTACAGTACTGGTCAGACCACACATAAAATACTGTGTACAGTACTGGTCAGACCACACATAGAATACTGTGTACAGTACTGGTCAGACCACACATAGAATACTGTGTACAGTACTGGGCACCAGTGTACAAGAAAGATATAGTGGAGCTGGAGAGGGTCCAAAGACGGGCAACCAGGATAATACGGGGAATGGGAGGACTACAGGACCCAGAAAGATTATCAGAATTAGCGTTATTTAGTTTAGAAAATAGAAGGCTTAGGGGAGACCTAATAACTATGTATAAATATATCAGGGGACAGTACAGAGATCTCTCCATGATCTATTTATACCCAGGACTGTATATATAACAAGGAGGTGACCTAATAATATATATAATATATCAGAACAGTACAGAGATCTCTCCATGATCTATTTATACCCAGGACTGTATATATAACAAGGAGGTGACCTAATAATATATATAATATATCAGGACAGTACAGAGATCTCTCCATGATCTATTTATACCCAGGACTGTATATATAACAAGGAGGTGACCTAATAATATATATAATATATCAGGACAGTACAGAGATCTCTCCATGCTCTATTTATACCCAGGACTGTATATATAACAAGGAGGTGACCTAATAATATATATAATATATCAGGACAGTACAGAGATCTCTCCATGATCTATTTATACCCAGGACTGTATATATAACAAGGAGGTGACCTAATAATATATATAATATATAAGGACAGTACAGAGATCTCTCCATGATCTATTTATACCCAGGACTGTATATATAACAAGGAGGTGACCTAACAATATATATAATATATCAGGACAGTACAGAGATCTCTCCATGATCTATTTATACCCAGGACTGTATATATAACAAGGAGGTGACCTAATAATATATATAATATATCAGGACAGTACAGAGATCTCTCCATAAACTATTTATACCCAGGACTGTATATATAACAAGGAGGTGACCTAATAATATATATAATATATCAGGACAGTACAGAGATCTCTCCATGATCTATTTATACCCAGGACTGTATATATAACAAGGAGGTGACCTAATAATATATATAATATATCAGGACAGTACAGAGATCTCTCCATGCTCTATTTATACCCAGGACTGTATATATAACAAGGAGGTGACCTAATAATATATATAATATATCAGGACAGTACAGAGATCTCTCCATGATCTATTTATACCCAGGACTGTATATATAACAAGGAGGTGACCTAATAATATATATAATATATAAGGACAGTACAGAGATCTCTCCATGATCTATTTATACCCAGGACTGTATATATAACAAGGAGGAGACCTAATAATATATATAATATATCAGGACAGTACAGAGATCTCTCCATAAACTATTTATACCCAGGACTGTATATATAACAAGGAGGTGACCTAATAATATATATAATATATCAGGACAGTACAGAGATCTCTCCATGATCTATTTATACCCAGGACTGTATATATAACAAGGAGGTGACCTAATAATATATATAATATATCAGGACAGTACAGAGATCTCTCCATGATCTATTTATACCCAGGACTGTATATATAACAAGGAGGTGACCTAATAATATATATAATATATCAGGACAGTACAGAGATCTCTCCATGATCTATTTATACCCAGGACTGTATATATAACAAGGAGGTGACCTAATAATATATATAATATATCAGGACAGTACAGAGATCTCTCCATGATCTATTTATACCCAGGACTGTATATATAACAAGGAGGTGACCTAATAATATATATAATATATCAGGACAGTACAGAGATCTCTCCATGCTCTATTTATACCCAGGACTGTATATATAACAAGGAGGTGACCTAATAATATATATAATATATCAGGACAGTACAGAGATCTCTCCATGATCTATTTATACCCAGGACTGTATATATAACAAGGAGGTGACCTAATAATATATATAATATATAAGGACAGTACAGAGATCTCTCCATGATCTATTTATACCCAGGACTGTATATATAACAAGGAGGTGACCTAACAATATATATAATATATCAGGACAGTACAGAGATCTCTCCATGATCTATTTATACCCAGGACTGTATATATAACAAGGAGGTGACCTAATAATATATATAATATATCAGGACAGTACAGAGATCTCTCCATAAACTATTTATACCCAGGACTGTATATATAACAAGGAGGTGACCTAATAATATATATAATATATCAGGACAGTACAGAGATCTCTCCATGATCTATTTATACCCAGGACTGTATATATAACAAGGAGGTGACCTAATAATATATATAATATATCAGGACAGTACAGAGATCTCTCCATGCTCTATTTATACCCAGGACTGTATATATAACAAGGAGGTGACCTAATAATATATATAATATATCAGGACAGTACAGAGATCTCTCCATGATCTATTTATACCCAGGACTGTATATATAACAAGGAGGTGACCTAATAATATATATAATATATAAGGACAGTACAGAGATCTCTCCATGATCTATTTATACCCAGGACTGTATATATAACAAGGAGGAGACCTAATAATATATATAATATATCAGGACAGTACAGAGATCTCTCCATAAACTATTTATACCCAGGACTGTATATATAACAAGGAGGTGACCTAATAATATATATAATATATCAGGACAGTACAGAGATCTCTCCATGATCTATTTATACCCAGGACTGTATATATAACAAGGAGGTGACCTAATAATATATATAATATATCAGGACAGTACAGAGATCTCTCCATGATCTATGTATACCCAGGACTGTATATATAACAAGGAGGTGACCTAATAATATATATAATATATCAGGACAGTACAGAGATCTCTCCATGATCTATTTATACCCAGGACTGTATATATAACAAGGAGGTGACCTAATAATATATATAATATATCAGGACAGTACAGAGATCTCTCCATGATCTATTTATACCCAGGACTGTATATATAACAAGGAGGTGACCTAATAATATATATAATATATCAGGACAGTACAGAGATCTCTCCATGATCTATTTATACCCAGGACTGTATATATAACAAGGAGGTGACCTAATAATATATATAATATATCAGGACAGTACAGAGATCTCTCCATGCTCTATTTATTGTAAGAGCAGTGAGACTGTGGAATTCTCTGCCTGAGGAGGTGTCATGGTGAACAGTGTAAAAGAATATAAAAGGGTCTAGATGCATTTTTGGAGAATAATAACATTACAGGTTATGTATATTAGATTTATAGGGACAGAATGATGATCCAGGGATTTATTCTGATATTTGGAGTCGGGAAGGAATTTTTACCTCTAGTATGAGTGTTTTTTGCCTCCTCTGGATCAACTCCGTAGGGACTCATTAGGGTTATAGGTTGAACTTGATGGACTCTGGTCTTTTTTCAACCTTATGAACTATGTTACTATGTTACTGTGATATAATGATATCATAAAGTATTATAGATAATATTAAAGTACAGGCTGTAATACCGTAATATAATAATAGCATAAAGTATTCTATATAATAGTACAGTACAGGCTGTAATACTATTATAGTATAAAGTAATATATATATATATATATATATATATATATATATATATATATATGTGTATATATAAAAGTAGAAAAGCGCAGCACTCCTCCAGTACGTGAAAAAAAGTGGATTTATTTGCTCACATGTAAAGCAGCAACGTTTCTGTCCGACTATAGGACCATTTTCAAGCTTTAAAATGGTCCTATAGTAGGACAGAAATGTTGCTGCTTTACATGTGAGCAAATAAATCCACTTTTTCTCACGTACTGGAGGAGTGCTGCGCTTTTCTACTTTTATACTACGAGGACTCTGATCAAGTCTGGGCGCTGGCACCCCATATGGATTGGGATAAGTAGTGCTGCAATACCATTTTGTGTGTATATATATATATATATATATATATATATATATTAGTGCTTTCTAGTACAAGGGGGGAAGAGCATCTGGGATGAAGAGTAATAGTGCATCCTAATAACAGTGCATTACAGGGCTGTCATAGTGTAACATAATAAAGGGTATAAAGTAATATATACAGTTTAATAGTGCAAAATAGTAATATCCCAGTACAGTGATATAGAAAAGGCTGTGATAGTGTAGCGTAATGATGGTATAAAGTTATATATATATATATATATATATATATATATATATATATATATATATGCAATGGATAAAGGCAGCACACCACGATAATGTAATCCAAAAACTGTGAATTTATTCCATGATGTAAAAAACAACGTTTCGCCGAAACGTTGTTTTTCACATCATGGAATAAATTCACAGTTTTTGGATTACATTATCGTGGTGTGCTGCCTTTATCCATTGCATATTCAGTAAGAACCGGAGCACCGAGGTTCAATAGGCCTGCACCCATTCCACTATTCTGGATGTGCTGCTTTTTATGGACTTTCTATATATATATATATATATATATATATATATATATATATATAGATCACAAACATAGACCGCAGCACACCAGATTAACGTGAAGTGGTATTTATTCCAACCAACGGATTATATATATATAATAGTGCAGTACATTGATATAGTACAGTGCCATATAATGTAAATATTAAGTAATATATAATAGTGCAGAATAGTTGTATAGGCTCCTGTATATGTGTGTATATATATATATATATATATATATATATATATATAATAGTGCAGTACATTGATATAGTAAAGTAAGTGCCATATAATGTAAATATTAAGTAATATATAATAGTGCAGAATATTTGTATAGGCTCCTGTATATGTGTGTGTGTATATATATATATATAATAGTGCAGTACATTGATATAGTACAGTGCCATATAATGTAAATATTAAGTAATATATAATAGTGCAGAATATTTGTATAGGCTCCTGTATATGTGTGTGTGTGTATATATATATATATATATAATAGTGCAGTACATTGATATAGTACAGTGCCATATAATGTAAATATTAAGTAATATATAATAGTGCAGAATATCTGTATATGTGTGTATATATATATATTCCTGTAGTAGATGCAGAGATTTCTACAAACATGTAGGACACAGAATGTCTGCGGGGAATCTGTCCCGTATGCGTTCTCGCTAACTGCACCATAAATGTATAAAATATTATAGTCACAGTATAGAGGGATAGCAGTATATAAAATACTATGGTAATAGTGCAATATAGTAATAAAACTAAAACAGTAAAGCAGAGACCTGGTATAAAGCAGTAAAGAGTATTAATACCCATCTAACAGAGGGGCACACGGGGGATATCCTCAGATTAGGACCCACCCAGAGGTTGTTTAACTTCTCACAGTTGATGATTTGTCACAATGGTTTACAGCCCTGGCCAAAGTTCTCCAACCAGTTGCCAAACTACAACTTCCAGCATGCCCTGACAGCCTTTAGCTGTAACGAAATGCTGGGAGTTGTAGTTTTGCAACCTCATAGACCAGTGGTCTTCAACCTACAGACCTCCAGATGTTGCAAAACTACAACTCCCAGCATGCCCGGACAGCCAACGGCTGTCCGGGCATACTGGGAGTCGAAGTTTTGCAAAAGGGGAGCCTTGATTTACCTTTCATGATCAGTGTGGATCCTCTGGAGGAGGCAGACAGGTGTTTGGCTGTCCGGGCATGCTGGGAGTTGTAGTTTTGCAACATCTGGAGGTCCACAGGTTGGAGACCACTGTCGTAGACAATGCTGTCTGGATCCCACAACTGATTTGTGATGTGTACAGCAAATAAAAGACACTGTAACAGAACATAGTGAAAGAAAACTGTGCTGACAAAAGCCTCACTGCACCGATACACTGTAACAACATTTTAGGAGCTGGTCAGAGGACTGCACTGACACACTGAAACAAACAAAATTTTTGCTTTTTTTGGAGAGGACTCTCTGCACTAATACATTGTAGCAAACTGTCACCTGTGCAAAGTATTGGAAGAGAAGGGGCTTCTTATTGAGCCTTCCCATTCACTGGCAGCAAGCAGAGATCCTGAAAATGTCGGTAAAGCGTAAACACAAAAGAGAGTTGTAGAACTTTTCGTAAACTTTCCCCCAATGTGACCGATGGATTGTGGATAATTTTGCGGTCACGTTATTGGATTCATTACATTTTGGGGACTTATCCTATAAGCTCCATGGACCATATAATGTACGGGAGATTTCCTGGTGACTATTCTAATCCAGGCCAGTCCATTGGCAGGTGGGTCTCACCCATTAGGGGCCCCTGCCTGGTATACGGCCGGTTCAGGGAGGGTTCAGCACCTGCGGGCAGCAGTGTTGGGGCAGTAGCCTGCGGGGCTGACATAATATGTTGTATCCACATTAATCTCCATGTGTAACAGGAGACGCAGCGCACAGTCCGGGCGACCAGATGAGGATTATACACAGAGATTTAACCAGGGGCCCAACAACCAAATCCCCAAAAAATCTCATCCTATATACTGTACAGTCCTCATATATACAGCATGACATCATTATCTCCTGGTGATGTCATCAGACAGGTAAGTGCAGCTTATACAATAAGGTCCTGGGGTTTACACCTACAGCAATATGAGAAATGAAGAGAAAGGAATCAGATCAACACATAAGCAACACAAAAGAATGGAAGAAGGTCATGTGATGGGATAGAGTAACGTAAAGTGAACCTCACACCATAAGAATGCTATCTAATCTGAAAGCATCATCATATAGAGCAGGAGGAGCTGAGCAGATGATATATATAATACAGTACAATCTGCAGGTATCATGTTATAGAGCAGGAGGAGCTGAGCAGATGATATATACAATACAGTACAATCGGCAGGTAACATGTTATAGAGCAGGAGGAGCTGAGCAGATGATATATACAATACAATCGGCAGGTATCATGTTATAGAGCAGGAGGAGCTGAGCAGATGATATATACAATACAGTCTGCAGGTATCATGTTATAGAGCAGGAGGAGCTGAGCAGATGATATATACAATACAGTACAATTTGCAGGCATCATGTTATAGAGCAGGAGGAGCTGAGCAAATTATATATATAATACAGTACAATCTGCAGGTATCATGTTATAGAGCAGGAGGAGCTGAGCAGATGATATATACAATACAGTATAATCTGCAGGTATCATGTTATAGAGCAGGAGGAGCTGAGCAGATGATATATACAATACAGTATAATCTGCAGGTATCATGTTATAGAGCAGGAGGAGCTGAGCAGATGATATATACAATACAGTACAATCTGCAGGTAACATGTTATAGAGCAGGAGGAGCTGAGCAGATGATATATACAATACAGTACAATCTGCAGGTATCATGTTATAGAGCAGGAGGAGCTGAACAGATAATATATACAATACAGTACAATCTGCAGGTATCATGTTATAGAGCAGGAGGAGCTGAACAGATAATATATACAATACAGTACAATCTGCAGGTATCATGTTATAGAGCAGGAGGAGCTGAACAGATAATATATACAATACAGTACAATCTGCAGGTATCATGTTATAGAGCAGGAGGAGCTGAGCAGATGATATACACAATACAGTACAATCTGCAGGTAACATGTTATAGAGCAGGAGGAGCTGAGCAGATGATATATACAATACAGTATTGTATATATCATCTGCTTAGCTCCTCCTGCTCTATTACATGATACCTGCAGATTGTACTGTATTGTATATATCATCTGCTCAGCTCCTCCTGCTCTATAACATGTTACCTGCAGATTGTACTGTATTATATATCTTCTGCTCAGCTCCTCCTGCTCTATAACATGATACCTGCAGATTTTACTGTATTGTATATATCATCTGCTCAGCTCCTTCTGCTCTATTACATGATACCTGCAGATTGTACTGTATTGTATATATAATCTGATCAGCTCCTCCTGCTCTATAACATGATACCTGCAGATTGTACTATATTGTATATATCATCTGCTCAGCTCCTTCTGCTCTATAACATGTTACCTGCAGATTTTACTGTATTGTATATATCATCTGTTCAGCTCCTCCTGCTCTATAACATGATACCTGCAGATTGTACTGTATTGTATATATCATTTGCTCAGCTCCTCCTGCTCTATAACATGATACCTGCAGATTGTACTGTATTGTATATATCATTTGTTCAGCTTCTCCTGCTCTATAACATGTTACCTGCAGATTGTACTGTATTGTATATATCATCTGCTCAGCTCTTCCTGCTCTTTAACATGATACCTGCAGATTGTACTGTATTGTATATATTATCTGTTCAGCTCCTCCTGCTCTGTAACATTATACCTGCAGATTGTACTGTATTGTATATATCATCTGCTCAGCTCCTCCTGCTCTATAACATGATACCTGCAGATTGCGCTGTATTGTATATATCATCTGCTCAGCTCCTCCTGCTCTATAACATGATACCTGCAGATTGTACTGTATTGTATATATCATCTGCTCAGCTCCTCCTGCTCTATAACATGTTACCTGCAGATTGTACTGTATTATTTATATAATTTGCTCAGCTCCTCCTGCTCTATAACATGATACCTGCAGATTGTACTGTATTGTATATATCATCTGCTCAGCTCCTCCTGCTTTATGACATGATACCTGCAGATTGTACTGTATTGCATATATCATCTGCTCAGCTCCTCCTGCTCTATAACATGATACCTGCAGATTGTACTGTATTGTATATATCATCTGCTCAGCTCCTCCTGCTCTATAACATGATACCTGCAGATTGTACTGTATTATATATATAATTTGCTCAGCTCCTCCTGCTCTATAACATGATACCTGCAGATTGTACTGTATTGTATATATCATCTGCTCAGCTCCTCCTGCTCTATAACATGATACCTGCAGATTGTACTGTATTATATATATAATTTGCTCAGCTCCTCCTGCTCTATAACATGATGCCTGCAAATTGTACTGTTGTCACGATTCAGCTGGCAGGAGGTGGATCCTCTGTGCCAGAGAGGGATTGGCGTGGACCGTGCTAGTGGACCGGTTCTAAGTTACTACTGGTATTCACCAGAGCCCGCCGCAAAGCGGGATGGTCTTGCAGCGGCGGTAGTAACCAGGTCGTATCCACTAGCAACGGCTCGACCTCTCTGACTGCTGAAGATAGGCGCGGTACAAGGGAGTAGACAAGAGCAAGGTCGGACGTAGCAGAAGGTCGGGGCAGGCAGCAAGGATCGTAGTCAGGGGCAACGGCAGGAGGTCTGGAACACAGGCTAGGAACACACTAGGAAACGCTTTCACTGGCACAATGGCAACAAGATCCGGCAAGGAAGGGAAGGGGAAGTGAGGTTAAATAGGGAAGTGCACAGGTGAATGACTGATTAGACCCACTGCGCCAATCAGCGGCGCAGTGGCCCTTTAAATCGCAGAGACCCGGCGCGCGCGCGCCCTAGGGAGCGGGGCCGCGCGCGCCAGGACAGGACCGACGGAGAGCGAGTCAGGTACGGGAGCCGGGGTGCGCATCGCGAGCGGGCGGCACCCGCATCGCGAATCGCATCCCGGCTGGGGGCGGTATCGCAGCGCACCCGGTCAGTAGATCTGACCGGGGCGCTGCAGTAGCGAGGATGTTGCGAGCGCTCCGGGGAGGAGCGGGGACCCGGAG
The DNA here is from genome assembly GCF_029499605.1 of Hyla sarda. Classification (NCBI taxonomy): domain Eukaryota; kingdom Metazoa; phylum Chordata; class Amphibia; order Anura; family Hylidae; genus Hyla; species Hyla sarda. The sequence goes on from NC_079193.1 coordinate 382,812,296, forward strand.
CGCTTGGCGTAACAGTGCCCCCCCCCCCTTGGGTCTCCCCCTCTTCTTGGAGCCTGGGAACCTGAGGAGCAGACTTTTGTCTAGGATGTTGTCCTCAGGTTCCCAGGATCTCTCTTCAGGTCCACAGCCCTCCCAATCAACCAAAAAGAACCTTTTTCCTCTGACCGTCTTGGAGGCCAGTATCTCCTTCACTGAGAAGACGTCAGAAGAACCGGAAACAGGAGTGGGAGAAACAAGCTTGGGAGAGAAACGGTTGATGATGAGTGGTTTAAGAAGAGAGACATGAAAGGCATTAGGAATACGAAGAGAAGGAGGAAGAAGAAGTTTGTAAGAGACAGGATTAATTTGGCACAAGACTTTGAAAGGACCAAGATGGCGTGGTCCCAGTTTGTAACTGGGGACACGAAAGCGGACATATTTAGCGGAGAGCCATACCTTGTCTCCGGGAGCAAAAATGGGGGGAGCTCTTCTTTTCTTATCGGCAAACTTTTTCATGCGAGATGAAGCCTGTAAAAGAGAATTTTGGGTCTCTTTCCATATGGTGGAAAGATCACGAGTCACTTCATCCACAGCGGGCAAACCAGAGTACAAGGGAATAGGGAGGGGGGGAAGAGGGTGACGGCCGTACACCACGAAAAATGGGGATTTAGCAGAAGATTCAGAGACTCTAAAGTTGTACGAGAATTCGGCCCAAGGTAGAAGATCTGCCCAGTCATCCTGGCGGGAGGAAACAAAATGCCATAAATAGTCACCCAGGACCTGGTTAATTCTTTCTACTTGCCCATTGGATTGAAGATGATAAGCAGAAGAGAAGTTTAATTTAATCTTGAGTTGTTTACAGAGAGCCCTCCAGAATTTAGACACGAATTGGACGCCTCTATCCGAGACGATCTGCGTGGGCAAACCGTGAAGACGAAAAATGTGTACAAAAAATTGTTTTGCCAACTGAGGCGCTGAAGGAAGACCAGGAAGAGGAATAAAATGTGCCATCTTGGAAAATCGATCAACGACCACCCAAACAACAGTGTTGCCACGGGATGGGGGTAAGTCTGTAATAAAGTCCATACCAATCAGAGACCAAGGCTGTTCGGGGACAGGCAGAGGGTGAAGGAGACCAGCAGGCTTCTGGCGAGGAGTCTTATCCCGGGCACAGACAGTACAGGCCCGCACAAAATCCACAACATCTGTTTCCAGAGTCGGCCACCAATAGAAACGAGAGATGAGTTGCAAGGACTTTTTGATGCCCGCATGGCCTGCGAGGTGGGAGGAGTGACCCCATTTGAGAATCCCGAGACGCTGGCGTGGAGAAACAAAGGTCTTCCCTGGAGGAGTTTGCCTGATGGAGGCTGGAGAAGAGGAGATCAGACAGTCAGGAGGAATGATGTGTTGCGGAGAGACCTCTACTTCCGAGGCATCCGAGGAACGAGAGAGGGCATCGGCCCTAATGTTCTTGTCGGCAGGGCGAAAATGAATTTCAAAGTTAAAACGGGCAAAGAACAACGACCACCTGGCCTGGCGAGGATTCAGCCGTTGGGCAGACTGGAGATAGGAGAGATTCTTGTGATCGGTGAAAATGATAACTGGAAATTTTGATCCCTCCAGCAGATGCCTCCATTCCTCAAGTGCCAATTTAATGGCCAGTAGTTCTCGATCCCCGATGGAGTAGTTCCTCTCCGCCGGAGAGAAGGTCCTAGAAAAAAAACCACAAGTAACAGCATGCCCGGAAGAATTTTTTTGTAGAAGGACCGCTCCAGCTCCCACTGAGGAGGCATCAACCTCCAATAGGAAGGGTTTAGATGGGTCAGGTCTGGAGAGCACGGGAGCAGAAGAAAAGGCAGACTTGAGCCGTTTAAATGCGTCTTCCGCTTGAGGAGGCCATGACTTAGGATTGGCATTCTTCTTGGTTAAAGCTACGATAGGAGCCACAATAGTGGAAAAATGTGGAATAAATTGTCTGTAATAATTGGCGAACCTCAAAAAACGTTGGATAGCACGGAGTCCGGAGGGGCGTGGCCCATCTAAGACGGCAGAGAGTTTATCTGGGTCCATTTGTAGTCCCTGGCCAGAGACCAAGTATCCTAGGAAAGGAAGAGATTGACATTCAAACAGACATTTCTCCATTTTGGCATAGAGTTGATTGTCTCGAAGTCTCTGAAGAACCATGCGGACATGCTGGCGATGTTCTTCTAAGTTGGCAGAAAAAATCAGAATATCGTCCAGATACACAACAACACAGGAATATAAGAGATCACGAAAAATGTCATTAACAAAGTCTTGGAAGACGGCAGGGGCGTTGCACAGGCCAAAGGGCATGACTAGATACTCAAAGTGTCCATCTCTGGTGTTAAATGCAGTTTTCCATTCGTCCCCCTCCCTGATGCGGATGAGATTATAAGCACCTCTTAAGTCCAGTTTGGTAAAGATGTGGGCACCTTGAAGACGATCAAAGAGTTCTGAGATAAGAGGTAGGGGGTAGCGGTTCTTTACCGTGATTTTATTAAGTCCGCGGTAATCAATGCAAGGACGTAGGGAGCCATCTTTTTTGGACACAAAGAAAAATCCAGCTCCGGCAGGAGAGGAGGATTTGCGGATAAACCCCTTTTTTAAATTTTCCTGGATGTATTCAGACATAGCAAGAGTCTCTGGGGCGGACAGAGGATAAATTCTGCCCCGGGGTGGAGTAGTGCCCGGGAGGAGGTCAATAGGACAGTCATAAGGCCTGTGAGGAGGTAAAGTCTCAGCTTGTTTTTTGCAAAATACGTCTGCATAGTCCATATAAGCCTTAGGGAGACCGGTTACAGGGGGAACCACAGGGTCACGGCAGGGAGTACTGGGAACCGGTTTAAGACAGTCCTTGAAACAAGAAGTACCCCAGCTCTTGATCTCTCCTGTGGACCAATCAAGGGTTGGGGAATGGCGTTGAAGCCACGGTAGTCCAAGGAGAATTTCGGAAGTGCAATTGGAGAGGACCAAAAACTCAATTTTTTCGTGATGAGGTCCGATGCACATTAGGAGGGGTTCCGTGCGGTAACGCACGGCACAGTCCAATCTTTCATTGTTAACACAATTGATGTAGAGGGGTCTGGCGAGACTGGTCACTGGGATGTTAAACCTGTTGATGAGAGAGGCCAAAATAAAATTTCCTGCAGATCCGGAATCCAAGAAGGCCTTAGTGGAGAAGGAGAAGGCAGAGGCAGATATCCGCACAGGCACAGTAAGGCGTGGAGAAGCAGAGTTAACATCAAGAACTGTCTCACCTTTGTGCGGAGTCAGCGTACGTCTTTCCAGGCGGGGAGGACGGATAGGACAATCCTTCAGGAAGTGTTCGGTACCGGCACAGTACAGGCAGAGATTCTCCATGCGGCGTCGTGTCCTCTCTTGAGGTGTCAAGCGAGACCGGTCAACTTGCATAGCCTCCACGGCGGGAGGCACAGGAACGGATTGCAGAGGACCAGAGGAGAGAGGAGCCGGGGAGAGAAACCGCCTCGTGCGAACAAAGTCCATATCCTGGCGGAGCTCCTGACGCCTTTCGGAAAAACGCATGTCAATGCGAGTGGCAAGATGGATGAGTTCATGCAGGTTAGCAGGAATTTCTCGTGCGGCCAGAACATCTTTAATGTTGCTGGATAGGCCTTTTTTAAAGGTCGCGCAGAGGGCCTCATTATTCCAGGATAATTCGGAGGCAAGAGTACGGAATTGGATGGTGTACTCGCCAACAGAAGAATTACCCTGGACCAGGTTCAGCAGGGCAGTCTCAGCAGAAGAGGCTCGGGCAGGTTCCTCAAAGACACTTCGAATTTCCGAGAAGAAGGAGTGTATAGAGGCAGTGATGGGGTCATTGCGGTCCCAGAGCGGTGTGGCCCATGACAGAGCTTTCCCAGACAGAAGGCTGACTACGAAAGCCACCTTAGACCTTTCAGTAGGAAACTGGTCCGACATCATCTCCAAGTGCAGGGAACATTGTGAAAGAAAGCCACGGCAAAACTTAGAGTCCCCATCAAATTTATCCGGCAAGGATAGTCGTAGGCCGGAAGCGGCCACTCGCTGCGGAGGAGGTGCAGGAGCTGGCGGAGGAGATGATTGCTGAAGCTGTGGTAGTAGCTGCTGTAGCATCACGGTCAGTTGAGACAGCTGTTGGCCTTGTTGCGCTATCTGTTGTGACTGCTGGGCGACCACCGTGGTGAGGTCAGCGACAACTGGCAGAGGTACTTCAGCGGGATCCATGGCCGGATCTACTGTCACGATGCCGGCTGGCAGGAGGTGGATCCTCTGTGCCAGAGAGGGATTGGCGTGGACCGTGCTAGTGGACCGGTTCTAAGTTACTACTGGTATTCACCAGAGCCCGCCGCAAAGCGGGATGGTCTTGCAGCGGCGGTAGTAACCAGGTCGTATCCACTAGCAACGGCTCAACCTCTCTGACTGCTGAAGATAGGCGCGGTACAAGGGAGTAGATAAGAGCAAGGTCGGACGTAGCAGAAGGTCGGGGCAGGCAGCAAGGATCGTAGTCAGGGGCAACGGCAGGAGGTTTGGAACACAGGCTAGGAACACACTAGGAAACGCTTTCACTGGCACAATGGCAACAAGATCCGGCAAGGAAGGGAAGGGGAAGTGAGGTTAAATAGGGAAGTGCACAGGTGAATGACTGATTAGACCCACTGCGCCAATCAGCGGCGCAGTGGCCCTTCAAATCGCAGAGACCCGGCGCGCGCGCGCCCTAGGGAGCGGGGCCGCGCGCGCCGGGACAGGACCGACGGAGAGCGAGTCAGGTACGGGAGCCGGGGTGCGCATCGCGAGCGGGCGCCACCCGCATCGCGAATCGCATCCCGGCTGGGGGCGGTATCGCAGCGCACCCGGTCAGTAGATCTGACCGGGGCGCTGCAGTAGCGAGGATGTTGCGAGCGCTCCGGGGAGGAGCGGGGACCCGGAGCGCTCGGCGTAACAACTGTATTGTATATATCATCTACTCAGCTCCTCCTGCTCTATAACATGATACCTGCAGATTGTACTGTATTGTATATATCATCTGCTCAGCTCCTCCTGCTCTATAACATGATACCTGGAGATTGTACTGTATTATATATATAATTTGCACAGCTCCTCCTGCTCTATAACATGTTACCTGCAGATTGTACTGTATTATATATATAATTTGCTCAGCTCCTCCTGCTCTATAACATGATGCCTGCAAATTGTACTGTATTGAAAATATCATCTGCTCAGCTCCTCCTGCTCTATAACATGATACCTGCAGATTGTACTGTATTGTATATATCATCTGCTCAGCTCCTCCTGCTCTATAACATGTTACCTGCAGATTGTACTGTATTATTTATATAATTTGCTCAGCTCCTCCTGCTCTATAACATGATACCTGCAGATTGTACTGTATTGTATATATCATCTGCTCAGCTCCTCCTGCTTTATAACATGATACCTGCAGATTGTACTGTATTGCATATATCATCTGCTCAGCTCCTCCTGCTCTATAACATGATACCTGCAGATTGTACTGTATTGTATATATCATCTGCTCAGCTCCTCCTGCTCTATAACATGATACCTGCAGATTGTACTGTATTATATATATAATTTGCTCAGCTCCTCCTGCTCTATAACATGATACCTGCAGATTGTACTGTATTATATATATCATCTGCTCAGCTCCTCCTGCTCTATAACATGATACCTGCAGATTGTACTGTATTATATATATAATTTGCTCAGCTCCTCCTGCTCTATAACATGATGCCTGCAAATTGTACTGTATTGTATATATCATCTACTCAGCTCCTCCTGCTCTATAACATGATACCTGCAGATTGTACTGTATTGTATATATCATCTGCTCAGCTCCTCCTGCTCTATAACATGATACCTGCAGATTGTACTGTATTATATATATAATTTGCTCAGCTCCTACTGCTCTATAACATGTTACCTGCAGATTGTACTGTATTATATATATAATTTGCTCAGCTCCTCCTGCTCTATAACATGATGCCTGCAAATTGTACTGTATTGAAAATATCATCTGCTCAGCTCCTCCTGCTCTATAACATGATACCTGCAGATTGTACTGTATTGTATATATCATCTGCTCAGCTCCTCCTGCTCTATAACATGTTACCTGCAGATTGTACTGTATTGTATATATCATCTGCTCAGCTCCTCCTGCTCTATAACATGATACCTGCAGATTGTACTGTATTGCATATATCATCTGCTCAGCTCCTCCTGCTCTATAACATGATACCTGCAGATTGTACTGTATTGTATATATTATCTGCTCAGCTCCTCCTGCTCTATAACATGTTACCTGCAGATTGTACTGTATTATATATATCATCTGCTCAGCTCCTCCTGCTCTATAACATGTTACCCTCAGATTGTACTGTATTGTATATATCATCTGCTCAGCTCCTCCTGCTGTATAATATGATGCCAATATATTAGATAACGTTCCTATGGTAACAGTTATGTTCAAACTTAACAATTGCCCCACATTTGGAGTATCTGCGGACATGCTGGCAGGATGGTATTCAGATGTATACCTCAGAGTATCTTTGCCAGGTCCATTAAGTGCGGGGGAGACACTGTATTCTAATAGTGACTATGTTCAGTCCGCCTGCACTGCAGAGTCCTAGATAATCAGGGTTTATGGTTCCTAATGGACTATATGTTGTCACTTGGAGACCATGCGGGTACGTCTCCTGACGCAGCGGCGTACCATTCTACCAGTATGCCAACTTATACCACAAATATAAGGTATTTAGGTGTGAACAGAGCCTTAGGGGATGCAGCAGAGGGGGATACTGAAGCACCACAATATATTAAAGGGGCTCTCTGATTTCTAAGAGTTGTCTGATGACAGGGAGTCCCAATGCTGCGATCAGCGGTTATATCAATGGGCGGAACAGGTCATGAACAGGAATCACAGCCACAGTCTGGTCTCAGATGAGGGTCCTGAATGCAGACCCCTCTACTCACCCACTTTTTGGAGGAAGCATCTCTGCAGGTCCATGCTTGACCTCTTAAAATGAAGGAAGATTTAAAGGGGTACTCCACTGGAAAACATTTTTTTTTAAATCAACTGGTGCCAGAAAGTTAAACAGATTTTTAAATGACTTCTATTAAAAAATCTTAATCCTTCAAGTACTTATCAGCTGCTGTATGATCCACAGGAAGTTCTCTTCTTTTTGAATTTCCTTTCTGTCTGACCACAGTGCTCTCTGCTGACACCTCTGTCCATGTCAGGAACTGTCCAGCAGGAGAGGTTTGCTATGGGGGATTTGCTTCTACTCTGGACAGTTCCTAAAATGGACAGAGGTGTCAGCAGAGAGAACTGTGGTCAGACAGAAAGGTAATTCAGAAAGAAAAGAATTTCCTCTGTAGTATACAGCAGCTGATAAGTACTGGAAGGATAAAGATTTTTTAATAGAGGTAATTTACAAATCTTTTTAACTTTCTGGCACTAGTTGATTTAGAATTTTTTTTCCAGTGGAGTACCCCTTTAATAGCCCAAAAAGGAACATGCCCCATCTGTAGGCAGCGGTATTCGGGATGGTGCTATGTTCTAACATTGACTTGCTGCTACCTCCAATAGGTGGCACCGGAGAGTACACTGAATTATTATAATATATCCGTATCATAACTTACCACATATAGATACAATGTATCACACACAACTATGATAACACTGCTGGGCTATTACCAGACATAGATACATTGTATCACACATGACTATGATAACACTGCTGGGCTATTACCAGACATAGATACATTGTATCACACACGACTATGATAACACTGCTGGACTATCACCAGACATAGATACATTGTATCACACATGACAATGAGAACACTGCTGGGCTATTACCAGACATAGATACATTGTATCACACATGACTATGATAACACTGCTGGACTATTACCAGACATAGATACATTGTATCACACACGACTATGATAACACTGCTGGACTATCACCAGACATAGATACATTGTATCACACATGACAATGAGAACACTGCTGGATTATTACCAGACATAGATACACTGTATCACACATGACTATGATAACACTGCTGGATTATTACCAGACATAGATACATTGTATCACACATGACTATGATAACACTGCTGGACTATTACCAGACATAGATACATTGTATCACACACGACTATGATAACACTGCTGGACTATTACCAGACATAGATACACTGTATCACACATGACTATGATAACACTGCTGGATTATTACCAGACATAGATACATTGTATCACACATGACTATGATAACACTGCTGGACTATTACCAGACATAGATACACTGTATCACACATGACTATGATAACACTGCTGGATTATTACCAGACATAGATACATTGTATCACACATGACTATGATAACACTGCTGGACTATTACCAGACATAGATACACTGTATCACACATGACTATGATAACACTGCTGGACTATTACCAGACATAGATACATTGTATCACACATGACTATGATAACACTGCTGGACTATTACCAGACATAGATACATTGTATCACACATGACTATGATAACACTGCTGGACTATTACCAGACATAGATACACTGTATCACACATAACTATGATAACACTGCTGGGCTATTACCAGACATAGATACATTGTATCACACATGACTATGATAACACTGCTGGACTATCACCAGACATAGATACATTGTATCACACACGACTTTGATAACACTGCTGGACTATTACCAGACATAGATACACTGTATCACACATGACTATGATAACACTGCTGGATTATTACCAGACATAGATACATTGTATCACACATGACTATGATAACACTGCTGGACTATTACCAGACATAGATACATTGTATCACACATGACTATGATAACACTGCTGGACTATTACCAGACATAGATACATTGTATCACACATGACTATGATAACACTGCTGGACTATTACCAGACATAGATACACTGTATCACACATGACTATGATAACACTGCTGGGCTATTACCAGACATAGATACATTGTATCACACATGACTATGATAACACTGCTGGACTATCACCAGACATAGATACATTGTATCACACACGACTTTGATAACACTGCTGGACCATTACCAGACATAGATACACTGTATCACACATGACTATGATAACACTGCTGGATTATTACCAGACATAGATACATTGTATCACACATGACTATGATAACACTGCTGGACTATTACCAGACATAGATACATTGTATCACACACGACTATGATAACACTGCTGGACTATTACCAGACATAGATACATTGTATCACACACGACTATGATAACACTGCTGGACTATTACCAGACATAGATACATTGTATCACACATGACTATGATAACACTGCTGGGCTATTACCAGACATAGATACATTGTATCACACATGACTATGATAACATTGCTGGACTATTACCAGACATAGATACACTGTATCACACATGACTATGATAACACTGCTGGACTATTACCAGACATAGATACATTGTATCACACATGACTATGATAACACTGCTGGACTATTACCAGACATAGATACATTGTATCACACATGACTATGATAACACTGCTGGACTATTATCAGACATAGATACATTGTATCACACATGACTATGATAACACTGCTGGACTATTACCAGACATAGATACATTGTATCACACATGACTATGATAACACTGCTGGACTATTACCAGACATAGATACACTGTATCACACATGACTATGATAACACTGCTGGGCTATTACCAGACATAGATACATTGTATCACACATGACTATGATAACACTGCTGGACTATCACCAGACATAGATACATTGTATCACACACGACTTTGATAACACTGCTGGACCATTACCAGACATAGATACACTGTATCACACATGACTATGATAACACTGCTGGATTATTACCAGACATAGATACATTGTATCACACATGACTATGATAACACTGCTGGACTATTACCAGACATAGATACATTGTATCACACACGACTATGATAACACTGCTGGACTATTACCAGACATAGATACATTGTATCACACACGACTATGATAACACTGCTGGACTATTACCAGACATAGATACATTGTATCACACATGACTATGATAACACTGCTGGGCTATTACCAGACATAGATACATTGTATCACACATGACTATGATAACATTGCTGGACTATTACCAGACATAGATACACTGTATCACACATGACTATGATAACACTGCTGGACTATTACCAGACATAGATACATTGTATCACACATGACTATGATAACACTGCTGGACTATTACCAGACATAGATACATTGTATCACACATGACTATGATAACACTGCTGGACTATTATCAGACATAGATACATTGTATCACACATGACTATGATAACACTGCTGGACTATTACCAGACATAGATACATTGTATCACACATGACTATGATAACACTGCTGGACTATTACCAGACATAGATACACTGTATCACACATGACTATGATAACACTGCTGGACTATTACCAGACATAGATACATTGTATCACACATGACTATGATAACACTGCTGGACTATTACCAGACATAGATACATTGTATCACACACGACTATGATAACACTGCTGGACTATTACCAGACATAGATACATTGTATCACACATGACTATGATAACACTGCTGGACTATTACCAGACATAGATACACTGTATCACACATGACTATGATAACACTGCTGGACTATTACCAGACATAGATACATTGTATCACACATGACTATGATAACACTGCTGGACTATTACCAGACATAGATACATTGTATCACACACGACTATGATAACACTGCTGGACTATTACCAGACATAGATACATTGTATCACACATGACTATGATAACACTGCTGGACTATTACCAGACATAGATACACTGTATCACACACGACTATGATAACACTGCTGGATTATTACCAGACATAGATACATTGTATCACACGACTATGATAACACTGCTGGACTATTACCAGACATAGATACATTGTATCACACACGACTATGATAACACTGCTGGACTATTACCAGACATAGATACTTTGTATCACACACGACTATGATAACACTGCTGGACTATTACCAGACATAGATACATTGTATCACACATGACTATGATAACACTGCTGGACTATTACCAGACATAGATACATTGTATCACACACGACTATGATAACACTGCTGGACTATTACCAGTCATAGATACATTGTATCACACGACTATGATAACACTGCTGGACTATTACCAGACATAGATACATTGTATCACACATGACTATGATAACACTGCTGGACTATTATCAGACATAGATACATTGTATCACACACGACTATGATAACACTGCTGGACTATTACCAGACATAGATACATTGTATCACACATGACTATGATAACACTGCTGGACTATTACCAGTCATAGATACACTGTATCACACATGACTATGATAACACTGCTGGACTATTACCAGACATAGATACATTGTATCACACGACTATGATAACACTGCTGGACTATTACCAGACATAGATACATTGTATCACACATGACTATGATAACACTGCTGGGCTATTACCAGACATAGATACATTGTATCACACATGACTATGATAACACTGCTGGACTATTACCAGACATAGATACATTGTATCACACATGACTATGATAACACTGCTGGGCACCGGACTGTTCACACCCACAACATCGATAACATTTGAGCCTTATTTCCCCAGCCATGTGTAGGGGCCGGGCTGAGCAGACAGATGGGAAAATCCCTGAAGGGGTGTGAAGGAGCTGGAAAGGGTTAAGTGCGCCGGCGTCCAGTGTGTTTACTGCCCGTAGTGGAGTGTGCCACCTGTTGCTGCGAGGCCTGTGCCCTGTCCACACATAGAGGTTCTGACGCAATGTAACCGGATCCGCGCTCTACTCTCCGCTGCCGGTTACCAAGAAAAGCCCTCGGTGTTGTCACACACTCCGGGGGGCAGCTGCGCTCCAGAACTCCACTTACATCTCCATGTTCCCAAAACTGAGAGGGATCAGCGAGCCGACAACCACTTATATTTACAAATTAGACTGTCACCGATGACCTGACATTGAGGCTCATCGAAACGTCCATCAAGCGCCGGCGAACGCGGAAAATGGCTAAATAAGGAAGCCGCCAGTATTCCACATTATAGAGGCATTAGTCAGATCCCAATGATAACGCTCTGCATTCCTTATTATAGATCAATTATGTACACAATGAATGCTGTTACTGGAGATAATCCTTCCCTTCAGAGGCTATAGGCTAATGTCTATGGAACATCAGATCTACAGGGAGACGAATGGTATTAAACAGCATCTTAGTGTTATGCAAGGAAGGTTCCAGTCCAGGTACCTGGTGGTCCAAAGGAATTAAAGGGGTACTCCACCCATAGATATCTTATCCGCTATGCAAAGGATAGGGGATAAGATGTCTGATCGCGGGGGTCCCTGGCAATGCAGGAGCTGGAGGATCGTGATGTCACGGTCCACCCCATCAATACAAGTCTATGGGAGGGGGCGTGGCGGTCGCGGGCGTGGCGGATGTCATGAGGGGGTGGGGCCGTGACATCACGATCCTCCGATGCTGCGGGAGAGATGGCGGGGGTTCCCGATCAGACATCTTATCCCCTATACTTTGGATAGGGGATAAGATGTCTAAGGGTGGAGTACCCCTTTAATGTCTGTATGCCTGGTGGTCTATGGCAGCAAAGGTTTTAGTGTTGGCATTCATGGTCATCTAGGGCAGTTATAGGGTTAATGTCAATACACCTGGTGGTCTGGGGAGGTGAGGGGAGTTATTTCCAGTGTCCCTGGTGTTTTAGGGCAGAGTTCATGTCCAATTCTCTCCTTATGAGGCAGTGGAAGGGTTAATGCTGCATACCCAGGGTCAATATGTTACTCATACTCGAGCCTCCATTGTGGTCCTGGCTGTAACTTACTGTTGCCTCCCGGTGCAAAGAGCGAATAGATAGTAGATCCCCATAGATGATGTCTATGTGTAAGTGGATCCCCATAGATGATGTCTATGTATAAGTTGATCCCAATAGATGATGTCTATGTATAAGTGGATCCCAATAGATTATGTCTATGTATAAGTGGATCCCCATAGATGATGTCTATGTATAAGTGGATCCCCATAGATGATTTTATGTATAAGTGGATCCCCATAGATGATGTCTATGTATGACTGGATCCCAATAGATGCTGCCTATGTATGAGTGGATCCCCATAGATGTCTATGTATAAGTGGATCCCCATAGATGATGTCTATGTATAAGTGGATCCCCATAGATGATGTCTATGTATAAGTGGATCCCAATAGATGATGTCTATGTATAAGTGGATCCCCATAGATGATGTCTATGTATAAGTGGATCCCCATAGATGATGTCTATGTATAAGTGGATCCCCATAGATGATGTCTATGTATAAGTGGATCCCCATAGATGATGTCTATGTATAAGTGGATCCCCATAGATGATGTCTATGTATAAGTGGATCCCAGTAGATGCTGTCTATGTATGAGTGGATCCCCATAGATGATGTCTATATATAAGTGGATCCCCATAGATGATGTCTATGTATAAGTTGATCCCTACAGATGATGTCTATGTATAAGTGGATCCCAGTAGATGCTGTCTATGTATAAGTGGATCCCCATAGATGATGTCTATGTATAAGTGGATCCTCATAGATGATGTCTATGTATAAGTGGATCCCCATAGATGATGTCTATGTATAAGTGGATCCCAATAGATGATGTCTATGTATAAGTGGATCCTCATAGATGATGTCTATGTATAAGTGGATCCCAATAGATGATGTCTATGTATAAGTGGATCCCAATAGATGATGTCCATGTATAAGTGGATCCCTATAGATGATGTCTATATATAAGTGGATCCCAGTGGATGCTGCCTATATATAAGTGGATCCCCATAGATGATGTCTATGTATAAGTGGATCCTCATAGATGATATCTATGTATAAATTGATCCCCAGAGATGACGTCTATGTATAAGTGGATCCTCATAGATTATGTCTATGTATAAGTGGATCCCAATAGATGATGTCTATGTATATAAGTGGATCCTCATAGATGATGTCTATGTATAAGTGGATCGCAATAGATGATGTCTATGTATAAGTGGATCCCAATAGATGATGTCTATGTATAAGTGGATCCCCATAGAGGATGTCTATGTATAAGTGGATCCCCATAGATGATGTCTTTTTTTATAACTTTTTTTTTTATTAAAGAATTTTTCTTTAAAACAGATATTTGAGAATAAAATTATATAGAATAATAGAGTAATTACATATTAATAAGACCAGGTTACAATATGATAACATAGATCCGGCTGTAAAGATGTTGTAAAGTCCAGATGACGTCTATGTATAAGTGGATCCTCATAGATTATGTCTATGTATAAGTGGATCCCCACAGATGATGTCTATGTATAAGTGGATCCCCATAGATGATGTCTATGTATAAGTGGATCCTCATAGATGATGTCTATGTATAAGTGGATCCCAATAGATGATGTCTATGTATAAGTGGATCCCAATAGATGATGTCCATGTATAAGTGGATCCCTATAGATGATGTCTATATATAAGTGGATCCCAGTGGATGCTGCCTATATATAAGTGGATCCCCATAGATGATGTCTATGTATAAGTGGATCCTCATAGATGATGTCTATGTATAAATTGATCCCCAGAGATGACGTCTATGTATAAGTGGATCCTCATAGATTATGTCTATGTATAAGTGGATCCCAATAGATGATGTCTATGTATATAAGTGGATCCTCATAGATGATGTCTATGTATAAGTGGATCGCAATAGATGATGTCTATGTATAAGTGGATCCCAATAGATGATGTCTATGTATAAGTGGATCCCCATAGAGGATGTCTATGTATAAGTGGATCCCCATAGATGATGTCTTTTTTTATAACTTTTTTTTTTATTAAAGAATTTTTCTTTAAAACAGATATTTGAGAATAAAAGTACATAGAATAATAGAGTAATTACATATTAATAAGACCAGGTTACAATATGATAACATAGATCCGGCTGTAAAGATGTTGTAAAGTCCAGATGACGTCTATGTATAAGTGGATCCTTATAGATGATGTCTATGTATAAGTGGATCCCCACAGATGATGTCTATGTATAAGTGGATCCCCATAGATGATGTCTATGTATAAGTGGATCCTCATAGATGATGTCTATGTATAAGTGGATCCCAATAGATAATGTCTATGTATAAGTGGATCCTCATAGATTATGTCTATGTATAAGTGGATCCCAATAGATGATGTCTATGTATAAGTGGATCCCAATAGATGATGTCTATGTATAAGTGGATCCCCATAGATGATGTCTATGTATAAGTGGATCCCCATAGATGATGTCTATGTATAAGTAGATCCCCATAGATGATGTCTATAAGTGGATCCCCATTGATGATGTCTATGTATAAGTGGATCCCAATAGATGCTGTCTATGTATAAGTGGATCCCCATAGATGCTGTCTATATATAAGTGGATCCCCGTAGATGATGTCTATGTATAAACGGATCCCCATAGATGATGTCTTGAGAGTCACAGTGGCAAAGTTCATGTAGGGGCACAGTGGCATAATTAATTCTGGGGGCACAGTGGAATTATTAAAGGAGAACTCCAGAATGGAAAAATTGTCCCCCATACTGCCGGCAGTAAAAAAATAAATAGACAAAAATCTTCCTTCACTCCCTTCCTGCCTCCGGTAACCCACTCCGGTCTCCACCTCCATCCTCTTCCTGGTTGCCGGTGGTCGGGGAGTCATACTGCACCTGCTGCCGGGGCCGAAAATGCAGTATGACTCACCGACCACCAGCAACCAGGAAAAGGATCGCAGCGGAGACCAGAGCCGGTTACCGGAGGCACCGGGGGAGTGAAGGAAGGTATGAACATCTTTATTTTTTTATTGCCGGCACTATGGAGGACAACTTTTCTATTCTGGAGTCCTCCTTTAATTCTGGGGGCACAGCAGCATCATTAATTCTGGGGGCACAGCGGCATAACTAATTCTGGGGGCACAGTGGCATCAGTCATTCTGGGGGCAAAACAGCATAACTAATTCTGGGGGCACAGCGGCATCATTAATTCTGGGGAAATAGCGTCATAATTAATTCTGTGTGGCACAGTGGCATCATTAATTCTGGGGGCACAGCGGCATCATTAATTCTGGGGGCACAGTGGCATCATTCATTCTGGGGGCACAGTGGCATAACTAATTCTGGGGAAACAGTGGCATAATTAATTCTGTGCGGCACAGTAGCATCATTAATTCTGGGGGCACAGCGGCATCATTAATTCTGGCGGCACAGCGGCATCATTAATTCTGGGGGCACAGCGGCATCATTAATTCTGGGGGCACAGCGGCATAACTAATTCTGGGGAAACAGTGGCATAATTAATTCTGTGTGGCATCATTAATTTGGGGGGCACAGCAGGATCCTTAATTCTGGGGGCAGAGTGGCATCATTAATAATGGGGGGCACAGCAGGATCATTAATTCTGGGGGCACAGCATCATTAATTCTGGGGGCACAGTGGCATCACTAATTCTGTGCGGCACAGCAGCATCATTAATTCTGGGGGCAGAGTGGCATCATTAATCATGGGGGCACAGCAGGAACCTTCATTCTGGGGGCACAGCATCATTAATTCTGGGGGCACAGTGGCATCACTAATTCTGTGCGGCACAGCAGCATCATTAATTCTGGGGGCACAGTGGCATCCTTAATTCTGGGGGCACAGTGGCATCCTTAATTCTGGGGGCATAGTGGCATAATTAATTCTGGGGGCATAGTGGCATCATTAATTCTGGGGGCATAGTGGCATCATTAATTCTGGGGCACAGTGGAATCAATTAATTGGGGCACAGAGGTACAATTAGTCAGTACAGGGCACAGTGTTTGTTGATAAAAAATGTGGGGGCATAGCGTGTGGCAATAATATTGCAGGGGAATAGCGTGTGGCAGTATTATATTCAGGGGTACAGTGTGTGGCAGTATTATATTCAGGGGTACAGTGTGTGGCAGTATTATATTCAGGGGTACAGTGTGTGGCAGAATTATTTTCAGTGATACAGTGTGTGGCAGTATTATATTCAGGGTGTACAGTGTGTGGCAGTATTATATTCAGGGGTACAGTGTGTGGCAGTATTATATTCAGGGGTACAGTGTGCGGCAGTATTATATTCAGGGGTACAGTGTGCGGCAGTATTATATTCAAGGGTACAGTGTGTGGCAGTATTATATTCAGAGGATACAGTGTGTAGCAGTATTATATTCAGAGGATACAGTGTGTGGTAGTATTATATTCAGGGGTACAGTGTGAGGCAGTATTATATTCAGAGGGTGCAGTGTGTGGCAGTATTATATTAAGGGGCACAGTGTGCGGCAGTATTATATTCAGAGGGTACAGTGTGTGGCAGTATTATATTCAGGGGTACAGTGTGTGGTAGTATTATATTCAGAGGGTGCAGTGTGTGGCAGTATTATATTAAGGGGCACAGTGTGTGGTAGTATTATATTCAGAGGATGCAGAGTGTGGCAGTATTATATTTAGGGGTACAGTTTGTGGCAGTATTATACTCAGGGGTACAGTGTGTGGCAGTATTATATTCAGGGGTACAGTGTGTGGCAGTATTATATTCGAGGGTACATCGTGTGGCAGTATTATATTCAGGGGTACAGTGTGTGGCAGTATTATATTCAGAAGTACATTGTGTGGCAGGATTATATTCAGGGGTACAGTGTGTAGCAGTATTATATTCAGGGGTACAGTGTGTGGAAGAATTATTTTCAGTGGTACAGCATGTGGCAGTATTATATTCAGGGGTACAGTGTGTGGCAGTATTATATTCAGAGGGTACAGTGTGTGGCAGTATTATATTCAAGGGTACAGTGTGTGGCAGTATAATATTCAGGGGTACAGTGTGCGGCAGTATTATATTCAGAGGGTACAGTGTGTGGCAGTATTATATTCAGAGGGTACAGTGTGTGGCAGTATTATATTCAGAGGATGCAGTGTGTGGCAGAATTATATTCAGGGGTACAGTGTGAGGCAGTATTATATTCAGAGGGTGCAGTGTGTGGCAGTATTATATTCAGGGGTACATCGTGTGGCAGGATTATATTCATGGGTACAGTGTGTAGCAGTATTATATTCAGGGGTACAGTGTGTGGCAGAATTATTTTCAGTGGTACAGCGTGTGGCAGTATTATATTCAAGGGTACAGTGTGCGGCAGTATTATATTCAGGGGTACAGTGTGTGGTAGTATTATATTCAGGGGTACAATGTGTGGCAGTATTATATTCAGGGGTACAGCGTGTCACAGTATTATATTCAGGGGTACAGTGTGCGGCAGGATTATATTCAGGGGTACAGTGTGTGGCAGTATTATATTCAGGGGTACAGTGTGTGGCAGTATTATATTCAGAGGGTACAGTGTGTGGCAGTATTATATTCAAGGGTACAGTGTGTGGCAGTATAATATTCAGGGGTACAGTGTGCGGCAGTATTATATTCAGAGGGTACAGTGTGTGGCAGTATTATATTCAGAGGGTACAGTGTGTGGCAGTATTATATTCAGAGGATACAGTGTGTGGTAGTATTATATTCAGGGGTACAGTGTGAGGCAGTATTATATTCAGAGGGTGCAGTGTGTGGCAGTATTATATTCAGGGGTACAGTGTGTGGCAGTATTATATTCAGGGGTACAGTGTATAGCATGATTATATTCAGGGGTACAGTGTGCGGCAGTATTATATTCAGGGTGCAGTGTGTGGTAGTATTATATTCAGGGGTACAGTGTGTGGCAGGATTATATTCAGGGGTACAGTGTGTGGCAGTATTATATTCAGGGGTACAGTGTGTGGTAGTATTATATTCAGGGGTACAGTGTGTGGCAGTATTATATTCAAGGGTACAGTGTGTGGCAGTATTATATTCAGGGGTACAGTGTATAGCATGATTATATTCAGGGGTACAGTGTGCGGCAGTATTATATTCAGGGTGCAGTGTGTGGTAGTATTATATTCAGGGGTACAGTGTGTGGCAGTATTATATTCAGGGGTACAGCGTGTGGCAGTATTATATTCAGGGGTACAGTGTGTGGCAGTATTATATTCAGGGGTACAGTGTGTGGCAGTATTATATTCAGGGGTACAGTGTGTGGTAGTATTATATTCAGAGGGTGCAGTGTGTGGCAGTATTATATTAAGGGGCACAGTGTGTGGTAGTATTATATTCAGAGGATGCAGTGTGTGGCAGTATTATATTCATGGGTACAGTTTGTGGCAGTATTATACTCAGGGGTACAGTGTGTGGCAGTATTATATTCAGGGGTACAGTGTGTGGCAGTATTATATTCAGGGGTACATCGTGTGGCAGTATTATATTCAGGGGTACAGTGTGTAGCAGTATTATATTCAGGTGTACAGTGTGTGGCAGAATTATTTTCAGTGGTACAGCGTGTGGCAGTATTATATTCAGGGGTACAATGTGTGGCAGTATTATATTCAGGGGTACAGCGTGTGGCAGTATTATATTCAGGGGTACAGTGTGCGGCAGGATTATATTCAGGGGTAAAGTGTGTGGCAGTATTATATTCAGGGGTACAGTGTGTGGCAGTATTATATTCAGAGGGTACAGTGTGTGGCAGTATTATATTCAAGGGTACAGTGTGTGGCAGTATAATATTCAGGGGTACAGTGTGCGGCAGTATTATATTCAGAGGGTACAGTGTGTGGCAGTATTATATTCAGAGGGTACAGTGTGTGGCAGTATTATATTCAGAGGATACAGTGTGTGGTAGTATTATATTCAGGGGTACAGTGTGAGGCAGTATTATATTCAGAGGGTGCAGTGTGTGGCAGTATTATATTCAGGGGTACATCGTGTGGCAGGATTATATTCAGGGGTACAGTGTGTGGCAGTATTATATTCAGGGGTACAGTGTGCGGCAGGATAATATTCAGGGGTACAGTGTGTGGCAGTCTTATATTCAGAGGATACAGTGTGTGGCAGTATTATATTCAGGGGTACAGTGTGTGGCAGTATTATATTCAGGGGTACAGTGTGTGGCAGTATTATATTCAGGGGTACAGTGTATAGCATGATTATATTCAGGGGTACAGTGTGCGGCAGTATTATATTCAGGGTGCAGTGTGTGGTAGTATTATATTCAGGGGTACAGTGTGTGGCAGTATTATATTCAGGGGTACAGCGTATGGCAGTATTATATTCAGGGGTACAGTGTGTGGCAGTATTATATTCAGGGGTACAGTGTGTGGCAGTATTATATTCAGGGGTACAGTGTATAGCATGATTATATTCAGGGGTACAGTGTGCGGCAGTATTATATTCAGGGGTACAGTGTGTGGTAATATTATATTCAGGGGTACAGTGTGTGGCAGTATTATATTCAGGGGTACAGCGTGTGGCAGTATTATATTCAGGGGTACAGTGTGCGGCAGGATTATATTCAGGGGTACAGTGCGTGGCAGTATTATATTCAGGGGTACAGTGTGTGGCAGTATTATATTCAGAGGGTACAGTGTGTGGCAGTATTATATTCAGGGGGACAGTGTGTGGCAGCATTATATTCAGGGGTACAGTGTGCGGCAGTATTATATTCAGGGGTACAGTGTGTGGCAGTATTATATTCAGAGGGTACAGTGTGTGGCAGTATTATATTCAGAGGATACAGTGTGTGGTAGTATTATATTCAGGGGTACAGTGTGAGGCAGTATTATATTCAGAGGGTGCAGTGTGTGGCAGTATTATATTCAGGGGTACATCGTGTAGCAGTATTATATTCAGTGGTACAATGTGTGGCAGTATTATATTCAGGGCTACAGTGTGCGGCAGTATTATATTCAGAGGGTACAGTGTGTGGCAGTATTATATTCAGGGGGTATAGTGTGTGGTAGTATTATATTCAGAGGATGCAGTGTGTGGCAGTATTATATTCAGGGGTACAGTGTGTGGCAGTATTATATTCAGGGGTACATCGTGTGGCAGGATTATATTCAGCGGTACAGTGTGTGGCAGTATTATATTCAGGGGTGCATCGTGTGGCAGGATTATATTCAGGGGTACAGTGTGGGGCACTGTTGTATTTAGGGGTACAGTGTGTGGCAGTATTATATTCAGGGGTACAGTGTGGGGCACTATTATATTCAGGGGTACAGTGTGTGGCAGTATTATATTCAGGGGTACAGTGTGTAGCAGTATTATATTCAGGGGTACAGTGTGTGGCAGTATTATATTCAGGGGTACATCGTGTGGCAGGATTATATTCAGGGGTACAGTGTGTAGCAGTATTATATTCAGGGGTATAGTGTTTGGTAGTATTATATTCAGGGGTACAGTGTGTGGCAGTATTATATTCAGAGGTACATCGTGTGGCAGGATTATATTCAGGGGTACAGTGTGTGGTAGTATTATATTCAGGGGTACAGTGTGTGGTAGTATTATATTCAGGGGTACAGTGTGTGGCAGTATTATATTCAGGGGTACAGTGTATAGCATGATTATATTCAGGGGTACAGTGTGCGGCAGTATTATATTCAGGGTACATCGTGTGGCAGGATTATATTCAGGGGTACAGTGTGTGGCAGTATTATATTCAGGGGTACAGTGTGTGGTAGTATTATATTCAGGGGTACAGTGTGTGGCAGTATTATATTCAGGGTTACAGTGTATAGCATGATTATATTCAGGGGTACAGTGTAAGGTAGTATTATATTCAGGGTGCAGTGTGTGTGGCAGTATTATATTCAGGGGTACAGTGTGTGGCAGGATTATATTCAGGGGTACAGTGTGTAGCAGCATTATATTCAGGGGTACAGTGTGTGGCAGTATTATATTCAGGGGTACAGTGTATAGCATGATTATATTCAGGGGTACAGTGTATAGCATGATTATATTCAGGGGTACAGTGTGCGGCAGTATTATATTCAGGGTGCAGTGTGTGGCAGTATTATATTCAGGGGCACATTGTGTGGCAGGATTATATTCAGGGGTACAGTGTGTGGCAGTATTATATTCAGGGGTACAGTGTGTGGCAGTATTATATTAGGGGTACAGTGTGTAGCTGTATTATATTCAGGGGTACAGTGTGTGGCAGTATTATATTCAGGGGTACAGTGTGTGGCAGTATTATATTAGGGGTACAGTGTGTAGCTGTATTATATTCAGGGGTACAGTGTGTGGCAGCATTATATTCAGGGGTACAGTGTATGGCAGTATTATATTCAGGGGTACAGTGTGTGGCAGTTTTCAGGTCATACATCCTCCACACTTCAGTCACTCCTTTGCTCTTTCCTCCATGGCTCTGAGGACGCTATTTGTGAACCAGGCCTTAGCGTTCAGCTCGGACCTTCACCAGACAGCAAACCTGGATAAGCGGACCCTCACTAAAAATAGCTGAGTACCCCTGCCATAGATGATGTCTATTTATAAGTGGATCCCCATAGATGATGTCTAGAGATGAGCGAACTTACAGTAAATTCGATTTGTCACGAACTTCTCGGCTCGGCAGTTGATGACTTTTCCTGCATAAATTAGTTCAGCTTTCAGTTGCTCCGGTGGGCTGGAAAAGGTGGATACAGTCCTAGGAAAGAGTCTCCTAGGAATGTATCCACCTTTTCCAGCCCACGGGAGCACCTGAAAGCTGAACTAATTTATGCAGGAAAAGTCATCAACTGCCGAGCCGAGAAGTTCGCGACGAATAGAATTTACTGTAAGTTCGCTCATCTCTAATGATGTCTATGTATAAGTGGATCCCTATAGATGATGTCTATGTATAAGTGGATCCCTATAGATGATGTCTATGTATAAGTGGATCCCAATAGATGATGTCTATGTATATAAGTGGATCCTCATAGATGATGTCTATGTATAAGTGGATCCCTATAGATGATGTCTATGTATAAGTGGATCCCAATAGATAATGTCTATGTATAAGTGTATCCCCATAGATGATGTCTATATATTAGTGGATCCCCATAGATGATGTCTATGTATAAGTGTATCCCAATAGATAATGTCTATGTATAAGTGGATCCTCATAGATGATGTCTATATATTAGTGGATCCCCATAGATGATGTCTATGTATAAGTGGATCCCCATAGATGATGTCTATGTATAAATTGATCCCCATAGATGATGTCTATGTATAAGTGGATCCCAATAGATTATGTCTATGTATAAGTGGATCCCCATAGATGATGTCTATATATTAGTGGATACCCATAGATGATGTCTATGTATAAGTGTATCCCCATAGATGATGTCTATGTATAAGTGGATCCCAATAGATAATGTCTATGTATAAGTGGATCCCCATAGATGATGTCTATATATTAGTGGATCCCCATAGATGATGTCTATGTATAAGTGGATCCCCATAGATGATGTCTATGTATAAATTGATCCCAATAGATTATGTCTATGTATAAGTGGATCCCCATAGATAATGTCTATGTATAAGTGGATCCTCATAGATGATGTCTATATATTAGTGGATCCCCATAGATGATGTCTATGTATAAGTGTATCCCAATAGATAATGTCTATGTATAAGTGGATCCTCATAGATGATGTCTATATATTAGTGGATCCCCATAGATGATGTCTATGTATAAGTGGATCCCCATAGATGATGTCTATGTATAAATTGATCCCCATAGATGATGTCTATGTATAAGTGGATCCCAATAGATAATGTCTATGTATAAGTGGATCCCCATAGATGATGTCTATATATTAGTGGATCCCCATAGATGATGTCTATGTATAAGTGTATCCCCATAGATGATGTCTATGTATAAGTGGATCCCAATAGATAATGTCTATGTATAAGTGGATCCCCATAGATGATGTCTATATATTAGTGGATCCCCATAGATGATGTCTATGTATAAGTGGATCCCCATAGATGATGTCTATGTATAAATTGATCCCAATAGATTATGTCTATGTATAAGTGGATCCCCATAGATAATGTCTATGTATAAGTGGATCCCTATAGATGATGTCTATGTATAAGTGGATCCCCATAGATGATGTCTATGTATAAGTGGATCCCCATAGATGATGTCTATGTATAAGTGGATCCCCATAGATGATGTCTATGTATGAGTAGATCACCAGTAGATCTTCATCCAGTTTCAGGGTATGATAACTTATGACTTACAGGCCCAGAGATGGGTGAACTGTAACTGGGGAAAAGTTCACATCCTAATCCCTCAGGTCAGGAGCCGGTCTGACATAGATATGAATTATGATATATTGTGGGCCAGCTGTGGGGCCGGGGGCCCTAACACCCACCTAACATGTGTCCTGGCCACCTGAAGAACATAAACTGGGAGACTGAGACCACCAGGGGCAATATAGAATATGGGACCAAGATTTAAAAAAGCAGTGTTTCCAAACAAGGGTGCCTCCAGCTGTTGCAAAACTACAACTCCCAGCATGCCCAGACAGCCATTGGCTGTCCGGGTATGCTGGGAATTGTAGTTTTGCAACAGCTGGAGGTGCTCTGTTTGGGAAACACTGGAATAAAGTATTCACACCCCCACCTCCTTATCATAAAGTTATTGCATGGTGCAATTATATATAATATGTTTCAGCATAATTTGGGAATGGCTGAGATATTTGGATTAAACTTGGTACGTATGTTACTTATATGTCAAATAAACTTCAGGAATCTCCCGATACCGGTACTTTACCATGATTTGGGCCGGCAATAGGATGTTTAAAACTCCCGGGCAATCTCCACACCCCAAGAGAAACACAGATCAGGAGATGAAACAAAAGTCCAATGCAATGGGACTTTCAAAACATTTCCTGATTGTGTTATTCTCAGCTGCGGAGATTGCCCAGGAGTTTTAAACATGGAACAATGTCATGGTAAAGTATGATTTAACTGTCCGGCAGGCAGGTGCAGATAATAGTGTGAAGGCAGGGAGAGGGATGGAGCTTAAAGGGGTACTCCGGTGGAAAAACATTTTTTTTTCTTTTTTAAATCAACTGGTGGCAGAAAGTTAAACATATTTGTAAATTACTTCTAATAAAAAATCTTAATCCTTCCTGCATTTATTAGCTGCTGAATACTACAGAGGAAATTCTTTTCTTTTTGGAATGCTCTCTGATGACATCATGAACACGCTGCTCTCTGCTGATGTTATTATAATAATAAGTCTTTACTTATTGTTGTACTTGGTGGGATTTGAACCCAAGGCCCCAGCACTGCAAGGCAGCAGTGCTAACCACTGAGCCACCATGCTGCCCTTAGTATACATCTGCTATGCACGGTTGCTAAAATGGACAGAGATGTCGGCAGAGAGCACTGTGCTCGTGATGTCATCAGTGTTCCAAAAAGAAAGGAATTTCCTCAGTAGCATTAAACAGCTAATAAGTGCTGGAAGGATTAAGATCTTTTAATAGAAGTAATTTACCAATATGTTTAACTTTCTGGCACCAGTTGATTTAAAAATGGAAAAAAAAATATTTTACCCACCAGAGTACCCCTTTAACCCCTTAAGGATCGGGGGGTTTTCCGTTTTTGCACTTTCATTTTTTGCTCCTTGCCTTTAAAAAATCATAACTCTTTCAATTTTGCACCTAAAAATCCATATGATGCTTATTTTTTGCGCCACCAATTCTACTTTGTAATGACGTCAGTCATTTTGCCCAAAAATCTACGGTGAAACGGAAAAAAAAATCATTGTGAGACAAAATTGAAAAAAAAAACGCTGTTTTGTAACTTTTGGGGGCTTCCGTTTCTACATAGTAAATTTTTCGGTAAAAATGACCCCTTCTCTTTATTCTCTAGGTCCATACGATTATAATGACCCCCTACTTATATAGGTTTGATTTTGTCGTACTTGTGGAAAAAATCATAACTACATGCAGGAAAATTAATACGTTTATAACTTAAATTAATACGTTTATAACTTTTTTATTTTTCCGTGTATGGGGCGGTATGAGAGCTCATTTTTTTCGCCGTGATCTGAAGTTTTTAACGGTACCATTTTTGCATTGATAGGACTTTATTGATATAAAAAGTGACCAAAAATGCACAATTTTGGACTTTGGAATTTTTTTGCGTGTACGCCATTGACCGTGTGGTTTAATTAACAATATATTTTTATAATTCGGACATTTCCGCACATGGTGATACCACATATGTTTATTTTTATTTACACTGTGTTTTTTTTTTTTTTTTTATGGGAAAAAGGGGGTGATTCAAACTTTTAATAGGGGAGGAGTTAAATGATCTTTATTCACTTTTTTTTGCAGTGTTATAGCTCCCATAGGGACCTATAACACTGCACACACTGATCTCTTATACTGATCATTGTTATCCCATAGGAGACTATAACACTGCACACACTGATCTCTTATACTGATCATTGTTATCCCATAGGGACCAATAACACTGTACACACTGATCTCTTATACTGATCATTGTTATCCCATAGGGACCTATAACACTGCACACACTGATCTCTTATACTGATCATTGTTATCCCATAGGAGACTATAACACTGCACACACTGATCTCTTATACTGATCATTGTTATCCCATAGGGACCAATAACACTGTACACACTGATCTCTTATACTGATCATTGTTATCCCATAGGGACCAATAACACTGTACACACTGATCTCTTATACTGATCATTGTTATCCCATAATAGCCCATAACACTGCACACACTGATCTCTAATGCTGATCACTGTTATCCCATAGGGACCTATAACACTGCACACACTGATCTCTAATACTGATCATTGTTATCCCATAGGGACCTATAACACTGCACACACTGATCTCTTATACTGATCATTGTTATCCCATAGGGACCTATAACACTGCACACACTGATCTCTTATACTGATCATTGTCATCCCATAGGGACCAATAACACTGTACACACTGATCTCTTATACTGATCATTGTTATCCCATAGGGACCAATAACACTGTACACACTGATCTCTTATACTGATCATTGTTATCCCATAGGGACCAATAACACTGCACACACTGATCTCTTATACTGATCATTGTTATCCCATAGGGACCTATAACACCGTACACACTGATCTCTTATACTGATCATTGTTATCCCATAGGGACCAATAACACTGTACACACTGATCTCTTATACTGATCATTGTTATCCCATAGGGACCAATAACACTGCACACACTGATCTCTTATACTGATCATTGTTATCCCATAGGGACCAATAACACTGTACACACTGATCTCTTATACTGATCATTGTTATCCCATAGGGACCAATAACACTGTACACACTGATCTCTTATACTGATCATTGTTATCCCATAGGGACCAATAACACTGCACACACTGATCTCTTATACTGATCATTGTTATCCCATAGGGACCTATAACACTGCACACACTGATCTCTCATGCTGATCACTGGCGTGTATTAACACGCCTGTGATCAGTGTTATCGGCGCTTAACTGCTCCTGCCTGGATCTCAGGCACGGAGCAGTCATTCGTCGATCGGACACCAAGGAGGCAGGTAAGGTCCCTCCTGGTGTCCTGTAAGCTGTTCGGGACGCCGCGATTTCCCTGCCGCGGTCCCGAACAGCCCAACTAAGCAGCCAGGATAGTTTCACTTTCACTTCAGACGCGGCGGTCAGCTTTGATCGCCGCGTCTGAAGGGTTAATACAGGGCATCACCGCGATCGGTGATGTCCTGTATTAGCCGTGGGTCCCTGCCGTTAATAGCCACCGGGACCGACCCGATATGCTGCGGGGACACCGTGTGACCCCACAGCATATCGCGGGAGCCGGCGGAGGACGTAAATATATGTCCTTCGTCGTTAAGTGGTAAATAGAAATAATTTACAAATCTGTTTAACTTTCTGGAGACAGTTGATATGTAAAAACAATTTTTTTCTGGATAATCCCTTTAATACGGAGTGAGAGGGGACGAGGCCGATGGGGAGAGAAGATTTATTGGGGGGGGGGGAGAAGACATCAGTGCAGGAGTGGGAGGAATGCAGAACGAGCAGCCTATAACTGCTGGGGCTTCAGGAGATTGGGAAAGCTGGTTGGCACACAGTATGCATGAAACCCAGCTTTCCCAAAGAGCTCCATTATGGCTTCTTTACTAGACAGATATTCTCTTCAGGAGACTGGGAAAGCTGGGAAAATACCTGGATGATAATAAAGATAGGGCTTTTCTCATATGGGGATCAGTTCTAGGATCTAGGATTTTTTAACACATTAAGGACAAAGGGCGTTCCTGTACACCCTCGTCCCGCTCCCCTTCAATGACGCGGGCTCAGGACCTGCATGCGCATCATAGCGGGCTGGTCCGGGTGGCTACCAGATCACCGATCACCATGAGGCCCAGCATTAAACATACTAAAATAAAACCTATATAAATTAGGTATCCTTGTAACCGTATGGACCTACAGAATAAAGAAAAGGGATCATTTTTACTGAAAAGTGCACTGCGTAAAATCCGAAGCCCCCAAAAGTTGCAAAATGGCATTTTTTATTTTTTTTTTCAATTGTGCCCCACAAATATTTTTTTCTGGTTTTGCCGTAGATTTTTTTGTGAAATGATTGATGTAATTACAAAGTAAAATTGGTGGCGCAAAAAAACAAACAAGCCCCTATCTAGGTCTGGAGGTGGAAAATTTAAAGTGTTACGATTTTTAGAAGGTGAGGAGTAGAGATGAGCGAACTTACAGTAAATTCGATTCGTCACGAACTTCTCGGCTCGGCGCGCCGAGCCGAGAAGTTCGTGACGAATCGAATTTACTGTAAGTTCGCTCATCTCTAGTGAGGAGGAAAAAACTAAAATGCAAAAATGAGAAAACTCGGTCACCGATCGCCCCCTATGAGCGGCCATTGCTCCAACCTTTTGTTCCTCTGGTTATTTTTTTCCAGACTGTTTATGTGGTAGTGCGATGAGCGGCGCAGGGAAGGCGCAGTGCCCAGAAGAGTTGACATAGGAGCACCTGGAGCCGGGGTTGTCCGAGGAGACGCTGGCAGCTATTTTAGACCCAGCAGCAAGTGGATCTATATGATTTAATTGAGTGGATTAACACAGAGATCTGGTATCAGCGTGCCATGACACCCCCTGAAGGACAGTTTGAGGAGTCCACCCCCCACCCCCCATCCTGAATACACAGAGCAGGGACCTCGGGGTCAGTAGCATTCCCTGACTGTCGCCAGCAGCTGCCCCTACAGGCATGGAAATGAGACATTAAAGGATTAGGGGAGGACGGCAGCGTCCAGGGGTTCTGTGCCGCTCTCCTTTCGGCAGGCGGATATATTTGGACTGCATTCCTCAGGTGCCATTCTCCTGGGTGCCTGCTGCACCGCCGGGGGGTGAGTGCTCCGAGGCTGTGGGCTTACTCACTGGAGGGAGAGTGACATAACCAGTTGCGGGGTTGGAGTGTCTAACACTGGCATCATTCATACAAATATAGATAACATGGGGGGGGGGGGGGGGGACAGGTTCAGATTGGGGCCTGTCTAGTGCTGTGGGGACTGCGCTTCCACCTGACATAGGAAGGGGGCATTTATTTACCAAACACCATCAATGTCTGATAGGAGATAATCAGTACAGCTATATATATATATACAGTGATCCCTCAACTTACAATGGCCTCAGCATACAATAGTTTCAACATATAATGGTATTCTGGACCATTGTAAGTTGAAACCAGGCTCAACATACAATGTACGGACAGTCCAGATCTGTGAAACGTGTCAATGGCTGGAAGAACCGACCAATCAGAATGAGTATTCACCTGTATTACTGAAGTGAATGCACTGACTGGTGTCTGGTAGCGCCTCCTACAGTACAGGGAGGTATTATATGTTCTGTACTCTTTACCCATATTACTGAAGTGTATGCACTGACTGGTGTCTGGTAGCGCCTCCTACAGTACAGGGAGGTATTACATGTTCTCTCTACTCTTTACCTGTATTACTGAAGTGTATGCACTGACTGGTGTCTGGTAGCGCCCCTACAGTACAGGGAGGTATTACATGTTCTGTACTCTTTACCTGTATTACTGAAGTGTATGCACTGACTGGTGTCTAGTAGCACCCCCTACAGTACAGGGAGGTATTACATGTTCTATATTCCTTACCTGTATTACTGAAGTGTATGCACTGACTGGTGTCTGGTAGCGCCTCCCTACAGTACAGGGAGGTATTACATGTTCTGTACTCTTTACCTGTATTACTAGTGAAGTGTATGCACTGACCGGTGTCTGTTTGCGCCCCCTACAGTACGGGAGGTATTACTGAAGTGTATGCACTGACTGGTGTCTGGTAGCGCCCCCTACAGTACAGGGAGGTATTACATGTTCTGTACTACTCTTTACCTGTATTACTGAAGTGTATGCACTGACTGGTGTCTGGTAGCGCCCCCTACGGTACAGGGAGGTATTACATGTTCTGTACTCTTTACCTGTATTACTGAAGTGTATGCACTGACTGGTGTCTGGTAGCGCCCCCTACAGTACAGGGAGGTATTACATGTTGTGTACTCTTTACCTGTATTACTGAAGTGTATGCACTGACTGGTGTCTGGTAGCGCCCCCTACAGTACAGGGAGGTATTACATGTTCTGTACTCTTTACCTGTATTACTGAAGTGTATGCACTGACTGGTGTCTGGTAGCGCCCCCTACAGTACAGGGAGGTATTACATGTTCTGTACTCTTTACCTGTATTACTGAAGTGTATGCACTGACTGGTGTCTGATAGCGCCCCCTACAGTACAGGGAGGTATTACATGTTCTGTACTCTTTACATCTATTACTGAAGTGTATGCACTGACTGGTGTCTGGTAGCGCCCCCTACAGTACAGGGAGGTATTACTTGTTCTGTATTCTTTACCTGTATTACTGAAGTGTATGCACTGACTGGTGTCTGGTAGTGCCCCCTACAGTACAGGGAGGTATTACATGTTCTGTACTCTTTACCGGTATTACTGAAGTGTATGCACTGACTGTTGTCTGGTAGCGCCCCCTACCGTACAGGGAGGTATTACATGTTCTGCACTCTTTACCTGTATTACTGAAGTGTATGCACTGACTGGTGTCTGGTAGTGCCCCCTATAGTACAGAGAGGTATTATATGTTCTGTACTCTTTACCTGTATTACTGAAGTGTATACACTGACTGGTGTCTGGTAGCGCCCCCTACAGTACAGGGAGGTATTACATGCTCTGTACTCTTTACCTGTATTACTGAAGAGTATGCACTGACTGGTGTCTGGTAGTGCCCCCTAAAGTACAGAGAGGTATTACATGTTCTGTACTCTTTACCTGTATTACTGAAGTGTATGCACTGACTGGTGTCTGGTAGCGCCCCCTACAGTACAGGGAGGTATTACATGTTCTGTATTACTGAAGTGTATGCAGTGACTGGTGTCTGGTAGCGCCCCCTACAGTACAGGGAGATATTACATGTTCTGTACTCTTTACATGTATTACTGAAGTGTATGCACTGACTGATGTCTGGTAGCGCCCCCTACACTACAGGGAGGTATTACATGTTCTGTACTCTTTACCTGTATTACTGAAATGTATACACTGACTGGTGTCTGGTAGCGCCCCTACAGTACAGGGAGGTATTATATGTTCTGTACTCTTTACCTGTATTACTGAAGTGTATGCAGTGACTGGTGTCTTGTAGCGCCCCCCACAGTACAATGAGGTATTACATGTGCTGTACTCTTTACCTGTATTACTGAAGTGTATGCACTGACTGGTGTCTGGTAGCGCCCCCTACAGTACAGGGAGGTATTACATGTTCTGTACCTGTACCAGGGTTAGCTGCTCCTTTGGACACCAGGTGAGGGAGGCTCCATGTTACTTTTTTAGGACATTGCGTGTTCTGTACAGGACCCCGAAGAAGCTCCTGTCCTCTACATAGACCAGTGTTTCCCAAGCGGGGTGCCCCCATCTGTTGCAAAACTACAACTCCAAGCATGTCATGCCAGCTGTGTTACCTATGGATAACTATATGTCATGCCAGCCGTGTTACCTATGGATAACTATATGTCATGCCAGCCGTGTTACCTATGGATAACTATATGTCATGCCAGCCGTGTTACCTATGGATAACTATATGTCATGCCAGCCGTGTTACCTATGGATAACTATATGTCATGCCAGCCGTGTTACCTATGGATAACTATATGTCATGCCAGCCGTGTTACCTATGGATAACTATATGTTATGCCAGCCGTGTTACCTATGGATAACTATATGTCATGCCAGCCGTGTTACCTATGGATAACTATATGTCATGCCAGCCGTGTTACCTATAGATAACTATATGTCATGCCAGCCGTGTTACCTATAGATAACTATATGTCATGCCAGCCGTGTTACCTACGGATAACTATATGTCATGCCAGCCGTGTTACCTATAGATAACTATATGTCATGCCAGCTGTGTTACCTATAGATAACTATATGTCATGCCAGCCGTGTTACCTATGGATAACTATATGTCATGCCAGCCGTGTTACCTATGGATAACTATATGTCATGCCAGCCGTGTTACCTATGGATAACTATATGCCATGCCAGCTGTGTTACCTATGGATAACTATATGTCATGCCAGCTGTGTTACCTATGGATAACTATATGTCATGCCAGCCGTGTTACCTATGGATAACTATATGTCATGCCAGCCGTGTTACCTATGGATAACTATATGTCATGCCAGCCGTGTTACCTATGGATAACTATATGTCATGCCAGCCGTGTTACCTATGGATAACTATATGTTATGCCAGCCGTGTTACCTATGGATAACTATATGTCATGCCAGCCGTGTTACCTATGGATAACTATATGTCATGCCAGCCGTGTTACCTATAGATAACTATATGTCATGCCAGCTGTGTTACCTATAGATAACTATATGTCATGCCAGCCGTGTTACCTACGGATAACTATATGTCATGCCAGCCGTGTTACCTATAGATAACTATATGTCATGCCAGCTGTGTTACCTATAGATAACTATATGTCATGCCAGCCGTGTTACCTATGGATAACTATATGTCATGCCAGCCGTGTTACCTATGGATAACTATATGTCATGCCAGCCGTGTTACCTATGGATAACTATATGTCATGCCACCTGTGTTACCTATGGATAACTATATGCCATGCCAGCTGTGTTACCTATGGATAACTATATGTCATGCCAGCCGTGTTACCTATGGATAACTATATGTCATGCCACCTGTGTTACCTATGGATAACTATATGTCATGCCAGCTGTGTTACCTATGGATAACTAAATGTCATGCCAGCTGTGTTACCTATGGATAACTATATGTCATGCCAGCTGTGTTACCTATGGATAACTATATGTCATGCCAGCCGTGTTACCTATATATAACTATATGTCATGCCAGCCGTGTTACCTATGGATAACTATATGTCATGCCAGCCGTGTTACCTATGGATAACTATATGTCATGCCAGCCGTGTTACCTATGGATAACTATATGTCATGCCAGCCGTGTTACCTACGGATAACTATATGTCATGCCAGATGTGTTACCTATGGATAACTATATGTCATGCCAGCTGTGTTACCCAAAGATAACTATATGTCATGCCAGCTGTGTTACCTATGGATAACTATATGTCATGCCAGATGTGTTACCTATGGATAACTATATGTCATGCCAGCTGTGTTACCCAAAGATAACTATATGTCATGCCAGCCGTGTTACCTATGGATAACTATATGTCATGCCAGCTGTGTTACCTATAGATAACTATATGCCATGCCAGCTGTGTTACCTATAGATAACTATATGTCATGCCAGCCGTGTTACCTATAGATAACTATATGCCATGCCAGCTGTGTTACCTATAGATAACTATAAGTCATGCCAGCTGTGTTACCTATAGATAACTATATGTCATGCCAGCTGTGTTACCTATAGATAACTATAAGTCATGCCAGCTGTGTTACCTATAGATAACTATATGTCATGCCAGCTGTGTTACCTATAGATAACTATATGTCATGCCAGCCGTGTTACCTATAGATAACTATATGTCATGCCAGCTGTGTTACCTATAGATAACTATAAGTCATGTCAGCTGTGTTACCTATGGATAACTATATGTCATGCCAGCTGTGTTACCTATGGATAACTATATGTCATGCCAGCTGTGTTACCTATATATAACTATATGTCATGCCAGCTGTGTTACCTATGGATAACTATATGTCATGCCAGCTGTGTTACCTATATATAACTATATGTCATGCCAGCTGTGTTACCTATGGATAACTATATGTCATGCCAGCTGTGTTACCTATATATAACTATATGTCATGCCAGCTGTGTTACCTATGGATAACTATATGTCATGCCAGCTGTGTTACCTATGGATAACTATATGTCATGCCAGCTGTGTTACCTATATATAACTATATGTCATGCCAGCTGTGTTACCTATGGATAACTATATGTCATGCCAGCTGTGTTACCTATGGATAACTATATGTCATGCCAGCCGTGTTACCTATGGATAACTATATGTCATGCCAGCCGTGTTACCTATGGATAACTATATGTCATGCCAGCCGTGTTACCTATGGATAACTATATGTTATGCCAGCCGTGTTACCTATGGATAACTATATGTCATGCCAGCCGTGTTACCTATGGATAACTATATGTCATGCCAGCTGTGTTACCTATAGATAACTATATGTCATGCCAGCCGTGTTACCTACGGATAACTATATGTCATGCCAGCCGTGTTACCTATAGATAACTATATGTCATGCCAGCTGTGTTACCTATAGATAACTATATGTCATGCCAGCCGTGTTACCTATGGATAACTATATGTCATGCCAGCCGTGTTACCTATGGATAACTATATGTCATGCCAGCCGTGTTACCTATGGATAACTATATGTCATGCCACCTGTGTTACCTATGGATAACTATATGTCATGCCAGCTGTGTTACCTATGGATAACTAAATGTCATGCCAGCTGTGTTACCTATGGATAACTATATGTCATGCCAGCTGTGTTACCTATGGATAACTATATGTCATGCCAGCCGTGTTACCTATATATAACTATATGTCATGCCAGCCGTGTTACCTATGGATAACTATATGTCATGCCAGCCGTGTTACCTATGGATAACTATATGTCATGCCAGCCGTGTTACCTATGGATAACTATATGTCATGCCAGCCGTGTTACCTACGGATAACTATATGTCATGCCAGATGTGTTACCTATGGATAACTATATGTCATGCCAGCTGTGTTACCCAAAGATAACTATATGTCATGCCAGCTGTGTTACCTATGGATAACTATATGTCATGCCAGATGTGTTACCTATGGATAACTATATGTCATGCCAGCTGTGTTACCCAAAGATAACTATATGTCATGCCAGCTGTGTTACCTATAGATAACTATATGTCATGCCAGCGGTGTTACCTATAGATAACTATATGCCATGCCAGCTGTGTTACCTATGGATAACTATATGTCATGCCAGCTGTGTTACCTATAGATAACTATATGCCATGCCAGCTGTGTTACCTATAGATAACTATATGTCATGCCAGCCGTGTTACCTATAGATAACTATATGCCATGCCAGCTGTGTTACCTATAGATAACTATAAGTCATGCCAGCTGTGTTACCTATAGATAACTATAAGTCATGCCAGCTGTGTTACCTATAGATAACTATATGTCATGCCAGCTGTGTTACCTATAGATAACTATATGTCATGCCAGCCGTGTTACCTATAGATAACTATATGTCATGCCAGCTGTGTTACCTATAGATAACTATAAGTCATGTCAGCTGTGTTACCTATGGATAACTATATGTCATGCCAGCTGTGTTACCTATGGATAACTATATGTCATGCCAGCTGTGTTACCTATATATAACTATATGTCATGCCAGCTGTGTTACCTATGGATAACTATATGTCATGCCAGCTGTGTTACCTATATATAACTATATGTCATGCCAGCTGTGTTACCTATGGATAACTATATGTCATGCCAGCTGTGTTACCTATAGATAACTATATGTCATGCCAGCTGTGTTACCTATATATAACTATATGTCATGCCAGCTGTGTTACCTATGGATAACTATATGTCATGCCAGCTGTGTTACCTATGGATAACTATATGTCATGCCAGCTGTGTTACCTATATATAACTATATGTCATGCCAGCTGTGTTACCTATGGATAACTATATGTCATGCCAGCTGTGTTACCTATATATAACTATATGTCATGCCAGCTGTGTTACCTATGGATAACTATATGTCATGCCAGCTGTGTTACCTATGGATAACTATATGTCATGCCATCTGTGTTACCTATGGATAACTATATGTCATGCCAGCTGTTTTACCTATGGATAACTATATGTCATGCCAGCTGTGTTACCTATGGATAACTATATGTCATGTCAGCTGTGTTACCTATGGATAACTATATGTCATGTCAGCCGTGTTACCTATGGATAACTATATGTCATGCCAGCCGTGTTACCTATGGATAACTATATGTCATGCCAGCCGTGTTACCTATGGATAACTATATGCCATGCCAGCTGTGTTACCTATGGATAACTATATGTCATGCCAGCTGTGTTACCTATGGATAACTATATGTCATGCCAGCTGTGTTACCTATAGATAACTATATGTCATGCCAGCCGTGTTACCTATAGATAACTATATGTCATGCCAGCCGTGTTACCTACGGATAACTATATGTCATGCCAGCCGTGTTACCTATAGATAACTATATGTCATGCCAGCCGTGTTACCTATAGATAACTATATGTCATGCCAGCCGTGTTACCTATGGATAACTATATGTCATGCCAGCCGTGTTACCTATGGATAACTATATGTCATGCCAGCCGTGTTACCTATGGATAACTATATGCCATGCCAGCTGTGTTACCTATGGATAACTATATGTCATGCCAGCCGTGTTACCTATGGATAACTATGTCATGCCAGCCGTGTTACCTATGGATAACTATATGTCATGCCAGCCGTGTTACCTATGGATAACTATATGTTATGCCAGCCGTGTTACCTATGGATAACTATATGTCATGCCAGCCGTGTTACCTATGGATAACTATATGTCATGCCAGCCGTGTTACCTATAGATAACTATATGTCATGCCAGCTGTGTTACCTATAGATAACTATATGTCATGCCAGCCGTGTTACCTACGGATAACTATATGTCATGCCAGCCGTGTTACCTATAGATAACTATATGTCATGCCAGCTGTGTTACCTATAGATAACTATATGTCATGCCAGCCGTGTTACCTATGGATAACTATATGTCATGCCAGCCGTGTTACCTATGGATAACTATATGTCATGCCAGCCGTGTTACCTATGGATAACTATATGTCATGCCAGCCGTGTTACCTATGGATAACTATATGTCATGCCAGCCGTGTTACCTACGGATAACTATATGTCATGCCAGATGTGTTACCTATGGATAACTATATGTCATGCCAGCTGTGTTACCCAAAGATAACTATATGTCATGCCAGCTGTGTTACCTATGGATAACTATATGTCATGCCAGATGTGTTACCTATGGATAACTATATGTCATGCCAGCTGTGTTACCCAAAGATAACTATATGTCATGCCAGCCGTGTTACCTATGGATAACTATATGTCATGCCAGCTGTGTTACCTATAGATAACTATATGCCATGCCAGCTGTGTTACCTATAGATAACTATATGTCATGCCAGCCGTGTTACCTATAGATAACTATATGCCATGCCAGCTGTGTTACCTATAGATAACTATAAGTCATGCCAGCTGTGTTACCTATAGATAACTATATGTCATGCCAGCTGTGTTACCTATAGATAACTATAAGTCATGCCAGCTGTGTTACCTATAGATAACTATATGTCATGCCAGCTGTGTTACCTATAGATAACTATATGTCATGCCAGCCGTGTTACCTATAGATAACTATATGTCATGCCAGCTGTGTTACCTATAGATAACTATATGTCATGCCAGCCGTGTTACCTATAGATAACTATATGTCATGCCAGCCGTGTTACCTATAGATAACTATATGTCATGCCAGCCGTGTTACCTATAGATAACTATATGTCATGCCAGCCGTGTTACCTATAGATAACTATATGTCATGCCAGCTGTGTTACCTATAGATAACTATATGTCATGCCAGCCGTGTTACCTATAGATAACTATATGTCATGCCAGCTGTGTTACCTATAGATAACTATAAGTCATGTCAGCTGTGTTACCTATGGATAACTATATGTCATGCCAGCTGTGTTACCTATGGATAACTATATGTCATGCCAGCTGTGTTACCTATATATAACTATATGTCATGCCAGCTGTGTTACCTATGGATAACTATATGTCATGCCAACTGTGTTACCTATATATAACTATATGTCATGCCAGCTGTGTTACCTATGGATAACTATATGTCATGCCAGCTGTGTTACCTATATATAACTATATGTCATGCCAGCTGTGTTACCTATGGATAACTATATGTCATGCCAGCTGTGTTACCTATGGATAACTATATGTCATGCCAGCTGTGTTACCTATATATAACTATATGTCATGCCAGCTGTGTTACCTATGGATAACTATATGTCATGCCAGCTGTGTTACCTATGGATAACTATATGTCATGCCAGCCGTGTTACCTATGGATAACTATATGTCATGCCAGCCGTGTTACCTATGGATAACTATATGTCATGCCAGCCGTGTTACCTATGGATAACTATATGTTATGCCAGCCGTGTTACCTATGGATAACTATATGTCATGCCAGCCGTGTTACCTATGGATAACTATATGTCATGCCAGCTGTGTTACCTATAGATAACTATATGTCATGCCAGCCGTGTTACCTACGGATAACTATATGTCATGCCAGCCGTGTTACCTATAGATAACTATATGTCATGCCAGCTGTGTTACCTATAGATAACTATATGTCATGCCAGCCGTGTTACCTATGGATAACTATATGTCATGCCAGCCGTGTTACCTATGGATAACTATATGTCATGCCAGCCGTGTTACCTATGGATAACTATATGTCATGCCACCTGTGTTACCTATGGATAACTATATGTCATGCCAGCCGTGTTACCTATGGATAACTAAATGTCATGCCAGCTGTGTTACCTATGGATAACTATATGTCATGCCAGCTGTGTTACCTATGGATAACTATATGTCATGCCAGCCGTGTTACCTATATATAACTATATGTCATGCCAGCCGTGTTACCTATGGATAACTATATGTCATGCCAGCCGTGTTACCTATGGATAACTATATGTCATGCCAGCCGTGTTACCTATGGATAACTATATGTCATGCCAGCCGTGTTACCTACGGATAACTATATGTCATGCCAGATGTGTTACCTATGGATAACTATATGTCATGCCAGCTGTGTTACCCAAAGATAACTATATGTCATGCCAGCTGTGTTACCTATGGATAACTATATGTCATGCCAGATGTGTTACCTATGGATAACTATATGTCATGCCAGCTGTGTTACCCAAAGATAACTATATGTCATGCCAGCTGTGTTACCTATAGATAACTATATGTCATGCCAGCTGTGTTACCTATAGATAACTATATGCCATGCCAGCTGTGTTACCTATGGATAACTATATGTCATGCCAGCTGTGTTACCTATAGATAACTATATGCCATGCCAGCTGTGTTACCTATAGATAACTATATGTCATGCCAGCCGTGTTACCTATAGATAACTATATGCCATGCCAGCTGTGTTACCTATAGATAACTATAAGTCATGCCAGCTGTGTTACCTATAGATAACTATAAGTCATGCCAGCTGTGTTACCTATAGATAACTATATGTCATGCCAGCTGTGTTACCTATAGATAACTATATGTCATGCCAGCCGTGTTACCTATAGATAACTATATGTCATGCCAGCTGTGTTACCTATAGATAACTATAAGTCATGTCAGCTGTGTTACCTATGGATAACTATATGTCATGCCAGCTGTGTTACCTATGGATAACTATATGTCATGCCAGCTGTGTTACCTATATATAACTATATGTCATGCCAGCTGTGTTACCTATGGATAACTATATGTCATGCCAGCTGTGTTACCTATATATAACTATATGTCATGCCAGCTGTGTTACCTATGGATAACTATATGTCATGCCAGCTGTGTTACCTATAGATAACTATATGTCATGCCAGCTGTGTTACCTATATATAACTATATGTCATGCCAGCTGTGTTACCTATGGATAACTATATGTCATGCCAGCTGTGTTACCTATGGATAACTATATGTCATGCCAGCTGTGTTACCTATATATAACTATATGTCATGCCAGCTGTGTTACCTATGGATAACTATATGTCATGCCAGCTGTGTTACCTATATATAACTATATGTCATGCCAGCTGTGTTACCTATGGATAACTATATGTCATGCCAGCTGTGTTACCTATGGATAACTATATGTCATGCCAGCTGTGTTACCTATGGATAACTATATGTCATGCCAGCTGTTTTACCTATGGATAACTATATGTCATGCCAGCTGTGTTACCTATGGATAACTATATGTCATGCCAGCTGTGTTACCTATGGATAACTATATGTCATGCCAGCTGTGTTACCTATGGATAACTATATGTCATGTCAGCTGTGTTACCTATGGATAACTATATGTCATGTCAGCCG
This sequence comes from Hyla sarda, assembly GCF_029499605.1. Classification (NCBI taxonomy): domain Eukaryota; kingdom Metazoa; phylum Chordata; class Amphibia; order Anura; family Hylidae; genus Hyla; species Hyla sarda. The sequence goes on from NC_079193.1 coordinate 382,853,360, forward strand.
TGTTACCTATGGATAACTATATGTCATGCCAGCTGTGTTACCTATGGATAACTATATGTCATGCCAGCTGTGTTACCTATGGATAACTATATGTCATGCCAGCTGTTTTACCTATGGATAACTATATGTCATGCCAGCTGTGTTACCTATGGATAACTATATGTCATGCCAGCTGTGTTACCTATGGATAACTATATGTCATGCCAGCCGTGTTACCTATGGATAACTATATGTCATGCCAGCCGTGTTACCTATGTATAACTATATGTCATGCCAGCCGTGTTACCTATGTATAACTATATGTCATGTCAGCCGTGTTACCTATGGATAACTATATGTCATGCCAGCTGTGTTACCTATGGATAACTATATGTCATGCCAGCCGTGTTACCTATGGATAACTATATGTCATGCCAGCTGTGTTACCTATGGATAACTATATGTCATGCCAGCTGTGTTACCTATGGATAACTATATGTCATGCCAGCCGTGTTACCTATAGATAACTATATGTCATGCCAGCTGTGTTACCTATAGATAACTATATGTCATGCCAGCCGTGTTACTTATGGATAACTATATGTCATCCCAGCTGTGTTACCTATAGATAACTATATGTCATGTCAGCTGTGTTACCTATGGATAACTATATGTCATGCCAGCTGTGTTACCTATGGATAACTATATGTCATGCCAGCTGTGTTACCTATAGATAACTATATGTCATGCCAGCCGTGTTACCTATAGATAACTATATGTCATGCCAGCTGTGTTACCTATAGATAACTATATGTCATCCCAGCTGTGTTACCTATAGATAACTATATGTCATCCCAGCTGTGTTACCTATAGATAACTATATGTCATGCCAGCTGTGTTACCTATAGATAACTATATGTCATGCCAGCTGTGTTACTTATGGATAACTATATGTCATCCCAGCTGTGTTACCTATAGATAACTATATGTCATGCCAGCTGTGTTACCTATAGATAACTATATGTCATGCCAGCTGTGTTACTTATGGATAACTATATGTCATCCCAGCTGTGTTACCTATAGATAACTTTATGTCATGCCAGCCGTGTTACCTATGGATAACTATATGTCATGCCAGCTGTGCTACCTATGGATAACTATATGTCATGCCAGCTGTGCCACTTTGGGTATCATACAGTGATTATTATACACGAGGACTGATAGACTGAGCTTCAGGTATTTTCTGGTAATAATTGTGATAACGCAGACGTGAACTGTAATTGTCCATGAACGATACCACAAAAAAAGTGCCAAGTGTAACAAAGCCTGTGCCAACACAGTGAACTCCGTGTGTAATACCGAGTATGACCGCGACAACTGTAATATTCCATCAGATACCACATGTTCAGTGCTGGTGCCAAGTAGATTTATTCCGGTCTGATACCAACACTGGTTTACTTGGCATCAGATCTGGTATTTTACACCTGCACCATTATAGTTGGGATCACAGCTCTGAAGTGGCTCAGTGCCCGCTGTGATAAGACGCCCGCTGTCCTGAACCTGACGGCCACCATTCACCCTGCTCCAATATCAGCATCATCTAATAATAATAATGATAATACTAAGAATCTGCATTGTATATTACTCCTCAAACATCTAATAATAATAAATAATAATAATAAATAATAATCTGCATTGTATATTAGACTCCTCAATAATATAATATAATAATAATCTGCATTGTATATTAGACTCCTCAATAATATAATATAATAATAATCTGCATTGTATATTAGACTCCTCAAACATCTAATAATAATAAATAATAATAATAAATAATAATCTGCATTGTATATTAGACTCCTCAATAATATAATAATAATAATGATCTGTATAATATATTAAGACTCCTCAATCATCTAATAATAATAATAATGATAATACTAAGAATCTGCATTGTATATTAGACTCCTCAATCATCTAATAATAATAATAATAATAATCTGCATTGTATATTAGACTCCTCAATAATATAATAATAATAATAATCTACATTGTATATTAGACTCCTCAATAATATACAGTGACCCCCCCGACCTACGATGGCCCCGACATACGATAATTTCAACATGCGATGGCCTCTCAGAGGCATCATCAACATACGATGCTTTTGTATGTCGGGGCCATCGCATAAACGGCTATCCTCCAGCGCAGACTGCTTCAGCTGCCCCCGTATAGCCGTTTACGGTGCCCTGTGTGCTCCGCTGACGATCACTTACCTGTCCTCGGGGCTCCGGCGCGTCCTCTAAAGGATCCCCTGCATCGTCGGCGCTCTCCATCGTCGTCATCACGTCGCTGCGCACGCCGTCCCGTCATCCAATAGGAGCGGCGTGCATAGCGTCGTGATGGCGGCGACGGAGAGCGAGGATGCCGGGGAAGCAGAGGCCTTGCCGGAGCGTCGGGGACACCTCAGGGACGTGGCGACAGCGATGGACGGCGACATCCAGGGCAGCGGTGACGAGCGGTGACGGTCCGGAGCGGCGGGGACAGGTGAGTATAACCTCCAATACCAGTGGTCTTCAACCTGCGGACCTCCAGATGTTGCAAAACTACAACACCCAGCATGCCCGGACAGCCGTTGGCTGTCCGGGCATGCTGGGTGTTGTAGTTTTGCAACATCTGGAGGTCCACAGGTTGTAGACCACTGTCCTATACTTTACATTGCACGGATCCCTCAACATACGATGGTGTCAACAAACGATGGTCCATTTGGAACGGATTACCATCGTATGTTGAGGGACCACTAATAATAATCTCCATTGTATATTAGACTCAATAATAATAATAATAATGATAATCAATGATAATAAACAACGATTAATCTGGGCCCCCATTAGGACGCTGGGTTTTTGCCACACAGGACTAGAGACAGCAAGTCCTGGAAAAAAGGGGAAAAGTTTTTTTTTTCCCAAAGAGGTTTTTTTTTTCTTTTTTCAAAGAAATAAAAAACAAAAAACAAAAGCAAAAGGAAGTAAGATAATTGTTCTTTTATAATGATAAAAAAAAATAGTTTATTTCATGGTAAGCAATATATATATATATATAACATTTAGGCCTTCATGAAAGACGTCTGAGAATCTCCAGTCCGACATGAAGACAAATCCTGGAATAAAATTCAAACCCCAACAATTTAATTTTCAATATGCATTCCGGCCTCTAGGGGCGCTGTAGGGAAAAGGTTTAGTTTAGTTTGGTGGTGGCCGGGCTCCATCGTGTTGGTATTACAGAAGATGATTGGTCCTGTTCTCACGGATCGGCCTTAATGGACATTTATTTATCCGATTCCTATTAATGGTCACCCCCATTAGATAATGTTCTCCTACCCCATCACAGATAATGTTCTCCCCTATTACAGATAATGTTCCCCATCACAGATAATGTTCTCCCCCATCACAGATAATGTTCTCCCCCATCACAGATAATGTTCTCTCCCCCATCACAGATAATGTTCTCCCCCATCACAGATAATGTTCTCTCCCCCATCACAGATAATGTTCTCTCCCCCATCACAGATAATGTTCTCCCCCATCACAGATAATGTTCTCCCCATCACAGATAATGTTCTCTCCCCCATCACAGATAATGTTCTCCCCCATCACAGATAATGTTCTCCCCTATTACAGATAATGTTCTCCCCCATCACAGATAATGTTCTCCTCCATCAGAGATAATGTTCTCCCCTATTACAGATAATGTTCCCCATCACAGATAATGTTCTCCCCTATTACAGATAATGTTCCCCATCACCGATAATGTTCTCTCCTATTACAGATAATGTTCCCCATCACAGATAATGTTCTCTCCCCCATCACAGATAATGTTCTCCTCCACATCACAGATAATGTTCTCCCCTATTACAGATAATGTTCTCCTCCATCACAGATAATGTTCTCCCCTATTACAGATAATGTTCCCCATCACAGATAATGTTGTCCCCCATCACAGATAATGTTCTCCTCCCTCACAGATAATGTTCTCCCCTATTACAGATAATGTTCCCCATCACAGATAATGTTCCCCATCACAGATAATGTTCTCCTCCCTCACAGATAATGTTCTCCCCCATCACAGATAATGTTCTCCTCCCTCACAGATAATGTTCTCCCCTATTACAGATAATGTTCCCCATCACAGATAATGTTCCCCATCACAGATAATGTTGTCCCCCATCACAGATAATGTTCTCCTCCCTCACAGATAATGTTCTCCCCTATTACAGATAATGTTCCCCATCACAGATAATGTTCCCCATCACAGATAATGTTCCCCATCACAGATAATGTTCTCCTCCCTCACAGATAATGTTCTCCCCCATCACAGATAATGTTCTCCTCCCTCACAGATAATGTTCTCCCCTATTACAGATAATGTTCCCCTCATCACAGATAATGTTCTCCTCCCTCACAGATAATGTTCCCCATCACAGATAATGTTCCCCATCACAGATAATGTTCTCCACCCTCACAGATAATGTTCTCCCCCCTCACAGATAATGTTCTTCTCCCTCACAGATAATGTTCTCCCCTATAACAGATAATGTTCCCCTCCATCACAGATAATGTTCTCCTCCATCACAGATAATGTTCTCCCACATCACAGATAATGTTCTCCTACCCCATCACAGATAATGTTCTCCCTGATTACAGATAATGTTCCCCATCACAGAATATTCTCCTCCATCACAGATAATGTTGTCCCCCATTACAGATAATGTTCTCCCCTATTACAGATAATGTCCCCCTATCACAGATAATGTTCTCTCCCCATCACAGATAACGTTCTCCTCCCCATCACAGATAATGTTCTCCCCATCACAGATAATGTTCTCTCCTATTACAGATAATGTTCCCCATCACAGAATATTCTCCTCCTTCACAGATAATGTTGTCCCCCATTACAGATAATGTTCTCCCCTTTAACAGATAATGTCCCCCTATCACAGATAATGTTCTCTCCCATCACAGATAACGTTCTCCTCCCCATCACAGATAATGTTCTCCCCATCACAGATAATGTTCTCTCCTATTACAGATAATGTCCCGCTATCACAGATAATGTTCTCTCCCCATCACAGATAACATTCTCCTCCCCATCACAGATAATGTTCTTCTCCCAATCACAGATAATGTTCTCTCCTATTACAGATAATGTTCCCCTCCCATCACAGATAATGTTCTCCTCTATGACAGATAATGCTCCCCTCCATCACAGATAATGGTCACTTCTCATACCAGATAATGTTCCCCCCATCACAGATAATGTTCTCTCTCATCACAGATAATGTTCTCCCCCATCACAGATACTGTTCTCCCCCATCACAGATAATGTTTTCTCCCCAATCACAGATAATGTTCTCACCTATTACAGATAATGCCCCCCCATCACAGATAATGTTCTCCCCCATCGCAGAAAATGTTCTCCCCCATCATAGATAATGTTCTCTCCCCATCACAGATAATGTTCTCACCTATTACAGATAATGCCCCCCCCATCGCAGATAATGTTCTACTCCATCACATATAATGTTCTCTCCCCATTACACATAATGCCCCACCCTATCACAGATAATGTTCTCCCCCATCACAGATAATGGTCTCTTCCCATCACAGTTAATGTTCTCACCTATTACAGATAATGTTCTCCTCCCCATCACAGATAATGTTCTCTCTTCCATCACATATAATGTTCTCTCCTCCATCACAGATAATGTTCTCTCCTCCATCACAGATAATGTTCTCCTCCCCCATCACAGATAATGTTCTCCTCCCCCATCACAGATACAGTGGTCCCTCAACATACAATGGTAATTCGTTCCAAATGAACCATTGTTAGTTGAAACCATCGTATGTTGAGGGATCCGTGCAATGTAAAGTATAGGAAGTTATACTCACCTGTCCCCGCCGCCCTGGACCGTCACCACTGCCCTGGATGTCTCCCTCCATCGCTGTCGCCGCATCCCCAGGGTGTCCCCGCCACTCCGGAACATCTCTGCTGGCCGGTATCAGCCCTCTTCATCGCCGTCATCACGTTGCTGTGCACACCGCTCCTAATGGATGACGGGACGGCCAGCGCGGCGACGTGATGACAACGAAGGAGAGTGACGGCAATGCAGGGGATCCCGAAGATGACGGTCCGGAACGTCAGGGACAGGTGAGTGGCCATCACCGGACCACACGGGGCACCTTAAACGACTATCCGACTGCAACTGAAGCAGCCGGATAACCCTTTATGCGATGGCCCCGACATAAATAAGCATCGTATGTTGAAATTATCAAATGTCAGGGCCATCGCAGGTCGGGGGATCGCTGTAATCTTCTCTTCTTTTTCTCTCAGATAACGTTCTCCCCTCCATCACAGATAATGTTCTCCTCCCTCACAGATAAGGTTCTCCCCATCACAGATAAGGTTCTCCCCTCCATCACAGATAATGTTCTCCCCATCACAGATAAGGTTCTCCCCATCACAGATAATGTTCTCCCCCATCACAGATAATGTTCTCCCCCATCACAGATAATGTTCTCCTCCCCCATCACAGATAATGTTTTCTCCCCAATCACAGATAATGTTCTCACCTATTACAGATAATGCCCCCCCATCACAGAAAATGTCCTCCCCCATCATAGATAATGTTCTCCCCCATCACAGATAATGTTCTCCCCATCACAGATAATGTTCTCTCCTCCATCACAGATAATGTTTTCTCCCCAATCACAGATAATGTTCTCACCTATTACAGATAATGCCCCCCCCCCATCACAGAAAATGTCCTCCCCCATCATAGATAATGTTCTCGGCCCATCACAGATAATGTTCTCCCCATCACAGATAATGTCCTCCCCATACCAGATAATATTCTCTCCCCATCACAGATAATGTTCTCCCCCATCACAGATAATGTTCTCTCCATCACAGATAATGTCCTCCCCATACCAGATAATGTTCTCTCCCCCATAAAAGATAATGTTCTCTCCCCCATCACAGATAATGTTCTCTCCCCCATCACAGATAATGTTCTCTCCCCCATCACAGATAATGGTCTCTCCCAACACAGATAATGTTCTCCCCATCACAGATAATGTTCTCCCCCATCACAGATAATGTTTTCCCCCACCAAAGATAATGGTCTCTTCCCATACCAGATAATGTGCCCCCCCATCAAAGATAATGGTCTCTTCCCATACCAGATAATGTTCTCCCCCATTAAAGATAATGGTCTCTTCCCATACCAGATAATGTTCTCTCCCCATCAAAGATAATGTTCTCTCCATCACAGATAATGTTCTCTCCATCACAGATAATGCTCTCCCCCATCACAGATAATGTTCTCTCCCCATCACAGATAATGTTCTCCCCCATCAAAGATAATGGTCTCTTCCCATACTAGATAATGTTCCCCAATCACAGATAATGTTCTCACCTATTACAGATAATGTTCTCCCCATCACAGAAAATGTTCTCCCCCATCATAGATAATGTTCTCTCCCCATCACAGATAATGTCCTCCCCATACCAGATAATGTTCTCTCCCCCATCACAGATAATGTTCTCTCCCCCATAAAAGATAATGTTCTCTCCCCATCACAGATAATGTTCTCCCCCATACCAGATAATGTGCCCCCCCCATCAAAGATAATGGTCTCTTCCCATACCAGATAATGTTCTCCCCCAAAGATAATGGTCTCTTCCCATACTAGATAATGTTCCCCCATCAAAGATAATGTTCTCTCCATCACAGATAATGTTCCCTCCATCACAGATAATGGTCTCTTCCCATCACAGATAATGTTCTCCCCCATCACAGATAATGTTCTCTCCCCATCACAGATAACTTATGTTCTCCCCCCTATCACGGATAATGTTCTCCCCATCACCTTCACATTGTCAACTAGTCACATGACTAACACCTTCACATTGTATATTAGTCACATGACCAACACCTTCACATTGTAAATTAGTCACATGACCAACACCTTCACATTGTATATTAGTCACATGACCAACACCTTCACATTGTATATTAGTCACATGACCAACACCTTCACATTGTATATTAGTCACAGGACCAACACCTTCACATTGTATATTAGTCACATGACCAACACCTTCACATTGTATATTAGTCACATGACCAACACCTTCACATTGTATATTAGTCATGTAATACTAATCTCCTCAATTGCATTATAGTGATATGAACCTAAGTCCTCTGCCTTTTATACTAGTCATGTGACACAAGCTCTATGCATTGTATATCAGTCATGTGACTCGGTCATCTCTATTGTACAATATACGTCATGTGACCTAGCCTTCTATACGGTATTATATAGTGATGTAGCCCCTTCGTCCTCTGTATTGTATATCAGTCATGTGACTTAATGCTCTCTTTTCTACAATATATTAGTCATGTGATCCAATCCTTTGAATAGTCATGTGACTTACTCCTTTGTGCTTTACATTAGTCACATGACTCAATTCTCTGCATTGTATATCAGTCATGTGACCCAGTCCTCTGCATTATATACTAGTCACATGACTCAATTCTCTGCATTGTATATTAGTCATGTGACCCAGTCCTCTGCATTGTACACTAATCACATGACCCAGTCCTCTGCATTGTACACTGATCACATGACCCAGTCCTCTGCATTGTACACTGATCACATGACCCAGTCCTCTGCATTGTACAGTAATCACATGACCCAGTCCTCTGCATTGTACAGTAATCACATGACCCAGTCCTCTGCATTGTATATTAGTCACATGACCCAGTCCTCTGCATTGTACAGTAATCACATGACCCAGTCCTCTGCATTGTACAGTAATCACATGACCCAGTCCTCTGCATTGTACAGTAATCACATGACCCAGTCCTCTGCATTGTACACTAATCACATGACCCAGTCCTCTGCATTATATACTAATCACATGACCCAGTCCTCTGCATTATATACTAATCACATGACCCAGTCCTCTGCATTGTAAACTAATCACATGACCCAGTCCTCTGCATTGTACAGTAATCACATGACCCAGTCCTCTGCATTGTAAACTAATCACATGACTTTGTCCTTTGCATTATATATGTCACATGACCCAGTCCTCTGCATTGTATATTAGTCACATGACCCAGTCCTCTGCATTGTATATTAGTCACATGACCCAGTCCTCTGCATTGTACCCTGATCACATGACCCAGTCCTCTGCATTGTACCCTGATCACATGACCCAGTCCTCTGCATTATACCCTGATCACATGACCCAGTGCCCTGCATTGTACACTGATTACATAACCCAGTCCTCTGCATTGTACAGTAATCACATGACCCAGTCCTCTGCATTGTGCACTAATCACATGACCCAGTCCTCTGCATTGTACATTAATCACATGACCCAGTCCTCTGCATTGTACATTAATCACATGACCCAGTCCTCAGCATTATACCCTGATCACATGACCCAGTGCCCTGCATTGTACACTAATCACATGACTCAGTCCTCTGCATTGTACACTGATTACATGACCCAGTCCTCTGCATTGTACACTGATCACATGACCCAGTCCTCTGCATTGTACACTAATCACATGACCCAGTCCTCTGCATTGTACACTGATCACATGACCCAGTCCTCTGCATTGTGCACTGATCACATGACCCAGTCCTCTGCATTGTACCCTGATCACATGACCCAGTCCTCTGCATTGTACACTAATCACATGACCCAGTCCTCTGCATTGTACACTGATCACATGACCCAGTCCTCTGCATTGTACACTAATCACATGACCCAGTCCTCTGCATTGTACACTGATCACATGACCCAGTCCTCTGCATTGTACACTGATCACATGACCCAGTCCTCTGCATTATACCCTGATCACATAACCCAGTCCTCTGCATTATACCCTGATCACATGACCCAGTGCCCTGCATTGTACACTGATCACATGACCCAGTCCTCTGCATTGTACACTAATCACATGACTCAGTCCTCTGCATTGTACACTGATCACATGACCCAGTCCTCTGCATTGTACACTGATCACATGACCCAGTCCTCTGCATTGTACACTAATCACATGACCCAGTCCTCTGCATTGTACACTGATCACATGACCCAGTCCTCTGCATTATACCCTGATCACATGACCCAGTCCTCTGCATTATACCCTGATCACATGACCCAGTGCCCTGCATTGTACACTGATCACATGACCCAGTCCTCTGCATTGTACACTGATCACATGACCCAGTCCTCTGCATTGTACCCTGATCACGACTCCCTGACCAGCGCACATCTGTGCCTATTACAGGACACGTTCCTCCATATATCTCGTAGCACCGGTTCTGTTTTCAGTCCCAACGTGTGAACTTAGATTTAGACTTTTGTTTAAAACACTTGAGAAACTGGAGCCCCCTGCAGAAATGAGAGGAATGGAATGTTCTATAAACACCCTTGACAGGTCTCCCTTCTCCCCAACATCACTGGGTCATGCCACTTTACTGCCCGGGGGGTGTCCTATTCACCGGGAGCTAATTACGTCTAGGGTGACGCCAGCTGCTGATTGGTTGGCAGCATCACACGGAATGACACGGGGGTATAAGGTTTCCGTGATAAACTGCGACATGTTCTGCCCCTTCTCTGACACCTGGGGCAAGTGTCACCCATACAGGTGCCCGAAGGCTGCGAGCATCAAGTGACCGAGGATGAGGATTACAGATGGGCGCAGCGACAAATCCACATGGAGAGAGACGAGGGCGAAAAACAGACTCTAAAGGGGAACACCGGCGCCCCACAAACTATTACAGTTATATCAGGTTAGGTGGAGTTCTTCTTTAAAGGGGTATTCCAGGAAAAAACTTTATTTTATTTATCAACTGGCTCCAGAAAGTTAAACAGATTTGTAAATTACTTCTATTAAAAAATCTTAATCCTTTCAGTACTTATGAGCTGCTGAAGTTGAGTTGTTCTTTTCTGTCTAAGTGCTCTCTGATGACACCTGTCTCGGGAACTGTCCAGAGTAGAAGCAAATCCCCATAGCAAATCTCTTCTACTCTGTGCAGTTCCCGAGACAAGCAGAGATGTCAGCAGAGAGCACTGTTGCCAGACAGAAAACAACAACTCAACTTCAGCATCTGATAATTATTGGAAGGATTAAGATTTTTTAATAGAAGTAATTTACAAATCTGTTTAACTTTCCGGAGCCAGTTGATATAAAAAAAAAAAGTTTTTTCCTGAAATACCCCTTTAACCCCTTAAAGACTCAGCCCATTTTGGCCTTAAGGACTCAGACAATTACATTTTTACGTTTTCATTTTTTCCTCCTCGTCTTCTAAAAATCATAACTCTTTTATATTTTCATCCACAGACTAGTATGGGGCTTGTTTTTTGCGCAACCAGTTGTCCTTTGTAATGACATCACTCATTATATCATAAAATGTATGGCGCAACCAAAAAACACTATTTTTGTGGGGAAATTAAAACGAAAAACGCAATTTTGCTAATTTTGGAAGGTTACGTTTTCACGCCGTACAATTTATGGTAAAAATGACATGTGTTCTTTATTCTGAGGGTCAATACGATTAAAATGATACCCATTATTACATACTTTTATATTATTGTTGTGCTTAAAAAAATCACAAACTTTTTAACCAAATTAGTACGTTTATAATCCCTTTATTTTGATGACCTCTAACTTTTTTTATTTTTCCGTATAAGCGGCGGTATGGGGGCTCATTTTTTGCGCCATGATCTGCACTTTTTTTTTATACCACATTTGCATCTAAAAAACTTTTAATAAATTTTTTATAATTATTTTTTAATAAAATGTATTAAAAAAGTAGCAATTTTGGACTTTTTTTTTTTCGTTCACGCCGTTCACCGTATGGGATCATTAACATTTTATTTTAATAGTTCGGACATTTACGCACGCGGCGATACCAAATATGTCTATAAAAAAAAAATTTTAAGCTTTTTGGGGGTAAAATAGGAAAAAACGGACGTTTTACTTTTTTATTGGGGGAGGGGATTTTTCACATTTTTTTTACTTTTACTTTTACATTTTTTTTTACACTTGAATAGTCCCCATAGGGGACTATTCATAGCAATACCATGATTTCTAATACTGATCTGTTCTATGTATAGGACATAGAACAGATCAGTATTATCGGTCATCTTCTGTTCTATGCTCGATCACAGACCAGAGCAGGAGACGCCGGGAGCCGTACGGAGGAAGGAGAGGGGACCTCCGTGCGGCGTTCTGAATGATCGGATCCGGCACCTGAGGGGTTAATGGCGGACGCCCGCGAGATCGCGGGCGTCGGCCATTGCCGGCGGGTCCCTGGCTGCGATCAGCAGCCGGGATCAGCCACGCATGACACGGGCATCGCTCCGATGCCCGCGGTTATGCACAGGACGTAAATGTACGTCCTGGTGCGTTAAGTACCACCGCACCAGGACGTACATTTACGTCCTGCGTCCTTAAGGGGTTAAGCTCCATCCCTCTCCCTGCCTTCACACTATTATCTGCACCTGCCTGCCGGACAGTTAAATCATACTTTACCATGACATTGTTCCATGTTTAAAACTCCTGGGCAATCTCCGCAGCTGAGAATAACACTATCAGGAAATGTTTTGAAAGTCCCATTGCATTGGACTTTTGTTTTATCTCCTGATCTGTGTTTCTCTCGGGGTGTGGAGATTGCCCGGGAGTTTTAAACATCCTATTGCCGGCCCAAATCATGGTAAAGTACCGGTATCGGGAGATTCCTGAAGTTTATTTGACATATAAGTAACATAGATACCAAGTTTAATCCAAATATCTCAGCCGTTCCCAAATTATGCTGAAACATATTATATATAATTGCACCATGCAATAACTTTATGTTAAGGAGAGCACTGTTGCCAGACAGAAAAGAACAACTCAACTTCAGCAGCTGATAATTATTGGAAGGGTTAAGAATTTTTAATAGAAGTAATTTACAAATATGTTTAACTTTCTGGAGCCAGTTGATTAAAAAAACAATAGTTTTTTCCTGGATAACCCCTTTAACCTGTTAAGGACATAGGACGTTCTCTAACGTCCCCGCTACCTGGGCTTTAATGCCCAAGGACGTTAGAGAACGTCCTGTTGTATTTCCGGTCTCTGCCGCTCGCCGGGTGGAGATCGGAACTGGATGCCTGCTGAAATCCTTCAGCAAGCATCCAGGGCAAACGCAGAGGGGGGCCATGCAGGCCCCCCATGTCGGCAATCGCCGCAAATCGCAAGGGAAATCGCCTGCCACCTCCTCCTATACCCTGCGATCTGTCGGTTAGCTAACCGACCAATCGCAGGGGGGGGGTCGGTTACTTCCTCCCGCCCTGCCCGGCCCCTGAAAGTCCGGAGTGGACGGGAGGAAGACCGGAGGACGCGGCGGGGGACGGGGGAGTGCTGGGGACCGGCCCCGGTACTTACCTCGTCCCTGAAGACCCGGATCCCGGCGATGAAGACGGCGGCGGCGACAGGCGAGTTCCTCTTCAGCCGTGGTAGGGCCCTTTACAGCAATGCACGTAAAGCGACGTGCATTGCTGTAATGGGACCATGTATGCTACAACTCCCAGCATGCCCAGACAGCCCTTGGCATCTGGGCATGCTGGGAGTTGCAGTTTTGCAACATCTGGAGGTCCACAGTTTGGAGACCACTGTGCCCTTCCAGATGTTGCAAAACTACACATCCTCAGCATGTCCTTACTGTCCAGGCATGCTGGGAGTTGTAGTGCTGTAACATCTGGCCCTTCAGATGTTGCAGAACTACAACTCCCAGCATGCCTGGACAGTTTTGGCATACTGGGAGTTGTAGTTTTGCAACATCTGGAAGGGCACAGATTGGGAACCACTGTATTAGTGGTCTGCAAACTGTAGTCCTCCAGATGTTGCAAAACTACAACTCCAAGCATGCTGGGAGTTGTAGTTCGGCAACATCTGGCTCTAAATATGTTGCCGAACTACTACTCCCAGCATGCCTGAGAATGTTTGGGAGTTGTGGTTTTGCAACAACTGAAGGCACACTGGTTGGGAAACATTGTCTGTTTCCTAACTCAGTGTTTCCCAACCCGTGTGCCTCCAGCTGTTGCAAAACTATAACTACCAGCATGCACTGATAGACTGTGCATGCTGGGAGTTGTAGTTTTTCAACAGCTGGAGGTCTCCCCCCCAGTGAATGTACAGGGTACATTCACATGGGCAGGGGGCTTACAGTGAGTATCAGGCTGCAAGTTTGCGATGCAGCAAATTTTGCGCGGCAGGTCAAACTCGCAGCGGGAAACTCGCTGTAACCCCCCGCCCGTGTGAGTGTACCCTAAAAACACTACACTACACTAACACAAAATAAAATAAAAAGTAAAAAACACTACATATACACATACCCCTACACAGCCCCCCTCCCCTCCCCAATAAAAATGAAAAACGTCTGGTACGCCACTGTTTCAAAAATGGAGCCTCCAGCTGTTGCAAAACAACAACTCCCAGTATTGCCGGACAGCCGTTGACTGTCCACGCATGCTGGGAGTGTTACAACAGCTGGAGGCACCCTGTTTGGGAATCACTGGTGTAGAATACCCCTGTGTCCACCCCTATGCAAATCCCTAATTTAGGCCTCAAATGCACATGGCGCTCTCACTTTGAAGCCCTGTCGTATTTCAAGGCAACAGTTAAGGGTCACATATGGAGTATCGCCGTACTCGGGAGAAATTGCCTTACAAATTTTGGGGGGATTTTTCTCCTTTAACCCCTTATGAAAAGGTGAAGTTGGTGTCTACAACAGCATGTTAGTGTAAAAAAATAAATTTTTTACACTAACATGCTGGTGTTGCCCTATATTGTTCATTTTGACAAGAGGTAAAAGGGAAAAAAGCCCCCCAAAATTTGTAATGCAATTTCTCCCGACTACGGAGATACCCCATATGTGGGCGCAAACTGCTCTGGGGGCGCACAACAAGGCCCAGAAGGGAGAGTGCACCATGTACATTTGAGGTGATTTGCACAGGGGTGGCTGATTGTTACAGCGGTTTTGACAAACGCAAAAAAAATAAAACCCACATGTGACCCCATTTCGGAAACTACACCCCTCACGGAATGTAATGAGGGGTGCAGTGAGAATTTACACCCCACTGGTGTCTGACAGTTCTTTGGAACAGTGGGCTGCGCAAATTGCAAAAATGAAGATTGTGAATTTTCTCGTTCACTTTGCTGTTATTCCTGTGAAACACCTAAAGGGTTAATACACTTACTGAATGTCATTTTGAATATTTTGGGGGGTGCAGTTTTTATAATGTGGTCATTTGTGGGGTATTTCTAATATGAAGACCCTTCAAATCCACTTCAAACCTGAACTGGTCCCTGAAAAATAGTGAGTTTGAAAATTTTTTGAAAAATTGGAAAATTGCTGCTGAACTTTGAAGCCCTCTGATGCAGGGGTCCTCAAACTTTTTAAACGGGGGGCCAGTTCACGGTCCCTCAGACCATTGGAGGGCCGGACTATAGATAACAAAACATGAATAAATTCCTATGCACACTTATATATCTTATTAGTGGACTACCACTTTAAGTACACAGCACAGTTCCCCCCACATTAGGTTGGCAGTATAGATCACCCCACATTTGGTTGTAGTTCCCCCACATTAGGGTTGGCAGTACAGTTCCCCCACATTATGTGCAGTATAGTCCCCCACATTAGGTGCAGTATGTTCCCCCACATTAGGTGCAGTATAGTCCCCCACATTAGGTGCAGTATAGTCCCCCACATTAGGTGCAGTATAGTCCCCCACATTAGGTGCAGTATAGTCCCCCACATTAGGTGCAGTATAGTCCCCCACATTAGGTGCAGTATAGTTCCCCCACATTAGGTGCAGTATGTTCCCCCACATTAGGTGCAGTATAGTCCCCCACATTAGGTGCAGTATGTTCCCCCACATTAGGTGCAGTATGTTCCCCCACATTAGGTGCAGTATAGTTCCCCCACATTAGGCTGGCAGTATAGTCCCCCAAATTACGTTGGCAGTATGTTCCCCCACAGGCATACAGCCTCCAGCCATAAAGTATGGCTGGAGGCTGTATGCCTGTGTACTGCCCCATTTCAGTGTTCCGACCACCGCTCCGGCCATAGCAGGTCAGAACACTGAAGGGACGCGCCGCTGGTAAACACTTACCTACTACCAGCGCGCGCGTCCTTGCTTTTTCTCTTCTGCTCCGCGCTCGGTTGCCATGGGCGCACGCATGGGACGTCAGTGACGTCGCTGCGTATGCCTGCTCCCGGCGGTCCCCGCATTTTTAAAGTAAACGCGGGCCGCAGGGACTTCAGAGGCATCCTTGTGTGGGAATAAAATGTTTTAAAAAAAAGCAGCTATTTTGGACTTTTTTTTTTTTTTAAGTTCACGCCGTTCACCGTACGGTATCATTAACATTTTATTTTAATAGTTGGGATATTTACACACGCGGCAATACCAAATATGTATATAAAATATTTTTTTTACACTTTTTGGGGGTCGAAATAGGGAAAATGGGACAATTTACGTTTTTATTGGGGAGGGGGTTTTTCCGTTTTTTTTAAAACTTTTTTTACTTTTATTTTTACACTTTAATAGTCCCCATAGGGGACTATTTATAGCAATCATTCGATTGCTAATACTGTTCAGTGCTATGTATAGGACACAGCACTGATCAGTATTATCGGTCATCTTCTGCTCGACCAGAGCGTGGAAGGCAGCGGAGCCAGGTGAGGGGACCTCCGGCTGCCATACTGGAGGATCAGATCGCCGCGGCAGCGCTGCGGGTGATCCGATCATCCATTCAAAGTACCGCGATGCTGCAGATGCCGTGATCTGTATTGATCACGGCATCTGAGGGGTTAATGGCGGACATCCGCGCAATCACGGATGTCCGCCATTACAGGCGGGTCCCTGGCTACTATCAGCAGCCGGGACCTGCCGCACATGACACGACCATCGCTCCGATGCTCGCGGTTATGTATAGGACGTAAATGTACGTCCTGGTGTGTTAAGTACCAGCTCACCAGGACGTACATTTACATCCTGCGTCGTTAAGGGGTTAAAGAGGTACTCCGTTGCTCCAGCATTCTGAATATTTTGTTCCGAACGCTCGAAGCCAAAGGCCATGATCATGATATCACAGCCACGCCTCCTCTTGACATCACACCACGCCCCCTCCATTCATGTCTACGGAAGGGGGCGTGTCGGCCGACAAGCCCCCTCCCATAGACATGAATGGACGGGCCTAGCCGTGACGTCACGACCACTGCCGCAGGAACCCGGCCTTTTTTTAGAACGCCGGATGCTGCGGGAAATCGCTGTGGATAGGGCATAAGGTGTCTAACAGCGGAGTACCCCTTTAAGGCCTGTCAGTGCATTCTGGGATTTGTAGCTATGCAACAGCTGTAGAGTCACACATTAGGGATAATTTCTTTACAGGAACAAAGCCTGTGGGGGTGGAGCATAACACAGAGATGATCTCTTGTTATGCTCCACCCCTGCGGATCTTGCAGCAAGCTTAACAGATGTAACACAGTTGTATCAGTTTAGCCTGAAGTGCTTCTTTAAGGGCACGCTGAAAGTTGTAGTTTTGCAAAAGCTTAAAGGAGTACTCCATCTGAAATTTTTTTTTTTTTTAAATCAACTGGTGCCATAAAATTAAACAGATTTGTAAGTCAGTGCTCTCTACTGACACCTCTGTCCAAGTCAGGAACTGTCCAGAGCAGGAACAAATCACCATAGCAAACCTATCCTGCTCCAGACAGTTCCTAAAATGGACAGAGGTGTCAGCAGAGAGCACTGTGGAAAGACAGAAAAGAAATCCAAAAAGAAAAGAACTTCCTATGGAGCATACAGCAGCTGATAAGTACTGGAAGGATTAAGATTTTTAAATTGAAGAAATTTACAAATCTGTTTAACTTTATGGCACCAGTTGATTAAAAAAAAAAAATGTTTTCCAGTGGAGTACCCCTTTAAGAGCCACAAATTAGGGTAACTTAAAAGCAGGGGTCACCTAACTGTGGACTTCCGGCTGTTGCAAAACTACAACTCCAAGTTAGGAGTTGTCGTTTTGCAACAGCCGGAGGTCCATAGTTTGGAGTGCCAAACACTGTACTATGCCTAATACAAAGCCAGAGGGGGCGGAGCATGACACCAGGATGATCTCTTTAATTGTGTCTCATACTCCACCCCTGCGGATCCTGCCACAGGCATAACTGACACAGTTGTATCAATTTACTCCAGAGAGCTTCTTTAGGGGCTGTCAGTGCATGCTGGGATTTGTAGCTACGCAACAGCGGAAGAGTCACAAGATAGGGATCAGTTCTATAAAGGAACAAAGCCAGAGGGGGCGGAGCATGACACCCGGATGATCTCCTTGATGCTGTGTCATGCTCCACCCCTGAGGGCCCTGCAGTGGGCATAACAAACCAGCAGTCTGCACGTTTGTGGAGCCACCATATATGTAGTCCCCATGATGTTTTCACTGTCTATAACTTACATTCTCTGATGTGGGTGCGTTCATCAAGACCTGATTGGGTAGATGCAAAATAAAAACTACGAAAAAAATAGTGCAAGACAAAAAAAAAAAAAAAATACAACAAATATTATAATTACCGTATTTTTCGCTGTAGAAGACACACTTTTTCTTCCCCAAAACTGGAGGGAAAAAGTCGGTGCGTCTTATACGGCGAACACACACACCTATCGCGGCGGTCCCTGCGGCCATCAACGGCCAGGACCCGCGGCTAATACAGGACATCACCGATCGCGGTGATGCCCTGTATTAACCCTTCAAACACAGCGATCAAAGCTGACCGCCGCGTCTGAAGGGAAAGTGACACTAACCCGGCTGTTCAGACGGGCTGTTCGGGACCGCCGCGGTTCAGGACACCGGGAGGGACCTTACCTGCCTCCTCGGTGTCTGCTCCGTGCCGGGATCCCCTGCATGGCCGGCGCTCTCCTTCGACATCATCACATCGTCGCGCACGCCGTCCCGTCATCCAATAGGAGCGGCGTGCGTAGCGACATGATGATGGTGACGGAGAGCGTGGATCCCGGGGAAGAAGACGTCCGGAGCGTCGGTGACACCACAGGGACGCGGCGACAGCGATGGAGCGACATCCAGGGCAGCGGTGACAGGTCCGGAGCGGCGGGGACACCTGAGTATTACCTCCTATCCAGTGGTTTCCAACCAGCGGACCTCAAGATGCTGCAAAACTACAACTCCCAGCATGCCCGGACAGCCAACGGCTGTCCGGGCATGCTGGGAGTTGTAGTTTTGCAACATCCGGAGGTCCGCAGGTTGAAGATCACTGTTGGGTTCAGAATCTTTTTTTTCAAGATTTTGCACCTTTAAAATTGGGTGCATCTTATATGCCGGTGCGTCCAATAGGGCGATAAATACGGTAATATATATACACACACACTATATAAGGAAAAAAATTTCTTTTTTTTTTTTTTTTTGTAAAACAACACTATGGCCATATTAAGGTCAAAAGGGAAACATAAATCACCCTACCTATATTGCATTTTTGTGTTGTTTTTCTTCACTTGTGAGTCGTTTTCTGGGGGGCAGAGGTGGTGCTTTCCTTCTATCCACAGCACATTATACAGTAGATTGATGATCTTTAACCGCTAAATCTCAACAGATTTTCCAAGAGGTTTAAAAACTGCATCTGTAAATTTGCGTTACGTTTTTTTTGTACCGTAATTTTTAGTTCCATTAAGATTTTTTTTTTTTAAATTCACAATTAAATAGTATTTTGGAAAAATGCCACAGAAAATTGCATAAAAAGAACATATGAAACTATAAGGGTCACAGATATAGGTCATAGGAGAATACGTACATATTATGTGTGACCCCCAACCTAAAAATGCTGGTATTGTATTAGATGATTTATTTATTATTATTATTATAATTTTTTTTTCTTTTTTTTTTTTTAAAGCCATTAAAATCCAACATCAAAAATAGTGCATACTGAACAAAA
Organism: Hyla sarda; assembly: GCF_029499605.1. Taxonomy (NCBI): domain Eukaryota; kingdom Metazoa; phylum Chordata; class Amphibia; order Anura; family Hylidae; genus Hyla; species Hyla sarda. The sequence continues at coordinate 382,873,411 of NC_079193.1, forward strand.
CAAAACCATATAAACTATATGCCATTTTTACATTGAATTAAGCATAATACAACAGGGAAAAAAAATCACCAACATAAAACAGGTTATTTTAAGGAATTAAATATAAATATTTGTGTATATATATATATATATATATATTTATTTACTTCTATTTACAAATATATTGTGGCGTTTTTCCAAAAGAATGTGTGTTTTACCCTTTGCAAGTCATGTTATTTGCAGATCATGTGATTGTGGTGTCAGCGGGGGTGCAATGTAGGGCAGCTGTTATAACCCAAGGGGCAGATGTTATTAACCCCTTCTTGTCATGACGCAAGGGTGGGGTTTAGCCTTAACCACCCAAATGTAATAGCGCCGGTCCTGGGCTAGGCACGGGGGCAATAAAGACACCGGCGCCATGTTACGGACAACGGTAGCTTTACTGAGGGTAGACAGATAATACAATCTATGCAGTACAGCCAATATCCCAAGGAGGTGACCAGTGACACAGGGACCTCGCAGGATTGCTGGGACTTGCAGTATGTAGAGACACTTTAGTGCAGGCCACGGTGACTATATAGAAGACTTGACTGACTTGACAATGGACATGAAGATGACTTTGAGCTGACTTTGTGGCTGCAGACTTTAGGCTTGAGGCCTCCAATGCTCCGGACACAGACACAGAGACGACAGCACTGGACCTCAGCAGGAACAGCAATGAGCTAAGAGAGAGATTGCAGCCCCTTACCTGGTTTTATAGGGGGGCTGTGCAAGGAGCCCATAGGTCACTTGGGAGGTCACCTGGTCACTAGTGCCTCCTGGGTAACAATCACTTGGTAACAGCTATTATGGAAATAGTAAATTTTATTATACAACTTATGTACATAGGGGATAACCCATAAAGGGGGCCCTGGGGACATGGAGAGACTCTGCCTGACAGGGCAGGAGAAGTACGGGGACACACCGTCCCATACTGGGCCACCACATGATTACTTGATTCACAATGTAAAGAAAGCAACAAAAACACCTTAGTGGGCCACCACTAACTCCACCTCTTTGATGGTGTCGTCCTCAACGCCCAGTCCTGGAGGGCAGAGGACGAGGATGACCATAGGGGCAACAGACAGTCCCTGGGGCATTTCAAACAAAGTCTATTTCCAGGTCTGATGTAGATGAACAGAGGAACACAAGAGCCCATGTAGCATAAAATGTCCTTACACGCTCCAAACATGTGAGGGTTATTAGACCTTGTAACTGCTTTAGGAATACAACTAAAGAACACTATACATGACTTTTTCGGATTGGGCTGCCGGAGGTTTTTTACCCAATGCCTTGGCTACTGGGGTCCCTCGGTTGGACACACTTCCCCCCAGAACTCTATATACATCACTAGACAACATTAGACATTAGTGTTACTTTTTTACTGTATGTGTGCTGTTAGTTAACAGGAATACCTTCTGGACAGTAAAGTATCCTGGGCACGTGAACACAAGAAAATATTAGACATTATAGACATTTGTGGACTGGTTTTACTGTAAATGCTACAGTCCTAATATAGATATAGACATATGTACATTATGTAGTATTAGTAAACTATGTGTGACAGTTTACTTTATGTGGTACTTTAATCTTTATACCTGGCTGGGATTTGGCCTTGAATAAACCGTTAGGACCTATGCAGCACCACTTCTTGAGAATTAGGAACGCCTACTTCTTCGGGAGCTCTTGATACAACTTGAGTTGAAGCAGGTTCTCTTTCGTCGAATTCTAAAGTAGGTAGCTGTTCTGGATTGGCAGGACTTGGACTTGTTGGCAGAGACATTGGTGAGACAGGTGGTCTGGACACTGGAGTATAGACCGGCACCACCTGAAGGGCCTGAAGCCCAAACGTCTGGTCTTTCGGGAGCTGCCCATGCCGCCCCATCATCAGGTAGAAAGAGGTGTACCCTGTAGAACAATGGACCATGTTGTTATAAATCTCCAACAATTCGGGCAACAATCGGGGCCACTCTTCATGCTTGGATACAGAAGCTGCTCGCAACATGTGGATGAAGACTTGATTGATGCGCTCACAGAGCCTGTTCCCTTGAGGGTGGTAAGCTGTAGTCCGAAGTTTCTTACAGGCATGGAACTGACACAGCTCCTGGAAGAGTTGGGCCTTGAAGGCTGTTCCATGGTCCGTTAAGACAGACTCCAGACACCCAAGGGTTTGCACCCAATTGGAGTAGAACATCTGGACTGCTGTCTTGGCTGTGTGGTCTTTAACGGGTACCGCGACAACCCATTTGGAGCAGTGATCCACCATGGTGAGAGCATAAGTGTACCCAGACCGGGTAGGAGACAATTTGACATGGTCTAGCGCGACCAACTGGTTAGGCCTTTCACTCTATATGGAGTGGAGGGGTGCTCTTGCGTCCTTGCACACATTCTTGGTGACGTTGCAGACTGCATCATTTCTCATCGTGGGTCATCTGAGACAGTACATCGGCGTTGACATTTGACTTGCCCCACCTGTACTTGATGGTGAAACTGTAGTTGGCCAATCTTGAGGACCAACGCTGCTCAATGGCACCCAACTTGGCAATATTCAGATGGGCCAACGGGTTATTATCCATGTAGACAGTGAATGGTGTGGCAGCCAAGTAGTCCTTAAACTTTTCAGTTACGGCCCATACAAGGGCATAAAGTTCCAGCTTGAAAGAGCTGTAGTTTGCATAATTTTTTTCTGATCCTCGCAGGATACTACTGGCTTAGGGTATCAAACACTCTTGCCCTTCTTGCACTTGGGACAGTACAGCTTCCAGACCTTCGAAACTGGCATCAGTATATAGCCGGAACGGCTGACTGTAGTCTGGATACACCAGGATGGGTGATTCTGTCAGCAGACGTTTAAGAACGCAGAACGCTGTCTCTTGCTCTTCGGCCCATTCAACAGGTAGTATTCCACTGTAGTTCTCCTTCGCCGTACCCCACAGGAGAGCTGTGAGGGGTTCTGAAATCTGGGCAAAGTGGGGAATGAAGCGGCGGTAGTAGCCGGCAAATCCCAGGAAGCTTCTGACATCATTCACAGTGCACGGGGTATGTCAGTTCTTGACAACCTCCACCTTTTCAGGATTGGGCTGGACTTCCTTGGCACTAACAACATGACCTGGGGCTTAAGCAAATGACACTTCGACAGCTTAATCTTCAACCTATGTTTGATCAGGACTTGGAAGACGTCTGACAGATGTGTTCTTGGTAGGACTTGGAATACATGATGACATCGTCCAGGTACAATAGAATACTTTAAAAATTCAGATGGCCCAGGCTCCATTCCATCAGACGCTGGAATGTAGCAGGGGCATTACATAGCCCAAACGGCATACTTTTAAACTTGAACAGTCCCATGGGTGTCACAAAGGCGGTCTTCTCTCGGTACTCCATGGCCATAGGAACTTGCCAATATCCGCTGGTTAAGTCCAAGGTGAAGAAGTAAGCACCCGACCCAAGGGCTGTGAGTGACTCTTCGATTCTGGGTAGAGGATAAGCGTCCTTATGTGGGACATTGTTCAACTTCCTGTAGTCAACACAAAAGTGTATAGTACAGTCTTTTTTTTTTACCAGAACATGGGGCACCGCCCATGGACTTTGACATTCTTGAATGACGTCTTCCTCTTTCATATCGGGCAGCATCTTCTTGACAGTCTTTCTTTAATAGGTGGGCTGTCGCTGGTGAGGATTCTGTGTTGGATAATAGACGTATGTCCAAAGTCTGTAGGGTGTTTACTAAAAGCCTTGTTGTACCTTTTGGCGATGCTGACGACTCCCTTGACTTGATCCCTTGGGGTAGTATCATCTCCTACTTGGGAGTTGTGCCCACCAGGGCTCAGGAGTACTTGAACCGGATTCTTCAGCCACTTGGTCCGCACGCTGTCAGGCCACCTTGCGTTCTGTTAGGATGTCCCTTGACTCTATGAGATACAGCTGAGCGACTGGGTGTATTGAGGTAACACAGTAACAGCATTAGACAGATTGACTAACTGGACTGGGACTCTCCTGTTGGTAACTGTGACAAGGCTTCTCACAGCTCGGACAAATGGATGATCTTCCAGTTGCATAGGCTCCAGCAGGGCTTGATAGTCCTTGTCCCTTACTCCAAGATGTGTACGGCACCAGATCATTCACCTTACCACATTTCACCTTGCTAGTTGGCAAACGTCTGCTCTGCCTGTAGAACTTTCAAGTGGTGCTGCACAGCCCACTGGCCTGAAGAGGACATGTAGGGAAGAGAGGCATGCAAGGAATCTACAATTTCAGCGAAACAGTTTTTCATAATGTTCTTCCCCAATATAAACTCAGCAGATCCCTAATCTGACACATTAGTTACAATCACTCCTTGCCCTCTAAGTACATGCTTTTCCAAATGAATGGTTGGCTCCCAATATCCATGTCTGGGTATTGGTTGCCCGTTACCCGCCACTACTCTAAAGTCAACTTCATCAGGCTCACACAATAAACTAGCATCCCAGTGCTTATAAAAAACATTTTTAATTATAGTAGACACTTGTGACCCTGTATCTATCAACGCCTCCAACTGTACACCTTCTACAACAATTTTTACAAAGGGGCAGGAGGCACCATAAAGTGCGAGTCCTGATTTAGGTCGTTGGGGGTTTGGACCTGGTGCCTGTTTTCCTGAGGGACGTCCGCGACCTCAAGGGAAACCCATTTAAATCCCAACACTGCATCTTCCAATGTCCTGACTTATTGCAGTAAGTACAAAAGGGCCTATGAGTCCCCGAGGGCCTATTGGGCAGAGCGTTGCGGAGGTTGATATTGCGGGAAGCAGGAACAGGGACAGGTTTTCTATGCAGGGGCTGTTCACGGTCAGGTGGAGCGGTCCGGGTGGTAAGCTCCTTCACAGCTTTAGTCAACTGTTTAATGCCCTGCTTAACACTTGGTAGATCAGAGGCTGTAGGGACTGGCAAAGCAGATGATACAGGGGTGGAGGCTGGTGATGGTATGGGCCTAACTACCACCCCTAGTGGCTCTTGGACAGGGGTACAAACTTCCTCTAACACCGTCCCGGACTCAATCACTTGAACAGCCAGTCTCTTAAAAGTGGGGAAGGACAAATTAGGGTTTTGGAAGGCTAACATTCTAAACTGGGCTTTGTCCCACTTATTATGAGCCCCATCGATAAATCTGTCCATTAACACCTTGTTGCCCTGCTCGAGAGTAATACCATCTAGTTTTTGGGCAGTCTCTAGGGCATTCTGTAGTCTCACCTGGCTTCTGTCGCCTTTCATACAGCCGGAGACGTACCTCTGATGGAGAATGTGACTCAAATACTTGGTACAGTCCTTCAAAGATCTGCTCTACAGTTGCCTTCTCGGACACGGGCCAGATGTGGACTTCCTCTAGCGCTGACCACTGTAGTTGTCCTGTGAGCAATGGACCTGTTGGTTAGGAGGGAAAGAGCAAAAGACAAACAGACTCTGGATCCTTTCCTTGAAATCCCTCAAGGTGAAGGGGTATCCATTGTAGGTAGGGAGAACAGGGTTCCCCATGGATACCGGTAGAGCCACTGGAACACCCAGGTTGTTGATGTGGACTGCAGGCAGGACTGGTAGCATTCTGGCCGCTGGGGCAGCAGATGATCCAGCTGCTTGAAATGAAGGGGCACTGTCGCCTGGTTGATCAAGAAAGCTGGGTGCCGACATCCTGTAGACTTTTTTTAGTGCGCTGTCACTTTATGAAGAATTGAGTGCGCTGTCACTTTAAGATGCTGGTTGAGGTGCTGCAGCGGCCTAGTCTTGGCTGGGGGGAGCACTCAGGGGGGCGCTCCCCCTCTATTTTGCAGGTACCTGCAAATACTGTTGCGCACTAGGGGTTTAATGTGGCTGGTTACCGGCACCGGAGAATGGATACTGATGCCCGCAGGTATTTAGAGTCTGCGCTGCAGCAGGTGCCGGGTAGTAGACAGCAGAGCCAGACTCAGTCCCTGGAACCTCCAATATGGCTGTGCCGAGGGAACTTCCTGTTTCGGTCTGGCCAGTAAAGTCTTCCCCTGTGCAACACAGGGCGGATCCTTTGTTCCTCCTCGCAACACTGAATAGGCATCACTGCTGCCAGGCCCCCTCCCATAGACTTGCATTGAGGGGGTGGGGTGTGACGTCATGAGGGGGCAGGGCTATGACACGCTGGAGCTCCCAGCGCCGGCTCCAGCGTTCGGAACAGTTTGTTCCAAACGCTGCGCTGTAGAGTACCCCCTTTAACCACCCGAAGGTAATACCGCTGTTCCTGGGCTAAGCACAGGGGCAATGAAGACACTGACGCCAAGTTACGGACAAGGGTATCTTTACTGAGGGTACTGCACTGCACCTCAGCAGGAATAGCAATGAGCTAAGAGAGAGATTACAGCCCCTCCTCTGGTTTTATAGGGGGGCTGTGCAAGGAGTCCATAGGTCACTTGGGGGGGTCACCTGGTCACTAGTGCCTCCTGGGTAACAATCACATGGTAACAGCCATTAAAAAAACAGTACATTTTATTATACAACTTATGTACATAGGGTATAACACATAAAGGGGGCCCTGGGGACATGGAGAGACTCTGCTTGACAGGGCAGGAGAATTACGGGGAAACACCATCCCATACTGGGCCACCACATGATTACTTGATTCACAATGTAAAGAAAGCAACAAAAACACCACAAATTCTCTTTATTTTTTATTTTTTATTTTTTTAGGTCTACAGGAGAAATAAAATGCCTCAAACTGCCTGTACTTACATCCAGACCCTGAAAACCTGCACAGAGCACATCTTAAAGGGATATTCCAGTAAAAAAAAAAAAAAAAAATTCATATCAGCTGGCTCCAGAAAGTTAAACAGATTTGTAAATTACTTCTATTAAAAAATCGTAATCCTTCCAGTACTTATCAGCTGCTGTATACTCCACAGGAAGTTGTGTAATTCTTTCCAGTCTGACCACAGTGCTCTCTGCTGACACCTCTGTCTGTCTCAGGAACTGTCCAGAGTAGGAGCAAATTTTCATATAAAACCTATCCTGCTCTGGACAGTTCCCGAGACAGACAGAGGTGCCAGCAAAGAGCACTGTGGTCAGACAGAAAAGAACAACTCAACTTCAGCAGCTGATAAGTACCGGTAGGATTAAGATTTTTTTAATAGAAGTAATTAAAAAATCTGTTTAAAGGGGTACTCCGCCCCTAGACATTTTATTCCCTATCCAAAGGATAGGGGATAAGATGTCAGATCGCCGTGGTCCCGCTGCGGCACCGTGCTATCATTACTGCACAGAGCGAGTTCGCTCTGTGCATAATGACGGGCAATACAGGGGCCGGAGCATCGTTACGTCACGGCTCCGCCCCTCGTAATGTCGCGGTCCGCCCCCTCAATACAAGTCTAAGGGAGGGGGCGTGGCAGTCATCATGCCCCCTGTCATAGACTTGCATTAAGGGGGCAGGCCGTGATGTCACGAGGGGCGGAGCCATGACGTAACGCTTCTCCGTCCCCTGTATCGCCCGTCATTATGCACAGAGCGAACTCGCTCTGTGCAGTAATGATAGCACGGTGCCGCAGCGGCGATCCCGGGGTCCTCAGCAGCGGGACCCCGGCGATCTGACATCTTATCCCCTATCTTTTGGATAGGGGATAAGATGTCTAGGGGCGGAGTACCCCTTTAACTTTCTGAAGCCAGTTTATTTTTCTTTTTTTTTTCTGGAATACCCCTTTAAATATGGTAAGAAATTCTCACCATTTATCAGAAAATTATGGAAAATGTATCACTAAATGTTTTTTTTTTTTTTTTTTAGGTATAATACCCCCACTTCTGTACTGTTCTTCTGCCCCATTGATCACATCACTTCCTGGAATCTTCTCTGACCTGTGAACCAACAGAGCAGTCACTTTCCCACAATCCCTCTTATTTCCATGCACAGTAGAGACTTTTAGTCAATACTTTTTGGACAAACCAAGAGACAGTACTGAGCGTGTGTGACCACCTTAAAGGGGTATTCCACCCATAGGCATCTTATCCCCCAGTCAGAAATGTAATAGATCAGCACATTCACCTGAACCTTGAACGACATCCTGAGGGGGGGAGGTGCTTCTCTATGTTTGTGTAAGCAGGACAGTCCCATAAGTCCCATTGTGACCCCCCAGTGGTGACAGGGACCAATTTAACTTCTCGCCTCAGGATCAAAAAGAGCTACAGCTCTGTCTGTAATGCACATCATGTAACAATGTTTAGCACTTATGTGATTGCTGTTATAAGAGCCTTGATAAGGCTGGTGGCAATGGGTTTGGAGGAGGCTGGAGTCATTTTAAGGGAAAAGGGGAGGATAATGCTGGAAAAATGCAGAGCCTAATACTAATATGTTTGTGTTGCAGGTTCCATGATGCCCTGTGCCAGATGGAGCAAAAAGAGCTATCTACAGCTCTGTCTGTAATGCACATCATGTAACAATGTTTAGCACTTATCTGATCGCCTTGTAGTTTGCAGACTTTGTATAAAGACTTTTTTATAATTTATGAAAAGTGGCTAGTCAATTTTGAAATAAAATTTTATAGAATTAAAATAAATAATTTTAATCCATAAAAGCCAGGTAAGAAGTCCAGAATGGTAAAAAGGTAACTCCTGTCACTACATTCTCATGGCATGAAGGGGATTTACAATAACAGTATTATAGTGTTCCCTCAACATACGACGGGAATCCGCTCCAAATGGACCATCGTTTGTTGAAACCATTGCATGTTGAGGGATCCGTGCAATGTAAAGTATAGGACAGTGGTCTACAACCTGCGGACCTCCAGATGTTGCAAAACTACAACTCCCAGCATGCCCGGACAGCCTTTGGCTGTCCGGGAATGCTGGGTGTTGTAGTTTTGCAACATCTGGAGGTCCGCAGGTTGAAGACCACTGGTAGAGGAAGTTGTACTCACCTGTCCCCGCCGCTCCGGACCGTCACCGCTCGTCACCGCTGCCCTGGATGTCGCCGTCCATTGCTGTCGCCGCGTCCCCGGGGTGTCCCTGACGCTCCGGTAAGGCCTCTGCTTCCCCGGCATCCTCGCTCTCCGTCGCCGCCATCACGTCGTTACGCACGCCGCTCCTATTGGATGACGTGATGACGACGATGGAGAGCGCAGACGATGTAGAGGATCCCGAAGAGGACGCGCCGGAGCCCCGAGGACAGGTAAGTGATCGTCAGCGGACCACACGGGGCACAGTAAACGGCTATCCGGTGGCAGCTGAAGAAGTCTGCGCTGAGGGATAGCCGTTTATGCGATGGCACCGACATACAAAAGCATCGTATGTTGATGCTGCCTCTGAGAGGCCATCGCATGTTGAAATTATCGTATTTCGGGGCCATCGTAGGTCGAGGGGTCACTGCATTTCACTAACCCAGAACCTATGTGTGTTACAGCAAAGCAAAGTGTTCTACATCCCTATTGAGGCTCTCTGTAGGCCAGAAATAGCAGTTTTTAATAGCGATTCACCGCAAATAAATTCAGAACAAATTTTTGGGGAGAATTTGGCAAATGGGCTACTTCCACCTTCCAAGACAATCAAATACAGGTAAGTAGCGGGGTCCCCAACACGGGGAAGGGGGGGGGGGGTGTAGTGGGGGGAGGGCGTGTCCCAGCAGTAGGACCCCCGCAATCAGACACATATCTCCTATGGATAGGGGATAAGTTTCAGTTCCGTGGAGTATGCAGACTCTAAGATGTAGTTAGTTTAAGACAAATGATTATTGTGCATGATAAAGGGGTTGGTTTTTAGATGTCTATCGCTCCTGCCTGTTCCCCTAATCCATGACACGGAGATGGCGGTGCTGCAGGGGCCCTATATGGGTATTATATACAGAACAGATTGACAGCACCGGCACAGGAGATTCATCACCACGAGCCCATGGAGTCGGCTCTGAGATGCTGATCCGGGACTCAACTGCACCAATTACAGCTCAATCAATGATCCATACTCCGCATCGATTGCTGGGGCTTTTAGTGTGTAAATCCAGCAGCCGATAATAGTTCTTATTAACCCCTGCACTGCCGCTAAGTATAGATTCTGCACAAGGCTGCGTGATGGATGAGGTGACAGAAGCTCCATCGACTGTCATCAGAAATGGACAATTACCTTCTCCAGTCATCAATATTCTGCCCAACATATTTACTATCACCTTCACTGTTACCATGAGGGGGGGGACGGAAAACTATACCCCCCCCCCCCTGTCCCATTCAGACATGAGACCCGCCACCCTGGAGCGCAGTAGAAAATCCAGGGATTAGTTTCAGGGCGAATTCACATTAGAAAACCACATGGAAAGTCCAGTTACTGCAGTGAGGTCTGTTCGTGCAGAGGAGAGGAGAATATAGAGAGAGAGGTGAGATCGAGGAAAAACATCAAGCGGAAGAAGATCCTGTGGATGGAAACAACTTGTCGCCAAAAAGGGTCAGAGGATTATGTCACGACAGGCAGAGACGGTCAGGAAACAGCAGCCAAATGCAACTCTGGTGTCCAAGTAATGTGAGGACCCACAGCTCCTGAGTGGATGACCAGCTCCAGAACCATTGTGTCTAAGGGACACAGAAAGGTGTAGACTCCAGGAGGGCAAAAAAGTAAAAATGGTATCACTAAACAGTGGAGAAACATGGCCTAGTCAGATGGGTCAAAATCTCTATAGGGAAACATGACCTGGTCAGATGGATCCAGATCTCTATAGAGAAACATGTCTTGGTCAGATGGATCCAGATCTCTATAGAGAAACATGACCTGGTCAGATGGATCCAGATCTCTATAGAGAAACATGTCCTGGTCAGATGGATCTAGATCTCTATAGAGAAACATGTCTTGGTCAGATGGATCCAGATCTCTATAGAGAAACATGACCTGGTCAGATGGATCCAGATCTCTATAGAGAAACATGGTCTGGTCAGATGGATCCAGATCTCTATAGAGAAACATGGCCTGGTCAGATGGATCCAGATCTCTATAGAGAAACATGGCCTGGTCAGATGGATCCTGATCTCTATAGAGAAACATGGCCTGGTCAGATGGATCTAGATCTCTATAGAGAAACATGACCTGGTCAGATGGATCCAGATCTCTATAGAGAAACATGACCTGGTCAGATGGATCCAGATCTCTATAGAGAAACATGGTCTGGTCAGATGGATCCAGATCTCTATAGAGAAACATGGCCTGGTCAGATGGATCTAGATCTCTATAGAGAAACATGGCCTGGTCATATGGATCCAGATCTATATAGAGAAACATGGCCTGGTCAGATGGATCCAGATCTCTATAGAGAAACATCGATTGGTCAGAGGGATCCAGATCTCTGTAGAGAAACATGACCTGGTCAGATGGATCCAGATCTCTATAGAGAAACATCGATTGGTCAGAGGGATCCAGATCTCTATAGAGAAACATGGCCTGGTCAGATGGATCCAGATCTCTATAGAGAAACATCGATTGGTCAGAGGGATCCAGATCTCTGTAGAGAAACATGACCTGGTCAGATGGATCCAGATCTCTATAGAGAAACATCGATTGGTCAGAGGGATCCAGATCTCTATAGAGAAACATGTCCTGGTCAGATGGATCCAGATCTCTATAGAGAAACATCGATTGGTCAGAGGGATCCAGATCTCTATAGAGAAACATGTCCTGGTCAGATGGATCCATATCTCTATAGAGAAACATGTCCTGGTCAGATGCTGGTCGGGGGAAGCTGAATTTTGCACAAGCATCGTGAATTGATGAGCTCACCTTTAGTTATTTTATGTCTACAATGTATTCATGCTGCCTGATAAAGGCACTGCATAGAGTCACCATGAAGCCCCTCTGCATATAGAGCTGGAATATGAAATTTGGCCCCATCGGACACCAGGGTCCAGATGTGGTTGCAACATCTGCAGCGTTTGTGATGCCTGGACCACTCCTGTGCACCTAAGCAGTGACTCTATCACTACACTCCTCATATCATCTTAACGGGGTACTCCGTGCCTAGACATGTTATCCCATATTCATAGGATAGGGGATAACAGTCTGATCGTGGGGTCCGGTCGATGGGACCCCCCTCAATGTCCCGGCCGGCGCTGCAGCATTCATAAACCTGCAGTGCCAGCCTGTAGATCGAGGGGGTCCCAGCGGCCAGACATGTTATCCCCTATTCTTTGGATAGAGGATAACATGTCTAGGGGCGGAGTACCCCTTTAAGACAATATGAGGAGTATAGTGTTAGAGTCACCGCTTATTATGGAGGCGGAAACAGACGCAGTTTCTGCGCATCCTCCATGTCTACGTAGCGGGAGGATCTATCACTATTGGCTCCTCTGGGGCAGATCTGTCAAATGCTCCAGTTAACATAGGGTGCAGAGTTTATAGTGCTGACCCCTGGGGGGTGCACCCCCATATTCAGACCTAATGGTTTCCTTCAGCAGCAATCCTAAGGAGGTGTCACAAAAGCAATAAACTCCTAGCGTCACAGAAGGAAAAAAGTACCCCGGTGAGGTTTAATGGCATCCGGTAGTCTATCACAATTTACCTTTATTGCTTCACATGTCAGTAACTAAGGAAATGTATGTGAGGAAGCCTGAAGTGTCAGTAATGGGCTTGTACCGGAGCAGCAGATGTGACATGACAGCTCCCTCCAGACCCCCTAATAAAAGAGAAATACGGCGTTCCCTGACCTCCGTGTCACAGCGCTTCATCGGGAACAGTAACATTAAACTGCTCTTTTCTTAGCTGCTGCCACGTGTCTATGAGAAGGAGGAGGAGGATGGCGGCAAGACCAAAATCCACAGCCTCCTAGTGCAAGAGAGGAAGAACATCACTGTCACATCCATAGACCACTGTTTCCCAACCAGGGTGCCTCCAGCTGTTGCAAAACTACAGCCTTTGGCTGTCCAGGCATGATGATAGTTGTAGTTTTGCAACAGCTGGAGGCACCCTGGTCAGGAAACACTGCCATAGACATTAACTGCTGATGTGCGGGAAACCCCTTACGTGCTTACACAGGTAATGGCTTAGTACTTAGCTTTTGCTGCGACTTTCGCTCTTCGCCGCAATTGCGCTCCAACATGGCGGCTCTTCGGTACAACCCGCAGCCACTCCCCCTAACTTCAATTAAAGGGGTATTCCAGGAAAAAACTTTTTTTTTATATATATCAACTGTCTCCAGAAAGTTAAACAGATTTTTAAATTACTTCCATTAAAAAAATCTTAATCCTTTCAGTATTTATGAGCTGCTGAAGTTGAGTTGTTCTTTTCTGTCTAAGTTCTCTCTGATGACACTTGTCTCGGGAACTGTCCAGAGTAGAAGCAAATCCCCATAGCAAACCTCTTCTACTCTGTGCAGTTCCCGAGACAAGCAGAGATGTCAGCAGAGAGCACTGTTGCCAGACAGAAAAGAACAACTCAACTTCAGCAGCTGATAATTATTGGAAGGATAAAGATTTTTTAATATAAGTAAATTTTCAAATCTGTTTAACTTTCTGGAGCCAGTTGATATAAAAAAATATTTTTTCCCTGGAATACCCCTTTAACTTTATTCTACTGCACATTTCTACGGCCAAGTTCACGCTGTGTTTTTGTTTACATCTAACTATTTACATTTAATTTAATGATACATCTAATCTTAACAAGAAAAAAAAACATACGTTTAATGTACTTCAAAAGAAAAAAACATACGGTCGGGATCACACTGCGTTCTTGTTAACGTGTAATGTATACATTTTATCTTATGATAAATTTATGATTAAATTTCTTAAAAGGAGAAGAAAAAATCATATAGGTTAACAGGTGCTGGTGAATGCCATACGGAAGAATGAGTTTCCCATTGACTTACATTATAAAAAAAAAAATAATAATAATAATAATAATGCAGCAAAATACTTTTTGCCATACAATGAACAAACTGTAGCGAAAACAGTTAAACGGAGACAATACCAAAATGTGAATGTAAAAAATAAATAAATAAATAAATAAATAATAATAATGCAAAAAAAAAAAATAATATTCACATTTTGCCAACGGTTAGGCAGTGTTAATACTAAGGAATCTTCCAGAAGGAGATTCCGATGGCCGTTGCGTGAACATTGTCGGTGGATTCTGACGAAAATAAGAGCAAGATGATTATTTCGGAGGAAATTCCGCTCCGCTGGTGAAAATGCGAAGTGTGCATTGTGCAGCAGAACCCACTGACAGCTGCAACGGAATATCCGAGCTTAAAGGACATCTATAGTGCAAAATAACTTATCCCCTATCCAAAGGATAGGGGATAAGTTATAGATCGCGGGGGGTCCGAGCGCTGGGGCCCCCCGCGATCTCCGGTATGGGGCCGCTGCAATATACAGGAAAGGGGGCGTTCCATTCCCTCATGACGCGGCGGCCGACACGCCCCCTCCATGTACCCCATAGAGATACATGGAGGGGGGAGTGTCTGCCGCGGCTTTCTGCTGGGGACGAAACTTCACTTCCTGCAGACTGCCGCGGCCCCGTCCAGGAGATCCCGGGGGGCCCCAGCGCTCGGACCCCCCGCGATCTATAACTTGTTCCCTATTTTTTGGATAGGGGACAAGTTATTTTGCGCTGGAGTACTCCTTTAATTTCTAAGCAGAATTACGTGTGGAAATTCCTCTGTCTGAACCCTATATTCTAATGAGGCGCTAATGAAACTGACCGGAGAGAAAAAGCTAAATAAAGTCCACTAATCAATAAGCAAAGTTTAGAATTAATAAAGAGGTTCTGCAGCAGCATGTTTCTTTGTGATGTTGACGTATGACCCCCCCCCACATACTGCTGAACTGCCTCTCTATCCCGAGGAGCGCGGCTCTGAGGGACAATAAATCGGCGGGATCCTGGCTCCATCTCTCCATTTAATTTGAAGCCATTAGCATTTTTTCTGCTTCCTCTGTTATTAGCTCCTTAATCCGCTGTATAACCAATTAACTCCGCAATCTCAGCGCTCGTATAAAGTCTCCAGGTCGTGTCCTCTCCGCTAAGACGTGTTCTCCGTTGGGTACGAACAATATCAGCAGAATAAACTGTAGTAAATCTCATTGTGAACGGATCATTGACTGATACAAGTCCACGAAAGTCATCGCTCATCTTCACGGAGCGCCGTGCTGCTCCTCTAGGCCACATCCGGAGCCGGGGGAGAGATCATTTACTTACAAGAAATAGAGAAGATTGAAGAGAATAAACAAAGGCGGTCGGTAAAAATATTTGGAAATGTATTCAGTTTATTGTGGGGTAGTTTGCAAAACATATACAAAGAGAGTTCAAGTTCGGCACTACTGCGACAATGTGACTCGTAGTGCGCTCACGATAGACAATATACCTTCAAAGTATGAAGCGTTCCATGGTGCTCTGACTGTATGTGGTAAAACTTCATATGTAGAAAGTCGGCACTCACCACGTCTTCAGAGTATCTCCTTTTATTCAGAAAAACTTATCATACAGGACAGGACGACAAGCAGAGGAAGGGGGGGGGGGGGCACTGCTTGTCGTCCTGTCCTGTATGATACGTTTTTCTGAATAAAAGGAGATACTCTGAAGACGTGGTGAGTGCCGACATTTATTTTTTCCTTTCTTTTTAAAAGCGCTTCCTAACTCATCATCCAGTAAAAATCGCAATCTTGACAGACTGAGGCCAGACACATAACATAGGTGATGGCCGAAAGCTTTTGTGAAACTGCTATTTTATCCCCCCCCTCCAAACACAGTGCATAGGGCTCAGGCGAAGAGAACAGAGGGAATGGCAAAAGGACGATGAGCGCTTGCAGGCCTGGTGCAAGGATTTTTACCACCCTAGGCGAAAGCTCATTTTGCCGCTCCTTGACCTCACCCATTGGCACTGCCCTTTGACACATCTCTCTACTGGGTTGACACACTGTAACAAACCCCCTCCTCATATAATTACCTCACTACTGGGGTGACACACTGTAACAAAACTCCTCCTCATGTAATCTCCTTACTACTGGGGTGACACACTGTAACAAACCCCCTCCTCATGTAATTACCTTACTACTGGGGTGACACACTGTAACAAACCTCCTCCTCATGTAATCTCATTACTACTGGGGTGACACACTGTAACAAACCTCCTCCTCATGTAAACTCCTTACTACTGGGGTGACACACTGTAACAAACCTCCTCCTCATGTAATCTCCTTACTACTGGGGTGACACACTGTAACAAACCTCCTCCTCATGTAAACTCCTTACTACTGGGGTGACACACTGTAACAAATCTCCTCCTCATGTAAACTCCTTACTACTGGGGTGACACAATGTAACAAATCTCCTCCTCATATAATCTCCTTGCCACTGGGGTGACACACTGTAACAAACCTCCTCTTCATGTAATCTCCTTACTACTGGGGTGACACACTGTAACAAACCTCCTCCTCATGTAATTACCTTACTACTGGGGTGACACACTGTAACAAACCTCCTCCTCATGTAATTACCTTAATACTGGGGTGACACAATGTAGCAAATCTCCTCCTCATATAATCTCCTTGATACTGGGGTGACACACTGTAACAAACCTCCTCCTCATGTAATATCCTTACTACTGGGGTGACACATTGTAACAAACCTCCTCATATAATCTCCTTAATACTGGGGTGACACACTGTAACAAACCTCCTCCTCATGTAATCTCCTTACTACTGGGGTGACACACTGTAACATACCTCCTCCTCATGTAATCTCCTTACTACTGGGGTGACACATTGTAACAAACCTCCTCATATAATCTCCTTAATACTGGGGTGACACACTGTAACAAACCTCCTCCTCATGTGCTTCAGATGATGGCTAACTTTATTGCTGCGGACAGAGTGGCGCCCCCCCATCAAGAGTGCGCTCTAGGCATCTGCCTATGTTGCCGATAGGCAAAGCTGGCCGTGAGAGCTTGCACCGGTCATCCTTACATGACTCGAATAATTGGGAAGCCAATTACAAATGTATTGGCCACAAGAAAAATCCAACCAGCTGTAAAACTCCTTCCTATCTGATGACTTATTAGGATATACTAACAATAATTGTCCTTTTATATAAATTAACATACAAGAAGAAATCACTGACCAACTCCAGTTGGGCATGCTGGGAGTTGAAGTTTTGCAACATCCAGAGGACCACAGTTGGAGACCACTGCTCTAAACCTTTCTCAATTGCTCTTGCTATCAGGATTACGCACATATTGATTCATATGGTTCCACTGGCGCCACCACTTTTACTGTATGGATTGTGTCCGTGTCACAGCTGATGCACCAAACCCCAAATATACTTTCCGATAGTGATACAATTACAGTGGTCCCTCAAGTTACAATATTAATTGGTTCCAGGACGACAATTGTGTGCTGAAACCATACCTCTATGGAAACCTGGTAATTGGTTCTGAAGCCCCAAAATGTTTTCCAAAAATAGGAAAATATGAGGATTAAAGAAAAATAAGTAGAAAACTAATATAGATAAAACAAATCCTTACATATAAAAGTAAGAAAGATCTGCTGGGAACTGTAATCACTGTCTATGTAGAGGACAGGAGCTTCTTCAGTGTCCTGTACAGAACACAGTGTCCCAAAAAAGTAACATGGAGCCGCCCTCACCTGGTGTCCAAAGAAGCAGCTAACCCTGGTAGAGGTAAAGAGTACAGAACATGTAGTACCTCCCTGTACTGTAGGGGGCGCTACCAGACACCAGTCAGTGCATACACTTCAGTAATAAAGGTAAAGAGTACAAAACATGTAATACCTCCCTGTACTGTAGGGGGCGCTACCAGACACCAGTCAGTGCATACACTTCAGTAATACAGGTAAAGAGTACAAAACATGTAATAACTCCCTGTACTGTAGGGGGCGCTACCAGACACCAGTCAGTGCATACACTTCAGTAATACAGGTAAAGAGTACAAAACATGTAATACCTCCCTGTACTGTAGGGGGCGCTACCAGACACCAGTCAGTGCATACACTTCAGTAATACAGGTAAAGAGTACAAAACATGTAATAACTCCCTGTACTGTAGGGGGCGCTACCAGACACCAGTCAGTGCATACACTTCAGTAATACAGGTAAAGAGTACAAAACATGTAATACCTCCCTGTACTGTAGGGGGCGCTACCAGACACCAGTCAGTGCATACACTTCAGTAATACAGGTAAAGAGTACAGAACATGTAATACCTCCCTGTACTGTAGGGGGCGCTACCAGACACCAGCCAGTGCATACACTTCAGTAATACAGGTAAAGAGTACAAAACATGTAATACCTCCCTGTACTGTAGGGGGCGCTACCAGACAGGAATTCAGTGCATACACTTCAGTAATACAGGTAAAGAGTACAGAACATGTAATACCTCCCTGTACTGTAGGGGGCGCTGCCAGACAGGAATTCAGTGCATACGCTTTAGTAACACAGGTGCTTTACCAGTAAAATGTCCATTCTAATTGGTCGGTTCTTCCGGCCATTGACACGTTTCACAGATCTGGACTGTCCGTACATTGCATGTTGTGTCTGGTTTATAGTTACAATGGTCCAGAAAAGACCATTGTATGTTCAAACTATTGTATATTGAGGCCATTGTAAATTGAGGGATCACTGTACTTTGTGTATCCAGAGAATATTCTAGATTAAAATGTGTTTGTACTTTTGGCTCTCAATCAAACGCAAATCCCCAATATTGCATGTGGATCTCCAAACAAATTCTCCACCCTGAAGAATTGATGACGTAGACCTAAAGATCCTAAATTTACAGTCATGGTCAATAGAACTTTCCACTACACAATGTCCCGTTTTGGTCTTCTAAAGCCTCTCGATGGCTTAACGCCCCTCCTTCAGATTCATAGGCTTAATTTATCGTCTCAATGGAAGGGTGGAGGCATCTTTTTTTTTTTTTTATAGAAAACAACTAGAGCTTAAAAAGTACCTGTCACCAAATAAACTTTTCTAAACTAACTTAGGCTATGTTCCCCAACCACTCCTAACACCCCTCCCACCCAAAAAATTCAGAGCTCTAAAAAGCTGTGTATCATACCTTTATTCTTGCTCACATAAACCACCAGGAGAAAGTGGGCATTTCCCAGCAGGTATGACATCACTGAAGCCTGCTGGTGGACCACTTCCCCCGTCACATCGTTGTAGCGCTGTGATGAATAGAAGACCTCAGGCTCTGTGGAGCTTTCACTGAGGCACTATGCATCTTTCAGTGAGGCTCTGTGCAGCTTTCAGTGAGGCTCTGTGCAGCTTTCAGTGAGGCTCTATGCAGCTTTCAGTGAGGCTCTGTGCAGCTTTCAATGAGGCTCTGTGCAGCTTTCAATGAGGCTCTGTGCAGGTTCTGTGCAGCTTTCAGTGAGGTTCTGTGATGCTTTCAGTGAGGTTCTGTGCAGCTTTCAATGAGGCTCTGTGCAGCTTTCAATGAGGCTCTGTGCAGCTTTCAGTGAGGCTCTGTGCAGCTTTCAATGGGGCTCAATGCAGCTTTCAATAAGGCTCTTTGCAGCTTTCAGTGAGGCTCTGTGCATCTTTCAGTGAGGCTCTGTGCATCTTTTAATGAGGCTCTGTGCAGCTTTCAATGAGGCTCTGTCCAGCATTCAGTGAGGCTCTGAGCAGCTTTCAGTGAGGCTCTGAGCAGCTTTCAGTGAGGCTCTGTGCAGCTTTCAATGAGGCTCCATGCAGATTTCAATGAGGCTCTTTGTAGCTTTCAGTGAGGCTCTGTGCAGCTTTCAATGAGGCACTATGTAGCTTTCAATGAGGCTCTGTGCAGCTTTCAATGAGGCTTCATGCAGATTTCAATGAGGCTCTTTGTAGCTTTCAGTGAGGCTCTGTGCATCTTTCAATGAGGCTCTGTGCAACTTTCAATGATGCTCTTTGCAGCTTTCAATGAGGCTTTCTGCAGTTTTCAATGAGGCTCTTTGCAGCTTTCAGTGAGGCTCTGTGCATCTTTCAATGAGGCTCTGTGCAACTTTCAATGAGGCTCTTTGTAGTTTTCAATGAAGCTTTCTGCAGCTTTCAATGAGGCTCTTTGCAGCTGTCAATCAAGCTCAGTGCAGAGAAGCATTTCCTGAGTTTGGTCTCCTGCCAGGTGGGGAGGAGACTAAACTCACTATATTAAATGTGGCAGGGAGCAGAACAGAGCCACCTAGTGGCCATTTTTTCTATTACATTTTAAAAGATATTTATGTTAATAATTTTAAAAGCAAGTGAATGGGAAAGTGACTATATTAAAAGTTTTATTTGGTGACAGGTACTCTTTCAATTTCTCTCAAAGGTGAGTTTCCGATGAACATAACTCGACTGCATGGCCCCAACACCTAGACCTCTTCAATTCTAGTAAATCAAAACGTAATCCTTGTATTATGAAGATGACTCACTGTATGTATCTATTAGGGTATATGGACATCACAGAGAGGGGCCTATAGTCGAAACTCCAATCTATGAACCTCAACCGAGATATTCTAGAAGACTCGAGTCATCTTTGGCTGAAACTGCAGCAGAAATAATTGGACACACAAATCTTCCCATAAAACCATCTGTTTTCCTTGGATGAGAGGAGACAGACCTGTGACGATATGACATTCACTATCTGATCGGGATTGCCCGAATTTCTCAACTTTCAATATGCTAGTGGATCATACATATGAACCTTATATACTGTATTCAGATGAGGATATGTATAAACATTGTCAAGCAAAGCCACAGATGGTCACCTCAGCCGCACATGGTCGACGTCTTCTATAGGACAAAAGCGCAGTGTGAATTAGACAGAAGGCTTTATAAAACCGATTTGTAGAACCCCCTTATCTTGTGGGTCGCTGCATCTCCCGAAGCCTTCACATCAGCCATTCTTTCAAAAGTGCTAAGATACTGGAGACACAGTCACTGATCATATTTGTGGTGATCGACAGGAGGCCCTGATTTACACACAAAGCTTTTTAATGGAACCTGCAGATAGCGGCCGGCAGGGAAGAGTCAGCACCATTAATAATGGAAGGTGTCAATATTCTCCACTCTGCATGGAGTATTGACTCTTTATATTTATATCATTCTACGAGAGTATTATAGCATTTCCCAACCAATATTTAACTGTTACATTAAAGAAAAAAAATTAGCAAAAAAAGAAAATTTTCTTTAATGTGGAATAAGGGGAAGATACCAAGTGAGGATCTCGAGAGTGAGAGAGAAGTCTTCTTAAAGGATCTTCAGCTAATCTTAATTAGAGAAGAACTAATAGTCCATGGCAATGATATTAATATACAGATTAACATCAAAGAAGGTCGTCCAGAGAAGAGTTATGGTTATTAGAAAATAGGAAAAAAACACTTATCAGCCGGGATCTCAATGCCAGGACAAATTCTCAGAGAGGGACCAGACTGACAACAATTCTTCTCGATGAGATGGAAAACTGAAAAGAAGATTTAGAAGAGGTGACACAATAAAAGGCATCACCACAGAGAAAACCGGAAAACAGGGGCAGAGAACTCACCATGTGGGGTTATATTCTTGTCTCCTGGAATTATCTAACACAAATTCAGATCCCATCATAGTTACGGTTTTATTTGTGATGTCTCTTATAATCAGGAAGAAACAAAGATTTTATAATCTGGCTACTATGATGAAAGCCTTCTTATTAGTCTACAGAACATACAGTGGGGCAGAAAAGAATTTAGTCAGCCACCAATTGTGTAAGTTTTCCCACTTATAAAGATGAGGCTGTAATTTACATCATAGGTTATCACCTCAACCACGAGAGACAGTATGAGAAAAAAATCCATAAAATCACATTGTCTGATTTTTTAAGAATTTATTTGCAAATGATGGTGAAAAATAAGTATTTGGTCATTGTTGGCAATGACAGAGGTCAAACGTTTTCTGTAAGTCTTCAAAAGGTTGTCACACACTGTTGCTGGTATCTTGGCCCATTCCTCCATGCAGATCTCCTCTAGAGCAGTGATGTTTTGGGGCTGTCGCTGGGCAATATGGACTTTCAACTCCCTCCAAAGGTTTTCTATGGGGTTGAGATCTGGAGACTGGCTAGGCCACTCCAGGACCCTGAAATGCTTCTTACGAAGCCACTCCTTCGTTGCCCGGGTGGTGTGTTTAGGATCATTGTCATGCTGAAAAATCCAGCCATGTTTCATCTTCAATGCCCTTGTTGATGGAAGGAGGGTTTCACTCAAAACCTCACGATACATGGCCCTATTCATTCTTTCCTTTACCCTGATCAGTTGTCCTGGTCCCTTGGCCGAAAAACAGCCCCAAAGCATGATGTTTCCACCCACATGCTTCACAGTTTGGATGCGACTCAGCATTCTTTCTCCTCCAAACACGACGAGTTGAGTTTTTACCAAAATGTTCTACTTTGGTTTCATCTGACAACATGGATCATCCAAATGCTCTCTAGCAAACTTCAGACGTGCCCGGACATGTACTGGCTTAAGCAGGGGGACTCGTCTGGCACTGTATGATTTGAGTACCTGGCGGCGCAGCGTGTTACCGATGGTGGTAGCCTTTGTTACTTTCGTCCCAGCTCTCTGCAGGTCATTCACTAGGTCCCCCCCCTGCCCCGTGTGGTTCTGGGATTTATCTAATAATTGCTCCCACAGTTCATTTCTTCACATCAAGCTGCTTGCCTATTGCAGATTCAGTCTTCCCAGCCTGGGGCAGGTCTACAATTCTGTTTCTGGTGTCCTTCGACAGCTATTTGGTCTTGGTAATAGTGGAGTTAGGAGTGTGACTGTTTGAGGTTGTGGACAGGTGTCTTTTATACAGATAACAAGCTCAAACAGGAGCCATTAATACAGTTAACGAGTGGAGGACTGGTGGCTGACTAAATACTTTTTTTGCCCCACTGTTACTACTTTAATACTGGTCCTATATACAAGAATATAACTACTATAATACTGCTCCTATATACAAGAATATAACTATACTGCCTCCTGAGTATAGGATAACTCAGCTCACCCTTCCAGCCAGACGCCTGTCGCACGGCACCGTGTGAACCAACACCAAGGTAGCAATGAAGAAATAGATGGTCCAGCGCAGGATAACGTGCAATAAAAGCCAAAATTTATTGTAGATTCAAGCCATAGGACAGCAGGACACAAGGTAACGCGTTTCAGCCGGAAAGACCAGCCTTATTCATATCTTGAATAAGGCTGGTCTTTCCGGCTGAAACGCGTTACCTTGTGTCCTGCTGTCCTATGGCTTGAATCTACAATAAATTTTGGCTTTTATTGCACGTTATCCTGCGCTGGACCATCTATTTCTTCTATACTGCCTCCTATATACAAGAATAGATCTACTATAATACTGCTCCTATATACAAGAATATAACTACTATAATACTGCTCCTATATACAAGAATATAACTAATATAATACTGCTCCTATATACAAGAATATAACTACTATAATACTGCCCCCTATATACAAGAATATAACTACTATAATAATGCCTCCTATATACAAGAATATAACTACTATAATACAGCCTCCAATATACAAGAATATGACTACTATAATACGGCTCCTATATACAAGAATATAACTACTATAATACAGCCTCCTATATACAAGAATATAACTACTATAATACTGCTCCTATATACAAGAATATAACTACTATAATACTGACTCCTATATACAAGAACATAACTACTATAATACTGCTCCTATATACAAGAATATAACTACTATAATACTGCCCTTATATACAATATAACTACTATAATACTGCTCCTATATACAAGAATATAACTACTATAATACTGCTCCTATATACAAGAATATAACTACTATAATACTACCCCCTATATACAAGAATATAACTACTATAATACTGCTCCTATATAAGAGAATATAACTACTATAATACTGACTTATATATACAAGAATATAACTACTACAATACTGCTCCTATATACAAGAATATAACTACTATAATACTGCTCCTATATACAAGAATATAACTACTATAATACTGCTCCTATATACAGGAATATAACTACTATAATACTGCTCCTATATACAAGAATATAATTACTATAATACTGCTCCTATATTCAAGAATATAACTACTATAATACTGCCCCTATATACAAGAATATAACTACTAGAATACAGCCTCCTATATACAAGAATATAATTACTATAATACTTCTCCTATATACAAGAATATAACTACTATAATACTGCTCCTATATACAAGAATATAACTACTATAATACTGCTCCTATATACAAGAATATAACTACTATAATACTGCCTTCTATTTACAAGAATATAACTACTATAATACTGCTCCTATATGCAAGAATATAACTACTATAATACTGCTCCTATATATACAAGAATATAACTACTATAATACTGCTTCTATATACAAGAATATATCTACTATAATACTGCTCCTATATACAAGAATATAACTACTATAATACTGCTCCTATATACAAGAATATAACTACTATAATACTGCCTCCTATATACAAGAATATAACTACTATAATACTGCTCCTATATACAAGAATATAACTACTATAATACTGCCCCCTATATACAAGAATATATCTACTATAATACTGCTCCTATATACAAGAATATAACTACTATAATACTGCTCCTATATACAAGAATATAACTACTATAATACTGCTCCTATATACAAGAATATAACTACTATAATACTTCTCCTATATACAAGAATATAACTACTATAATACTGCTCCTATATACAAGAATATATCTACTATAATACTGCTCCTATATACAAGAATATAACTACTATAATACTGCTCCTATATACAAGAATATAACTACTATAATACTGGCTCCTATATACAAGAATATAACTACTATAATACTACTCCTATATACAAGAATATACCTACTATAATACTGCTCCTATATTCAATAATATAACTACTATAATACTGCTCCTATATACAAGAATATAACTACTATAATACTGCTCCTATATACAAGAATATAACTACTATAATACTGCCCCTATATACAAGAATATAACTACTATAATACTGCTCCTATATACAAGAATATAACTACTATAATACTGGCTCCTATATACAAGAATATAACTACTATAATACTACTCCTATATACAAGAATATACCTACTATAATACTGCTCTTATATACAAGAATATAACTACTATAATACTGCTCCTATATACAAGAATATAACTACTATAATACTGCTCCTATATACAAGAATATAACTACTATAATACTGCCCCTATATACAAGAATATAACTACTATAATACTGCTCCTATATACAAGAATATAACTACTATAATACTGCTCCTATATACAAGAATATAACTACTATAATACTGCTCCTATATACAAGAATATAACTACTATAATACTACTCCTATATACAAGAATATAACTACTATAATACTGCTCCTATATACAAGAATATAATTACTATAATACTGCTCCTATATACAAGAATATAACTACTATAATACTGCTCCTATATACAAGAATGTATCTCCTATATACTGGGGTGTAGCCGATGACAGGGCTCCATATGGGTTCTACATGTGAGGTTTTGGTGAAAGTTCTGGCATGCAGAGATATGTGATGTGATGGAGGAGAGTGAGTTTCTGGGGGCCCGGTCAGAGGACGGTCAGAGGACGGTCAGAGGATAGCTGGGCACAGGGCAGGTGCAGCTCTGGGTCCGGACATCATGAATGAGAAGACAAGTCTGACCAGAGTCTTGTAGATGAGTGACGGATATTTCTGCCGGTAAGACGACTTATCCACTGAACATCGGGACAGAAAAAAACCAACAAACACCACAGGAGTCATAAAGGAGTAAAGTAAAATATTTGAACTTTATTGTGATCGGTCACCAACGCGCTGGTAACCAGTAAGAATCTAAATATAAAGCGTCATATAAAAACATTGGCGGGTTCGGACAATACCGCAATATGTCCTGCAGTGCCAGTGTGAACAGGGCTGTAACGTCTACGGTAAGATGACCGCCCCAAATCTGGCAGTGGAAGGTGAGAATTACTGAAAAAGTGAAATAACCGGGATGGCAGGTCCGTCTTCTGATTCTGCCAGAACCATAAACCCATCAGAGCAGAGCTCCCCCATAAGAGAACCACCGAGAGCGGTCAAGACATATGGGGAGAAATTATCCCTAAACGGAAACCATGGCGAGTGCCAGCAATGAAACAAAACATCTGCTCCGAATCATCAGTAGACGATAAGGACATGGCTGGAACGGGAAATTAGCATATATGCAAATAAGGGGACGTGCTTAGCAACATCTGAAGCCATGGAGATAATTGTCGTATGGGCGCTTTTCCGCAGACACAGGATCCTTTCAGCCATGTCCCGTCGACAACTCGAATTAGGTCACAACTTAAGGCTAAAAATTCTAAAAACACAATCTAACAGTTTTTACTTTTTGGATGAGTTTTTGAAGGTCGCTGACAATCAGATTCGAGGTGGGTAAAGATGGTGGTTGTAATAGATCGGTAACTGGATTGGAGACCACTAGAAAACCGTCTCTAACACTTGGGAACCTGTCATCATAGTGGGGGAACAACATTCGCCCCTTTCATGTTAGTCCAGATAAGACAGAGTGTAACACTGTTGGGTCATGGTGAAAAAGGGGAAAATAACCCAGTGCCCCGAGACCTCCCAAACTCAAAACGCCTACAAAGGTGCAGATGTCAACCTCACTAATAAGGGTTAAAAATAATAATAATTAAAAAAAAGTTAAATACAAAGTACTATTAAACTCTCTTATAAAATAATCTGAACTTTGACAAAAAAGTTAAATCTATAAAGTGTAAAGTTTATGAAATGTGCGAATGTTCCTTTCCTCAACCTGAGCCTCCGGCAACACGAAACAGGTAGGTGGAGGCCATGAATGTGAACACAGCCAATAGCGCCCCCTCTGACATCACCCAAACATCACACCCAGAGAAACGACCTGGAGAGGAAGAATGACCCTGAGATACGAAGCCTCCAGAGCTGAACTCTCAGGACGTGGTCACAGCCTCGGCTTGATCTGAAGAGGTTTTCCTACAAGAGGAAGAGAAACAGAGTTAGTGACGTCACACAGAGCGCAACGTGGTCGATAGAATATGAAAAAAACAAATGACAGCAGCAGTGCCCCAATAACAATGCCTGCTATGGCCCCTCAAGAATAGTACACCATGACTTGGCCAGATAACCCCATACAGTGATCCCATAAGTGCACCGACTACAGGGTCCCCATCACCGATGCCCCACAAAACAGGACCTGCTACAAAAAAGGAGACCGTCAGGCTGCAGCCCATAGGGTTTCTATCCACAGTGTAGGTCGTGCTGAACTCTACAATCTACCCATGTGCCAGTCCTGTTCCATTGTATAAAGGCCGTACCCACAGTGCCAGTCCTGTTCCATTGTATAAAGGCCGTACCCACAGTGCCAGTCCTGTCCCATTGTATAAAGGCCGTACCCACAGTGCCAGTCCTGTTACATTGTATAAAGGCCGTACCCACAGTGCCAGTCCTGTTCCATTGTATAAAAGCCGTAACCACAGTGCCAGTCCTGTCCCATTGTATAAAGGCCGTAACCACAGTGCCAGTCCTGTCCCATTGTATAAAGGCCGTACCCACAGTGCCAGTCCTGTCCCATTGTATAAAGGCCGCACCCACAGTGCCAGTCCTGTTACATTGTATAAAGACCGTACCCACAGTGCCAGTCCTGTTACATTGTATAAAGGCTGTACCCACAGTGCCAGTCCTGTCCCATTGTATAAAGGCCGTACCCACAGTGCCAGTCCTGTCCCATTGTATAAAGGCCGTAACCACAGTGCCAGTCCTGTTACATTGTATAAAGGCCGTACCTACAGTGCCAGTCCTGTCCCATTGTATAAAGGCCGTACCCACAGTGCCAGTCCTGTTACATTGTATAAAGGCCGTACCTACAGTGCCAGTCCTGTCCCATTGTATAAAGGCCGTACCCACAGTGCCAGTCCTGTTACATTGTATAAAGGCCGTACCCACAGTGCCAGTCCTATTACATTGTATAAAGGCCGTACCCACAGTGCCAGTCCTGTCCCATTGTATAAAGGCCGTACCCACAGTGCCAGTCCTGTTACATTGTATAAAGGCCGTACCCACAGTGCCAGTCCTGTCCCATTGTATAAAGGCCGTACCCACAGTGCCAGTCCTGTTACATTGTATAAATGCCGTACCCACAGTGCCAGTCCTGTTACATTGTATAAAGGCCGTACCCACAGTGCCAGTCCTGTTACATTGTATAAAGGCCGTACCCACAGTGCCAGTCCTGTTACATTGTTTAAAGGCCGTACCCACAGTGCCAGTCCTGTCCCATTGTATAAATGCCATACCCACAGTGCCAGTCCTGTTACATTGTATAAATGCCATACCCACAGTGCCAGTCCTGTTACATTGTATAAAGGCCGTACCCACAGTGCCAGTCCTGTTCCATTGTATAAAGGCCGTACCCACAGTGCCAGTCCTGTTACATTGTTTAAAGGCCGTACCCACAGTGCCAGTCCTGTCCCATTGTATAAAGGCCGTACCCACAGTGCCAGTCCTGTTACATTGTATAAAGGCCGTACCCACAGTGCCAGTCCTGTCCCATTGTATAAAGGCCGTACCCACAGTGCAAGTCCTGTTACATTGTATAAAGGCCGTACCCACAGTGCCAGTCCTGTCCCATTGTATAAAGGCCGTACCCACAGTGCCAGTCCTGTTACATTGTATAAAGGCCGTACCCACAGTGCCAGTCCTGTCCCATTGTATAAAGGCCGTACCAACAGTGCCAGTCCTGTTACATTGTATAAATGCCATACCCACAGTGCCAGTCCTGTTACATTGTATAAAGGCCGTACCCACAGTGCCAGTCCTGTTACATTGTATAAAGGCCGTACCCACAGTGCCAGTCCTGTTACATTGTATAAAGGCCGTACCCACAGTGCCAGTCCTGTTACATTGTATAAAGGCCGTACCCACAGTGCCAGTCCTGTTA
The DNA here is from genome assembly GCF_029499605.1 of Hyla sarda. Lineage (NCBI taxonomy): Eukaryota > Metazoa > Chordata > Amphibia > Anura > Hylidae > Hyla > Hyla sarda. The sequence goes on from NC_079193.1 coordinate 382,902,426, forward strand.
CATTGTATAAAGGCCGTACCCACAGTGCCAGTCCTGTTACATTGCATAAAGGCCGTACCCACAGTGCCAGTCCTGTTACATTGTATAAAGGCCGTACCCACAGTGCCAGTCCTGTTACATTGTTTAAAGGCCGTACCCACAGTGTCAGTCCTGTTACATTGTATAAAGGCCGTACCCACAGTGCCAGTCCTGTTACATTGTATAAAGGCCGTACCCACAGTGTCAGTCCTGTTACATTGTATAAAGGCCGTACCCACAGTGCCAGTCCTGTTACATTGTATAAAGGCCGTACCCACAGTGCAAGTCCTGTTACATTGTATAAAGGCCGTACCCACAGTGCCAGTCCTGTTACATTGTATAAAGGCCGTACCCACAGTGCCAGTCCTGTTACATTGTATAAAGGCCGTACCCACAGTGTCAGTCCTGTTACATTGTATAAAGGCCGTACCCACAGTGCCAGTCCTGTTACATTGTATAAAGGCCGTACCCACAGTGCCAGTCCTGTTACATTGTATAAAGGCCGTACCCACAGTGCCAGTCCTGTTACATTGTATAAAGGCCGTACCCACAGTGCAAGTCCTGTTACATTGTATAAAGGCCGTACCCACAGTGCCAGTCCTGTCCCATTGTATAAAGGCCGTACCCACAGTGCCAGTCCTGTTACATTGTATAAAGGCCGTACCCACAGTGCCAGTCCTGTCCCATTGTATAAAGGCCGTACCCACAGTGCCAGTCCTGTTACATTGTATAAAGGCCGTACCCACAGTGCCAGTCCTGTCCCATTGTATAAAGGCCGTACCAACAGTGCCAGTCCTGTTACATTGTATAAATGCCATACCCACAGTGCCAGTCCTGTTACATTGTATAAAGGCCGTACCCACAGTGCCAGTCCTGTTACATTGTATAAAGGCCGTACCCACAGTGCCAGTCCTGTTACATTGTATAAAGGCCGTACCCACAGTGCCAGTCCTGTTACATTGTATAAAGGCCGTACCCACAGTGCCAGTCCTGTTACATTGTATAAAGGCCGTACCCACAGTGTCAGTCCTGTTACATTGTATAAAGGCCGTACCCACAGTGCCAGTCCTGTTACATTGTATAAAGGCCGTACCCACAGTGCCAGTGCTGTTACATTGTATAAAGGCCGTACCCACAGTGCCAGTCCTGTCCCATTGTATAAAGGCCGTACCCATAGTGCCAGTCCTGTTACATTGTATAAAGGCCGTACCCACAGTGCCAGTCCTGTTACATTGTATAAAGGCCGTACCTACAGTGCCAGTGCTGTTACATTGTATAAAGGCCGTACCTACAGTGCCAGTGCTGTTACATTGTATAAAGGCCGTACCCACAGTGTCAGTCCTGTTACATTGTATAAAGGCCGTACCCACAGTGCCAGTCCTGTTACATTGTATAAAGGCCGTACCTACAGTGCCAGTCCTGGCCCTGTTGCATTGTATAAAGACTCTAGCCATGGTGCCAGTTTTGTTGCCCTCTAGAGAGTCTCTTTCCCTAGGACCAGTCTTGTTGCATTGTATAGAGACTCTACCCAAGGTGCCAGTCCTGTTGCCTATACATGCGAGGAAAGTGATCTCTATGCAGCCTCACCATATGGTCCCATTATAATGGAGCCCATCTAGTGAAGCAGAAACCATGTAGTAAGCCCTAGGTGGCAGCCTTTGTGCATTTGTTAGGGACTCTATCCATGGAGCCAAACTTCAGGCATTCTACAGACTCTATCCATGGTACCAGTCTTGTTGATTGTTACAGATTATTGAATGCATTAAGGCTGACACCATGGAATGAGGTTCCAGGGTAGAGTCTCTATTGAATGCAACAAGGCTGGCAGCACGGTGAGAAACTATCATGGTGCCAGTCTTGTTGATATCTATAGAGACTCTACACATGGTGCCAGTCCTGCTCCTTCTTATAGAGACTCTACACATTGTACCAGTCCTGCTCCTTTCTATAGAGACTCTACACATGGTGCCAGTCCTGCTCCTTTCTATAGAGACTCTACACATGGTGCCAGTCCTGCTCCTTCCTATGGAGACTCTACACATTGTACCAGTCCTGCTCCTTCTTATAGAGACTCTACACATTGTACCAGTCCTGCTCCTTTCTATAGAGACTCTACACATGGTGCCAGTCCTGCTCCTTTCTATAGAGATTCTACACATGGTGCCAGTCCTGCTCCTTCCTATAGAGACTCTACACATGGTGCCAGCCCTGCTCCTTTCTATAGAGACTGTACACATAGTGCCAGTCCTGCTCCTTTCTATAGAGACTGTACACATAGTGCCAGTCTTGCTCCTTCCTATAGAGACTCTACACATAGTGCCAGTCCTGCTCCTTTCTATAGAGACTCTACACATAGTGCCAGTCTTGCTCCTTCCTATAGAGACTCTACACATGGTGCCAGCCCTGCTCCTTTCTATAGAGACTGTACACATAGTGCCAGTCCTGCTCCTTCCTATAGAGACTCTATACATGGTGCCAGTCCTGCTCCTTCCTATAGAGACTCTACACATGGTGCCAGCCCTGCTCCTTTCTATAGAGACTCTACACATGGTGCCAGTCCTGCTCCTTTCTATAGAGATTCTACACATGGTGCCAGTCCTGCTCCTTCCTATAGAGACTCTACACATGGTGCCAGTCCTGCTCCTTCCTATAGAGACTCTACACATGGTGCCAGCCCTGCTCCTTTCTATAGAGACTGTACACATAGTGCCAGTCTTGCTCCTTCCTATAGAGACTCTACACATAGTGCCAGTCCTGCTCCTTTCTATAGAGACTCTACACATAGTGCCAGTCTTGCTCCTTCCTATAGAGACTCTACACATGGTGCCAGCCCTGCTCCTTTCTATAGAGACTGTACACATAGTGCCAGTCCTGCTCCTTCCTATAGAGACTCTATACATGGTGCCAGTCCTGCTCCTTCCTATAGAGACTCTACACATGGTGCCAGCCCTGCTCCTTTCTATAGAGACTGTACACATAGTGCCAGTCCTGCTCCTTTCTATAGAGACTGTACACATAGTGCCAGTCCTGCTCCTTTCTATAGAGACACTACACATGGTGCCAGCCCTGCTCCTTTCTATAGAGACTGTACACATAGTGCCAGTCCTGCTCCTTTCTATAGAGACTCTACACATAGTGCCAGTCCTGCTCCTTCCTATAGAGACTCTACACATGGTGCCAGTCCTGCTCCTTTCTATAGAGACTCTACACATGGTGCCAGTCCTGCTCCTTTCTATAGACACTCTACACGTGGTGCCAGTCCTGCTCCTTCCTATAGAGACTCTACACATGGTGCCAGTCCTGCTCCTTTCTATAGACACTCTACACATGGTGCCAGCCCTGCTCCTTTCTATAGAGACTCTACACATGGTGCCAGTCCTGCTCCTTTCTACAGATACTCTACACATGGTGCCAGTCCTGCTCCTTTCTATAGAGACTCTACACATGTTGCCAGTCCTGCTCCTTTCTATAGAGACTCTACACATTGTGCCAGTCCTGCTCCTTTCTATAGAGACTCTACACATGTTGCCAGTCCTGCTCCTTTCTATAGAGACTCTACACATGTTGCCAGTCCTGCTCCTTTCTATAGAGACTCTACACATGGTGCCAGTCCTGCTCCTTCCTATAGAGACTCTACACATGGTGCCAGTCCTGCTCCTTTCTATAGAGACTCTACACATGGTGCCAGTCCTGCTCCTTCCTATAGAGACTCTACACATGTTGCCAGTCCTGCTCCTTTCTATAGAGACTCTACACATGGTGCCAGTCCTGCTCCTTCCTATAGAGACTCTACACATGTTGCCAGTCCTGCTCCTTTCTATAGAGACTCTACACATGGTGCCAGTCCTGCTCCTTCCTATAGAGACTCTACACATGGTGCCAGTCCTGCTCCTTCCTATAGAGACTCTACACATGGTGCCAGTCCTGCTCCTTTCTATAGAGACTCTACACATGGTGCCAGTCCTGCTCCTTCCTATAGAGACTCTACACATTGTGCCAGTCCTGCTCCTTTCTATAGAGACTCTACACATGGTGCCAGCCCTGCTCCTTTCTATAGAGACTCTACACATGGTGCCAGTCCTGCTCCTTCCTATAGAGACTCTACACATTGTGCCAGTCCTGCTCCTTTCTATAGAGACTCTACACATGGTGCCAGCCCTGCTCCTTTCTATAGAGACTCTACACATGGTGCCAGTCCTGCTCCTTTCTATAGAGACTCTACACATGGTGCCAGCCTTGTTTCTTTCTTTAGAGACTATTATTGGTGCCAGTCCTGTTGCTTTCAATAGAGACTCTATTAATAGTGCCAACCTTGTTGATTTCTATAGAGACGCTATACATGGTGCCAGTCCTGTTGCTTTCTATAGAGACTATTATTGGTGCCAGTCCTGTTGCTTTCTATAGAGACTATTAATGGTGTCAGCCTTGTTGCTTTTTATAGAGATGCTAAACATGGTGCCAGCCTGGTTAAATCTTATACAGACTCTATGCATGGTGTCAGTCTATGGGTAGAGATTCTACCCATAGTGCCCGTCTTGTAACACTCTACCCATGATGCCACTGTTATGCACGGTGTATAAAGTTCTGCTTCTGGTGCCAGTCTAGCCGTACAGTGTCGCCGGTCCCTGCACACACACACAGAACAGATGGCAGCCATGCACTCCTGCCACATTAGTGTAAAACGCTGTGCCACGGCTTCATGACTTCACAGCTCATTAATGTACAATATGGCGCTGTGCTTCTCACCTCGCCCCCTCCTGTGTGACCGCCACACCTCAGACTAACACCCAGCGCTGACGGTGTTAACTGCAATTAGTCACCTGCGAGGAGCCGCAGCCAAGGACGAGGGGTGACAGGTGACAGCGCCAGGGTCTGCCGCAACAGAGCCAGGTACGGAAAGAGACAGGCGGGTATCCGAGAGAGCGCACCTCCGCCCTGCTGGATGTATAACTCTACACCAGTGTTATGTAAAATGTGGCCCTCCAGTTGTTGTAAAACTACAACTCCCAGCATGCCCGGACAGCCAACGGCTGTCCGGGCATGCTGGGTGTTGTAGTTTTGCAACATCTGGAGGTACATAGTTTAGAGACTACAGCTCTACACTATAAGCGCCAGTCTATATAACACTTTACTACAGCTTTGCTCTATCCCCCATGCTTTATACTAAAAGGGGTACTCCGCTGGAGAAAAAAAAAAATTTATATCAACTGGTGCCAGAAAGTTAAACAGATTCGTAAATTACTTCTATTTAAAAATCTTAATCCTTCCAGCACTTAGCTGCTGTATAATAAAGAGGAAATTATTTTCTTTTTGAATTTCCTTTCTGTCTGACCACAGTGCTCTCTGCTGACACCTCTGTCCATGTCAGGAACTGTCCAGAGTAGGATCAAATTCCAGTAGCAAACCTATGCTGCTCTGGACAGTTCCTGACATGGACAGAGGTGTCAGCAGAGAGCACTGTGGTCAGGGTCCGGACTAGCGGCTGGTGAAGACACTGGAGGTGGATCCTCTGTACCAGAGAGGCGATGACGCGGGCCGTACTGGGGAATCGGTTCTAAGCAGTTACTGAGCCCGCCGCAAAGCAGGATGGACTTGCTGCGGCAGTAACTACCAGGTCGTGTTCCCCAGTAGCGACTCGACCCCTCTGGCAGCTGAGACTGGCGCGGTACACAAGGACTAGACAGAGGCGAGGTCAGACGTAGCAGAAGGTCAGGGCAGGCAGCGAGGTTCGTAGTCAGGGGCAACAGCAGAAGGTCTGGGTACACAGGCTTGGAACACACTTAAACGCTTTCTCAGGGCACAAGGCAACAAGATCCGGTAAGAAAAGGAAGGGGAAATGGGTTTTTATAAGAATGGGAGTGATTGGGCCAGGCACCAATTAGTGGTGCACTGGCCCTTTAAATTTTAGCAAGCCGGCGTGCGCGCCCTAGGGAGCAGGGCCGCGCGCGCCGGGAGGAAGCAAACGGGGGCGAGAGGTGAGTGACATGGGCGCGATCCGAGGGCGGGCATCGCGTCCCCTCCGGAGACCAGGGAGCAGCGCTCGCGGTCAGCAATGCCGACCGGACGCTGCAGACAGAAGCACGCCGTGAGCGCTCCGGGGGGGCAGCGGGACCCGGAGCGCTCGGCGTGACAACTGTGGTCAGACAGAAAGGAAATTCAAAAAGAATAAGAACTTCCTGTGGAGCATACAGCAGCTGATAAGTACAGGAAGGATTAAGATTTTTAAATAGAAGTAATTTACAAATCTGTTTAACTTTCTGGCACCAGTTGATTAAAAAAAAAAATAATTAAAAAAAATTAAATAAATAAGAAAAAAAGTTTTCCAGCAGAGTACCCCGTTAAAGGAATACTCCTGTGGAAAACTTTTTTTTCTTAAATCAACTGGTGCCAGAAAGTTAAACAGATTTGTAAATTACTTCTTTAAAAAAAAATCTTAATCCTTCCAGTACTTATTAGCTGCTGAATACTACAGAGGAAATGGTTTTCTCTTTGGAGCACAGTGCTCTCAGCTGACATCACGAGCACAGTGCTCTCTGCTGACATCTCTGTCCATTTTAGGAACTGTCCAGAGCAGCATATGTTTGCAATGGAGATTTTCTCCTACTCTGGACAGTCCTTAAAATGGACAGAGATGTCAGCAGAGAGCACTGTGGTCATGATGTCAGCAGAGAGCTCTGTGTTCCAAAAAGAAAACCATTTCCTCTGTAGTATTCAGCAGCTAATAAGTACTGGAAGGATTAAGATTTTTTAATAGAAGTAATTTACAAATCTGTTTAACTTTCTGGCACCAGTTGATTTAAAAAAAAAAAAAAAAAAGTTTTCCACGGGAAATAATAATACTTCCCTGTACTGTAGGGGGCGCTACCAGACACCAGTCAGTGCATACACTTCAGTAATACAGGTAAAAGAGTACAGAACATGTAATACCTCCCTGTACTGTAGGAGGCGCTACCAAGCACCAGTCAGTGCATACACTTTAGTAATACAGGTAAAGAGTACAGAACATGTAATACCTCCCTGTACTGTAGGGGGCGCAACCAGACACCAGTCACTGCATACACTTCAGTAATACAGGTAAAAGAGTACAGAACATGTAATACCTCCCTGTACTGTAGGAGGCGCTACCAAGCACCAGTCAGTGCATACACTTCAGTAATACAGGTAAAGAGTACAGAACATGTAATACCTCCCTGTACTGTAGGGGGCTCTACCAGACACCAGTCAGTGCATGCACTTCAGTAATACAGGTAAAGAGTACAGAACATGTAATACCTCCCTGTACTGTAGGGGGCGCTACCAGAGACCAGTCAGTGCATACACTTCAGTAATACAGGTAAAGAGTACAGAACATGTAATACCTCCCTGTACTGTAGGGGGCGCAACCAGACACCAGTCAGTGCATACACTTCAGTAATACAGGTAAAGAGTACAGAACATGTAATACCTCCCTGTAGTGTAGGAGGCGCTACCAGACACCAGTCAGTGCATACACTTCAGTAATACAGGTAAATAGTACAGAACATGTAATACCTCCCTGTACTGTAGGGGGCGCTACCAGACACCAGTCACTGCATACACTTCAGTAATACAGGTGTTTTACCATTAAATTGCCCATTCTGATTGGTCGGTTCTTCCAGCCATTGACACGTTTCACAGATCTGGACTGTCCGTACATTGCATGTTGAGTCTGGTTTCAACTTACAATGGTCCAGAAAAGACCATTGTATGTTGAAACTATTGTATGTTGAGGCCATTGTAGGTTGAGGGATCACTGTATAGACGGACATTATAGAGTGAGGGCTATTATGATAATTGTGGATCTGATAGGTGGGGCTCCGACTGTTGGGACCTTCATCGATCATGAGAACGGGCACCTGAAGTGGAGGTTGAGAACGCGCAGAAGAACGCGCCTAGTGCCGCACTGGATTTGACCGCTCTGGGATTTAAGAGCAGATACTAATCCTATATCTAACGCGTTTCGAGTTTTGCATTTTGGCCTTGGCGACCACTGTAGAACCGACAGTCGATCTGGCACGTTGGCGGTTTGTTTGTTTTCGGAGCTTCAAAAGCCAAAACTTTGCCAGTCATTTTACCCCTCTGTATTAGGCACACGGACTTCTCTCTAGCCTGAAGAGCTGACACTCTATCCCGGCACTCACACCTTTGTATGCGCACAGAGCAGAAAGCGTCAGAACAGGAGTCTCGGCAGCGCCAGCGTCGCTGTCACCATCTGGCCCCGAGCCGGCTCCTCCACCATTACCGCTCGGCGGGGGCTCTGGCACATGTACCGCACTGTAGCTGCTCAGTAAGCCCTGAAGACACAAACAGCGGGGGGCCCCCGTCAATGATTACAGAACGTGGCCAGGGGCCCGGCCATAATTTACAAAGCTAACTGCAGGAAGCGAATGCAGAGGCAGATCTGGAAGCCGCGATACGGTGAAAAGGGACCATAACCAGCAATAGCAGGAAGGCCTGACCCATGGGGAACTACAAGTCTCAGAACATCCTTTGTAGAAACTAACGTTTCTGTTAAGAGTCCGACTCCAGCAGTCATTGAAAGAAAAAAAGAAAATTAGTCAGGGTGTCGATGGTTACGCCTGTGCGGGCACGGTCGCGGTCATTGCGTGCAGCTCTGCTCCAGGATCACTCAGCAGATGAGCAGAGCTGAGGCAGCGGGGCTCATTGTGACCTAGTTCTGTGATAACGCAGAGCCGCGCGCAGCTGCTGCTCTCCCCTTGCTCTGTGTTTTCACCCTGTCAGGCGACCCCCTGACTTTTCACAAGATCTCGCCCCGTTCCCGGGCGCTGTCGCTCTCCGAGGGTTAAACCTTTATCTCCGGCACAAGGTGCAGGAAAAACGTGAAGGGTGCGACCCTCGCCATGTAAGCGCTGGTATGGTATATAACAGAAAGACGACGATGTTGTATCATTTAGGGCGCAGATAGACCGCGACCCTTATTCACTATACAGGGAAAAACGATGAAGAGACGCTTTCACTTTATTAGCATTGAGCGTCAAAATGCACCAGAATTTCAGCTATTTATCCGAAATCCAAGTCATTTATTACATTAATTTACATAATTTATTACATTACTCGCCCTGTATTTACGTCTTTTTCCCCCCTGTGAACTTCCATCAATAAAAAAAAACAAAAAAAGGTTAAATATATGAAAAGGGGTACTCCACTGGCCAGCGTTCGGAAGTAAATGTTCCGAATGCTATTTTCACGCTGGGAGGGTCGGCCACCCCCCCCTCAATGCAAGTCTATGGGAGGGGGCGTGACTGCCGTCACGCCCCCTCCCATAGACTTGCATTGAGGGGGCGTGGCCGACCCCGCGGCGCTAAAACAGCATTCGGAACATTTAGTTTCGAACGTTGGCCAGTGGAGTACCCCTTTAATTTGGAGATTAGGGTGCAGTTTGGCTTTAAAAGCCCCAACATCCGAAAATCGAGGGAAAACTAACTGGAAATTTCCCATGGAAATATTAGCGAATTAGTGATAAATGGCGGCCAATAGTCCTAGAAAAAAAAAGTGGTGCCAAATTTATAAAAAAAAAAAAGGTGCAAGTTTGGTGCCATAGATATATTGGGCCTCATTTACTATTAGATTTCTGTATAAATTGTGACGAAAAACGAAAACGACAGGGAAATTAATTTAAAGGGGTGCTCCACTGCTCAGCGTTTGGAACAAACTGTTTCGAACGCTGGAGTCGGCGCCGGGAGCTCGTGACGTCATAGCCTCGCCCCCTCATGACGTTGTCACGCCCCCTCCTATAGTCTTGCATTGATGAGGTGAGGCGGGGCTGTGACGTCACGTGACGTCATGAGGGGGCGGGGCTATGACATCACAAGCTCCTGGCGACAACTCCAGCCCTCGAAACAGTTTGTTCCCAAAGTACCCCGGAGTTCCGGAGTACCCCTTTAACTTTATTCTCCAGAGAAAGCTGTGTTTTTCAGCTTTTTATCCAAAATGTGGGCGTCTTTCTACTTTTGTCACAATCCGAGTATTTTATTAAATTTTCCACCTTTTTTGGCATCTTCTCCATCTCATCTGATGCGCCAATATTTTACGACATCCGGAAATCATGTCAAATAATATGAGAGAAAACACAATAAAAATTTAAAGGAGTACTGTGGTGCCGCACAACTTATCCCCCAGTGAGCCCCCCCATCACCGCCCCCACCCCACCCCCGCGATCTCCTGCACGGCGCCCTCTGACCCTCTCCCCAGGGATGGAACGTGTTGACCCCCACCAGAAGCGGTGACCAACACACCCCCTCCATGTATCTCTCTCTCTAGGCTGTCCCATACATGGGGGGGTCTACATGTTCTGCTCATGGGGAGAGCCGGGGTGTTGGGCAGTTGATCTCGGGGGTCCCAGCGGTCGGACCTCGTGGATCAGACACTTACTCTCTATACTTTGGATAGGGGATAGATTGTACAGCATCACCGTGCTCCTTCAATATAGACGGATTAATCAAAGGCCACAATGTCAGCGTTACATCTAGAGATGAGCGAACTTACAGTAAATTCGATTCGTCACGAACTTCTCGGCTCGGCAGTTGATGACTTATCCTGCATAAATTAGTTCAACTTTCCGGTGCTCCGGTGGCTGGAAAAGGTGGATACAGTCCTAAAAGACTCTTTCCTAGGACTGTATCCACCTTTTCCAGCCCACCGGAGCACCTGAAAGCTGAACTAATTTATGCAGGATAAGTCATCAACTGCCGAGCCGAGAAGTTCGTGACGAATCGAATTTACTCTAAGTTCGCTCATCTCTAGTTACATCAATACAATGCGCCAACCAAAACCGTTGCCGCTCCAGAATAACTGTGCCGGCACATTGGTGAAAACTGGCACAGATTACATGTGGTAATAAATTGTCGCACGTTAGTTAAATATGGTTTGATAAATGTGACGTATGACGAGTCCAAAGATTTACTGGACTTCCAAAAATGGTGCAATGGTCTCCACAACGCCACGAATGTTATCTACGATGTTATAGATCCTTTCTATGTCTCTATAACCACGGGGACCAATGTAGTCCAAACCGCGCTCTAACGTCCGCCTCCGGCGCCATTCCTCCATCCAGTCCGTGAAGTCGCATGAATGGAAGAGAAGGAAACGAAATCTCATGAAGGGTTAAACCAGTATAGTCTTGTTCAAACCCAAAGATCTGCCGGCCCACCGCAGGCGCGGGGCGAGCGTGCTCAGTGGAGCCGTTAAAAGACGCGTGTTCCATTAACGTTATGGCTGTGAAATATGGCGATGGAATGACGGCCGTATGGCGGCAGATTTGCGGCCCGCCGCGTTGTGGAGGGTTTAATCCTCGCTCCGGCGCGCGCAGAGCTGTAAAGTGTTTACTGAGACGATCACTGGAGGCCATAAAATCCTCTTCTTCCTCCCAAACAAGGCTGAGCGGAGCCATTGGCGGGGCCCGGAACGCGCGTCGGGGGAGACAGGAACAGCTGCTCACACCGGGAGTCTGCAGCCGGCACCGGAGCAAATTAACTGAAATGGGCGCCGCCTAATTAAATTAACAGGGAAACGAGGGAGAGGATGGGGACTGCACATAGAGTGCGAGCTCCTGGGGTCAGGGATGATGGGAGTGATACATTGTATGATAGGAGATTAGATTGTGATCTCCTGGGGTCAGGGATGATGGGAGTGATACATTGTATGTGATAGGAGATTAGATTGTGAGCTCCTGGGGTCAGGGATGATGGGAGTGATACATTGTATGATAGGAGATTAGATTGTGATCTCCTGGGGTCAGGGATGATGGGAGTGATACATTGTATGTGATAGGAGATTAGATTGTGAGCTCCTGGGGTCAGGGATGATGGGAGTGATACATTGTATGTGATAGGAGATTAGATTGTGAGCTCCTGGGGTCAGGGATGATGGGAGTGATACATTGTATGATAGGAGATTAGATTGTGATCTCCTGGGGTCAGGGATGATGGGAGTGATACATTGTATGATAGGAGATTAGATTGTGATCTCCTGGGGTCAGGGATGATGGGAGTGATACATTGTATGATAGGAGATTAGATTGTGATCTCCTGGGGTCAGGGATGATGGGAGTGATACATTGTATGTTATAGGAGATTAGATTGTGATCTCCTGGGGTCAGGGATGATGGGAGTGATACATTGTATGTGATAGGAGATTAGATTGTGAGCTCCTGGGGTCAGGGATGATGGGAGTGATACATTGTATGATAGGAGATTAGATTGTGAGCTCCTGGGGTCAGGGATGATGGGAGTGATACATTGTATGATAGGAGATTAGACTGTGATCTCCTGGGGTCAGGGATGATGGGAGTGATACATTGTATGATAGGAGATTAGATTGTGAGCTCCTGGGGTCAGGGATGATGGGAGTGATACATTGTATATGATAGGAGATTGGATTGTGAGCTCCTGGGGTCAGGGATGATGGGAGTGATACATTGTATGATAGGAGATTAGATTGTGATCTCCTGGGGTCAGGGATGATGGGAGTGATACATTGTATGATAGGAGATTAGATTGTGATCTCCTGGGGTCAGGGATGATGGGAGTGATACATTGTATGTGATAGGAGATTAGATTGTGATCTCCTGGGGTCAGGGATGATGGGAGTGATACATTGTATGATAGGAGATTAGATTGTGATCTCCTGGGGTCAGGGATGATGGGAGTGATACATTGTATGTTATAGGAGATTAGATTGTGAGCTCCTGGGGTCAGGGATGATGGGAGTGATACATTGTATGTTATAGGAGATTAGATTGTGAGCTCCTGGGGTCAGGGATGATGGGAGTGATACATTGTATGATAGGAGATTAGATTGTGATCTCCTGGGATCAGAGATGATGGGAGTGATACATTGTATGATAGGAGATTAGATTGTGAGCTCCTGGGGTCAGGGATGATGGGAGTGATACATTGTATATGATAGGAGATTGGATTGTGAGCTCCTGGGGTCAGGGATGATGGGAGTGATACATTGTATGTTATAGGAGATTAGATTGTGAGCTCCTGGGGTCAGGGATGATGGGAGTGATACATTGTATGTTATAGGAGATTAGATTGTGAGCTCCTGGGGTCAGGGATGATGGGAGTGATACATTGTATGATAGGAGATTAGATTGTGATCTCCTGGGATCAGAGATGATGGGAGTGATACATTGTATGATAGGAGATTAGATTGTGATCTCCTGGGGTCAGGGATGATGGGAGTGATACATTGTATGATAGGAGATTAGATTGTGATCTCCTGGGGTCAGGGATGATGGGAGTGATACATTGTATGATAGGAGATTAGATTGTGATCTCCTGGGGGTCAGGGATGATGGGAGTGATACATTGTATGTGATAGGAGATTAGATTGTGAGCTCCTGGGGTCAGGGATGATGGGAGTGATACATTGTATGATAGGAGATTAGATTGTGAGCTCCTGGGGTCAGGGATGATGGGAGTGATACATTGTATGTGATAGGAGATTAGATTGTGATCTCCTGGGGTCAGGGATGATGGGAGTGATACATTGTATGATAGGAGATTAGATTGTGATCTCCTGGGGTCAGGGATGATGGGAGTGATACATTGTATGATAGATTAGATTGTGAGCTCCTGGGGGTCAGGGATGATGGGAGTGATACATTGTATGTGATAGGAGATTAGATTGTGATCTCCTGGGGTCAGGGATGATGGGAGTGATACATTGTATGTGATAAGAGATTAGATTGTGATCTCCTGGGGTCAGGGATGATGGGAGTGATACATTGTATGATAGATTAGATTGTGAGCTCCTGGGGGTCAGGGATGATGGGAGTGATACATTGTATGTGATAGGAGATTAGATTGTGATCTCCTGGGGTCAGGGATGATGGGAGTGATACATTGTATGATAGGAGATTAGATTGTGAGCTCCTGGGGTCAGGGATGATGGGAGTGATACATTGTATGATAGGAGATTAGATTGTGATCTCCTGGGGTCAGGGATGATGGGAGTGATACATTGTATGATAGGAGATTAGATTGTGAGCTCCTGGGGTCAGGGATGATGGGAGTGATACATTGTATGATAGGAGATTAGATTGTGAGCTCCTGGGGTCAGGGATGATGGGAGTGATACATTGTATGTGATAGGAGATTAGATTGTGATCTCCTGGGGTCAGGGATGATGGGAGTGATACATTGTATGATAGGAGATTAGATTGTGATCTCCTGGGGTCAGGGATGATGGGAGTGATACATTGTATGTGATAGGAGATTAGATTGTGATCTCCTGGGGTCAGGGATGATGGGAGTGATACATTGTATGATAGGAGATTAGATTGTGATCTCCTGGGGTCAGGAATGATGGGAGTGATACATTGTGTTATAGGAGATTAGATTGTGAGCTCCTGGGGTCAGGGATGATGGGAGTGATACACTGTATGATAGGAGATTAGATTGTGATCTCCTGGGGTCAGGGATGATGGGAGTGATACATTATGTGATAGGAGATTAGATTGTGATCTCCTCTGGGGTCAGGGATGATGGGAGTGATACATTGTATGATAGGAGATTAGATTGTGATCTCCTGGGGTCAGGGATGATGGGAGTGATACATTGTATGATAGGAGATTAGATTGTGATCTCCTGGGGTCAGGGATGATGGGAGTGATACATTGTATGATAGGAGATTAGATTGTGATCTCCTGGGGTCAGGGATGATGGGAGTGATACATTGTATGATAGGAGATTAGATTGTGATCTCCTGGGGTCAGGGATGATGGGAGTGATACATTGTATGATAGATTAGATTGTGAGCTCCTGGGGTCAGGGATGATGGGAGTGATACATTATGTGATAGGAGATTAGATTGTGATCTCCTCTGGGGTCAGGGATGATGGGAGTGATACATTGTATGATAGGAGATTAGATTGTGATCTCCTGGGGTCAGGGATGATGGGAGTGATACATTGTATGATAGGAGATTAGATTGTGAGCTCCTGGGGTCAGGGATGATGGGAGTGATACATTGTATGTGATAGGAGATTAGATTGTGATCTCCTGGGGTCAGGGATGATGGGAGTGATACATTGTATGTGATAGGAGATGAGATTGTGATCTCCTGGGGTCAGGGATGATGGGAGTGATACATTGTATGATAGGAGATTAGATTGTGAGCTCTTGGGGTCAGGGATGATGGGAGTGATACATTGTATGATAGGAGATTAGATTGTGATCTCCTGGGGTCAGGGATGATGGGAGTGATACATTGTATGTGATAGGAGATTAGATTGTGATCTCCTGGGGTCAGGGATGATGGGAGTGATACATTGTATGATAGGAGATTAGATTGTGATCTCCTGGGGTCAGGGATGATGGGAGTGATACATTGTATGTGATAGGAGATTAGATTGTGAGCTCCTGGGGTCAGGGATGATGGGAGTGATACATTGTATGATAGGAGATTAGATTGTGAGCTCCTGGGGTCAGGGATGATGGGAGTGATACATTGTATGATAGGAGATTAGATTGTGAGCTCCTGGGGTCAGGGATGATGGGAGTGATACATTGTATGATAGGAGATTAGATTGTGATCTCCTGGGGTCAGGGATGATGGGAGTGATACATTGTGTTATAGGAGATTAGATTGTGAGCTCCTGGGGTCAGGGATGATGGGAGTGATACATTGTATGATAGGAGATTAGATTGTGATCTCCTGGGGTCAGGGATGATGGGAGTGATACATTGTGTTATAGGAGATTAGATTGTGAGCTCCTGGGGTCAGGGATGATGGGAGTGATACATTGTATGATAGGAGATTAGATTGTGATCTCTTGGGGTCAGGGATGATGGGAGTGATGATACATTGTATGATAGGAGATTAGATTGTAATCTCCTGGGGTCAGGGATGATGGGAGTGATACACTGTATGTGATAGGAGATTAGATTGTGATCTCCTGGGGTCAGGGATGATGGGAGTGATACATTGTATGTGATAGGAGATTAGATTGTGATCTCCTGGGGTCAGGGATGATGGGAGTGATACATTGTATGATAGGAGATTAGATTGTGATCTCCTGGGGTCAGGGATGATGGGAGTGATACATTGTATGTGATAGGAGATTAGATTGTGATCACCTGGGGTCAGGGATGATGGGAGTGATACATTGTATGTGATAGGAGATTAGATTGTGAGCTCCTGGGGTCAGGGATGATGGGAGTGATACATTGTATGTGATAGGAGATTAGATTGTGATCTCCTGGGGTCAGGGATGATGGGAGTGATACATTGTATGATAGGAGATTAGATTGTGATCTCCTGGGGTCAGGGATGATGGGAGTGATACATTATATGATAGGAGATTAGATTGTGAGCTCCTGGGGTCAGGGATGATGGGAGTGATACATTGTATGATAGGAGATTAGATTGTGATCTCCTGGGGTCAGGGATGATGGGAGTGATACATTGTATGATAGGAGATTAGATTGTGAGCTCCTGGGGTCAGGGATGATGGGAGCGATACATTGTATGTGATAGGAGATTAGATTGTGATCTCCTGGGGTCAGGGATGATGGGAGTGATACATTGTATGATAGGAGATTAGATTGTGAGCTCCTGGGGTCAGGGATGATGGGAGTGATACATTGTATGTGATAGGAGATTAGATTGTGATCTCCTGGGGTCAGGGATGATGGGAGTGATACATTGTATGATAGGAGATTAGATTGTGATCTCCTGGGGTCAGGGATGATGGGAGTGATACATTGTATGTGATAGGAGATTAGATTGTGATCTCCTGGGGTCAGGGATGATGGGAGTGATACATTGTATGATAGGAGATTAGATTGTGATCTCCTGGGGTCAGGGATGATGGGAGTGATACATTATGTGATAGGAGATTAGATTGTGAGCTCCTGGGGTCAGGGATGATGGGAGTGATACATTGTATGATAGGAGATTAGATTGTGAGCTCCTGTGGTCAGGGATGATGAGAGTGATACATTGTATGATAGGAGATGAGATTGTGATCTCCTGGGGTCAGGGATGATGGGAGTGATACATTGTATGATAGGAGATTAGATTGTGATCTCCTGGGGTCAGGGATGATGGGAGTGATACATTGTATGATAGGAGATTAGATTGTGATCTCCTGGGGTCAGGGATGATGGGAGTGATACATTGTATGATAGATTAGATTGTGATCTCCTGGGGTCAGGGATGATGGGAGTGATACATTGTATGATAGGAGATTAGATTGTGAGCTCCTGGGGTCAGGGATGATGGGAGTGATATATTGTATGATAGGAGATTAGATTGTGATCTCCTGGGGTCAGGGATGATGGGAGTGATATATTGTATGATAGGAGATTAGATTGTGAGCTCCTGGGGTCAGGGATGATGGGAGTGATATATTGTATGAAAGGAGATTAGATTGTGAGCTCCTGGGGTCAGGGATGATGGGAGTGATACATTGTATGATAGGAGATTAGATAGTGAGCTCCTGGGGTCAGGGATGATGGGAGTGATACATTGTATGATAGGAGATTAGATTGTGATCTCCTGGGGTCAGGGATGATGGGAGTGATACATTGTATGTGATAGGAGATTAGATTGTAATCTCCTGGGGTCAGGGATGATGGGAGTGATACATTGTATGATAGGAGATTAGATTGTGATCTCCTGGGGTCAGGGATGATGGGAGTGATACATTGTATGTGATAGGGGATTAGATTGTGAGCTCCTGGGGTCAGGGATGATGGGAGTGATACATTGTATGATAGGAGATTAGATTGTGATCTCCTGGGGTCAGGGATGATGGGAGTGATACATTGTATGATAGGAGATTAGATTGTGAGCTCCTGGGGTCAGGGATGATGGGAGTGATACATTGTATGATAGGATATTAGATTGTGAGCTCCTGGGGTCAGGGATGATGGGAGTGATACATTGTATGTGATAGGAGATTAGATTGTGATCTCCTGGGGTCAGGGATGATGGGAGTGATACATTGTATATGATAGGAGATTAGATTGTGAGCTCCTGGGGTCAGGGATGATGGGAGTGATACATTGTATGATAGGAGATTAGATTGTGAGCTCCTGGGGTCAGGGATGATGGGAGTGATACATTGTAGGATAGGAGATTAGATTGTGATCTCCTGGGGTCAGGGATGATGGGAGTGATACATTGTATGTGATAAGAGATTAGATTGTGATCTCCTGGGGTCAGGGATGATGGGAGTGATACATTGTATGATAGGAGATTAGATTGTGAGCTCCTGGGGTCAGGGATGATGGGAGTGATACATTACGTGATAGGAGATTAGATTGTGATCTCCTCTGGGGTCAGGGATGATGGGAGTGATACATTGTATGATAGGAGATTAGATTGTGAGCTCCTGGGGTCAGGGATGATGGGAGTGATACATTGTATGATATGAGATTAGATTGTGAGCTCCTGGGGTCAGGGGTGATGGGAGTGATACATTGTATGATAGGAGATTAGATTGTGATCTCCTGGGGTCAGGGATGATGGGAGTGATACATTGTATGTGATAGGAGATTAGATTGTGAGCTCCTGGGGTCAGGGATGATGGGAGTGATACATTGTATGATAGGAGATTAGATTGTGATCTCCTGGGGTCAGGGATGATGGGAGTGATACATTGTATGTGATAGGAGATTAGATTGTGATCTCCTGGGGTCAGGGATGATGGGAGTGATACATTGTATGTGATAGGAGATGAGATTGTGATCTCCTGGGGTCAGGGATGATGGGAGTGATACATTGTATGATAGGAGATTAGATTGTGAGCTCTTGGGGTCAGGGATGATGGGAGTGATGATACATTGTATGATAGGAGATTAGATTGTGATCTCCTGGGGTCAGGGATGATGGGAGTGATACATTGTGTTATAGGAGATTAGATTGTGAGCTCCTGGGGTCAGGGATGATGGGAGTGATACATTGTATGATAGGAGATTAGATTGTGATCTCTTGGGGTCAGGGATGATGGGAGTGATGATACATTGTATGATAGGAGATTAGATTGTGATCTCCTGGGGTCAGGGATGATGGGAGTGATACATTGTATGATAGGAGATTAGATTGTGATCTCCTGGGGTCAGGGATGATGGGAGTGATACATTGTATGACAGGAGATTAGATTGTGATCTCCTGGGGTCAGGGATGATGGGAGTGATACATTGTATGATAGGAGATTAGATTGTGAGCTCCTGGGGTCAGGGATGATGGGAGTGATACATTGTATGATAGGAGATTGGATTGTGAGCTCCTGGGGTCAGGGATGATGGGAGTGATACATTGTATGATAGGAGATTAGATTGTGATCTCCTGGGGTCAGGGATGATGGGAGTTATACATTGTATATGATAGGAGATTAGATTGTGAGCTCCTGAGGTCAGGGATGATGGGAGTGATCCATTGTGTTATAGGAGATTAGATTGTGATCTCCTGGGGTCAGGGATGATGGGAGTGATACATTGTGTTATAGGAGATTAGATTGTGAGCTCCTGGGGTCAGGGATGATGGGAGTGATACATTGTATGATAGGAGATTAGATTGTGATCTCCTGGGGTCAGGGATGATGGGAGTGATACATTGTATGATAGGAGATTAGATTGTGATCTCCTGGGGTCAGGGATGATGGGAGTGATACATTGTATGATAGGAGATTAGATTGTGATCTCCTGGGGTCAGGGATGATGGGAGTGATACATTGTATGATAGGAGATTAGATTGTGATCTCCTAGGGTCAGGGATGATGGGGGTGATACATTGTATGATAGGAGATTAGATTGTGAGTTCCTGGGGTCAGGGATGATGGGAGTGATACATTGTATGTGATAGGAGATTAGATTGTGATCTCCTGGGGTCAGGGATGATGGGAGTGATACATTGTATGATAGGAGATTAGATTGTGAGCTCCTGGGGTCAGGGATGATGGGAGTGATACATTGTATGTGATAGGAGATTAGATTGTGATCTCCTGGGGTCAGGGATGATGGGAGTGATACATTGTATGATAGGAGATTAGATTGTGATCTCCTGGGGTCAGGGATGATGGGAGTGATACATTGTATGATAGGAGATTAGATTGTGAGCTCCTGGGGTCAGGGATGATGGGAGTGATACATTGTGTTATAGGAGATTAGATTGTGAACTCCTGGGGTCAGGGATGATGGGAGTGATACATTGTATGATAGGAGATTAGATTGTGATCTCCTGGGGTCAGGGATGATGGGAGTGATACATTGTATGATAGGAGATTAGATTGTGATCTCCTGGGGTCAGGGATGATGGGAGTGATACATTGTATGATAGGAGATTAGATTGTGATCTCCTGGGGTCAGGGATGATGGGAGTGATACATTGTATGATAGGAGATTAGATTGTGATCTCCTGGGGTCAGGGATGATGGGAGTGATACATTGTATGATAGGAGATTAGATTGTGATCTCCTGGGGTCAGGGATGATGGGAGTGATACATTATGTGATAGGAGATTAGATTGTGAGCTCCTGGGGTCAGGGATGATGGGAGTGATACATTGTATGATAGGAGATTAGATTGTGATCTCCTGGGGTCAGGGATGATGGGAGTGATACATTGTATGATAGGAGATTAGATTGTGATCTCCTGGGGGTCAGGGATGATGGGAGTGATACATTATGTGATAGGAGATTAGATTGTGATCTCCTGGGGTCAGGGATGATGGGAGTGATACATTGTATGTGATAGGAGATTAGATTGTGATCTCCTCTGGGGTCAGGGATGATGGGAGTGATACATTGTGTGATAGGAGATTAGATTGTGATCTCCTGGGGTCAGGGATGATGGGAGTGATACATTGTATGATAGGAGATTAGATTGTGATCTCCTGGGGTCAGGGATGATGGGAGTGATACATTGTATGATAGGAGATTAGCTTGTGATCTCCTGGGGTCAGGGATGATGGGAGTGATACATTGTATGATAAGAGATTAGATTGTGATCTCCTGGGGTCAGGGATGATGGGAGTGATACATTGTATGTGATAGGAAATTAGATTGTGATCTCCTGGGGTCACGGATGATGGGAGTGATACATTGTATGATAGGAGATTAGATTGTGATCTCCTGGGGTCAGGGATGATGGGAGTGATACATTGTATGTGATAGGAGATTAGATTGTGATCTCCTGGGGTCAGGGATGATGGGAGTGATACATTGTATGATAGGAGATTAGATTGTGAGCTCCTGGGGTCAGGGATGATGGGAGTGATACATTGTATGATAGGAGATTAGATTGTGAGCTTCTGGGGTCAGGGATGATGGGAGTGATACATTGTATGTGATAGGAGATTAGATTGTGATCTCCTGGGGTCAGGGATGATGGGAGTGATACATTGTATATGATAGGAGATTAGATTGTGAGCTCCTGGGGTCAGGGATGATGGGAGTGATACATTGTATGATAGGAGATTAGATTGTGATCTCCTGGGGTCAGGGATGATGGGAGTGATACATTGTATGATAGGAGATTAGATTGTGAGCTCCTGGGGTCAGGGATGATGGGAGTGATACATTGTATGATAGGAGATTAGATTGTGATCTCCTGGGGTCAGGGATGATGGGAGTGATACATTGTATGATAGATTAGATTGTGATCTCCTGGGGTCAGGGATGATGGGAGTGATACATTGTATGTGATCTCCTGGGGTCAGGGATGATGGGAGTGATACATTGTATGATAGGAGATTAGATTGTGAGCTCCTGGGGTCAGGGATGATGGGAGTGATACATTGTATGATAGGAGATTAGATTGTGATCTCCTGGGGTCAGGGATGATGGGAGTGATACATTGTATGTGATAGGAGATTAGATTGTGAGCTCCTGGGGTCAGGGATGATGGGAGTGATACATTGTATGATAGGAGATTAGATTGTGAGCTCCTGGGGTCAGGGATGATGGGAGTGATACTTTGTATGATAGGAGATTAGATTGTAAGCTCCTGGGGTCAGGGATGATGGGAGTGATACATTGTATGTGATAGGAGATTAGATTGTGATCTCCTGGGGTCAGGGATGATGGGAGTGATACATTGTGTTATAGGAGATTAGATTGTGAGCTCCTGGGGTCAGGGATGATGGGAGTGATACTTTGTATGTGATAGGAGATTAGATTGTGATCTCCTGGGGTCAGGGATGATGGGAGTGATACATTGTATGATAGGAGATTAGATTGTGATCTCCTGGGGTCAGGGATGATGGGAGTGATACATTGTATGATAGGAGATTAGATTGTGATCTCCTGGGGTCAGGGATGATGGGAGTGATACATTGTATGATTGGAGATTAGATTGTGATCTCCTGGGGTCAGGGATGATGGGAGTGATACATTGTATGATAGGAGATTAGATTGTGAGCTCCTGGGGTCAGGGATGATGGGAGTGATACATTGTGTGATAGGAGATTAGATTGTGAGCTCCTGGGGTCAGGGATGATGGGAGTGATACATTGTATGTGATAGGAGATTAGATTGTGAGCTCCTGGGGTCAGGGATGATGGGAGTGATACATTGTATGATAGATTAGATTGTGATCTCCTGGGGTCAGGGATGATGGGAGTGATACATTGTATGATAGGAGATTAGATTGTGATCTCCTGGGGTCAGGGATGATGAGAGTGATACATTGTATGATAGGAGATTAGATTGTGATCTCCTGGGGTCAGGGATGATGGGAGTGATACATTATGTGATAGGAGATTAGATTGTGAGCTCCTGGGGTCAGGGATGATGGGAGTGATACATTGTATGATAGGAGATTAGATTGTGATCTCCTGGGGTCAGGGATGATGGGAGTGATACATTGTATGATAGGAGATTAGATTGTGAGCTCCTGGGGTCAGGGATGATGGGAGTGATACATTGTATGATAGGAGATTAGATTGTGATCTCCTGGGGTCAGGGATGATGGGAGTGATACATTGTATGATAGGAGATTAGATTGTGAGCTCCTGGGGTCAGGGATGATGGGAGTGATACATTGTATGATAGGAGATTAGATTGTGAGCTCCTGGGGTCAGGGATGATGGGAGTGATACATTGTATGTGATAGGAGATTAGATTGTGATCTCCTGGGGTCAGGGATGATGGGAGTGATACATTGTATGATAGGAGATTAGATTGTGAGCTCCTGGGGTCAGGGATGATGGGAGTGATACATTGTATGATAGGAGATTAGATTGTGAGCTCCTGGGGTCAGTGATGATGGGAGTGATACATTGTATGTGATAGGAGATTAGATTGTGATCTCCTGGGGTCAGGGATGATGGGAGTGATACATTGTATGATAGGAGATTAGATTGTGAGCTCCTGGGTCAGGGATGATGGGAGTGATACATTGTATGATAGGAGATTAGATTGTGATCTCCTGGGGTCAGGGATGATGGGAGTGATACATTGTATGATAGATTAGATTGTGATCTCCTGGGGTCAGGGATGATGGGAGTGATACATTGTATGATAGGAGATTAGATTGTGATCTCCTGGGGTCAGGGATGATGGGAGTGATACATTGTATGATAGGAGATTAGATTGTGATCTCCTGGGGTCAGGGATGATGGGAGTGATACATTGTATGATAGGAGATTAGATTGTGATCTCCTGGGGTCAGGGATGATGGGAGTGATACTTTGTATGTGATAGGAGATTAGATTGTGATCTCCTGGGGTCAGGGATGATGGGAGTGATACATTGTAGGATAGGAGATTAGATTGTGATCTCCTGGGGTCAGGGATGATGGGAGTGATACATTGTATGTGATAGGAGATTAGATTGTGAGCTCCTGGGGTCAGGGATGATGGGAGTGATACATTGTATGTGATAAGAGATTAGATTGTGATCTCCTGGGGTCAGGGATGATGGGAGTGATACATTATATGATAGGAGATTAGATTGTGAGCTCCTGGGGTCAGGGATGATGGGAGTGATACATTGTATGATAGGAGATTAGATTGTGAGCTCCTGGGGTCAGGGATGATGGGAGTGATACATTGTATGATAGGAGATTAGATTGTGATCTCCTGGGGTCAGGGATGATGGGAGTGATACTTTGTATGATAGGAGATTAGATTGTGATCTCCTGGGGTCAGGGATGATGGGAGTGATACATTGTATGATAGGAGATTAGATTGTGATCTCCTGGGGTCAGGGATGATGGGAGTGATACATTGTATGATAGGAGATTAGATTGTGATCTCCTGGGGTCAGGGATGATGGGAGTGATACATTGTATGATAGGAGATTAGATTGTGATCTCCTGGAGTCAGGGATGATGGGAGTGATACATTGTATGATAGGAGATTAGATTGTGAGCTCCTGGGGTCAGGGATGATGGGAGTGATACATTGTATGATAGGAGATTAGATTGTGAGCTCCTGGGGTCAGGGATGATGGGAGTGATACATTGTATGATAGGAGATTAGATTGTGATCTCCTGGGGTCAGGGATGATGGGAGTGATACATTGTATGATAGGAAATTAGATTGTGATCTCCTGGGGTCAGGGATGATGGGAGTGATACATTGTATGATAGATTAGATTGTGATCTCCTGGGGTCAGGGATGATGGGAGTGATACATTGTATGTGATAGGAGATTAGATTGTGATCTCCTGGGGTCAGGGATGATGGGAGTGATACATTGTATGATAGGAGATTAGATTGTGATCTCCTGGGGTCAGGGATGATGGGAGTGATACATTGTATGATAGGAGATTAGATTGTGATCTCCTGGGGTCAGGGATGATGGGAGTGATACATTGTATGTGATCTCCTGGGGTCAGGGATGATGGGAGTGATACATTGTATGTGATAGGAGATTAGATTGTGATCTCCTGGGGTCAGGGATGATGGGAGTGATACATTGTATGATAGGAGATTAGATTGTGATCTCCTGGGGTCAGGGATGATGGGAGTGATACATTGTATGATAGGAGATTAGATTGTGATCTCCTGGGGTCAGGGATGATGGGAGTGATACATTGTATGTGATAGGAGATTAGATTGTGATCTCCTGGGGTCAGGGATGATGGGAGTGATACATTGTATGATAGGAGATTAGATTGTGATCTCCTGGGGTCAGGGATGATGGGAGTGATACATTGTATGATAGGAGATTAGATTGTGATCTCCTGGGGTCAGGGATGATGGGAGTGATACATTGTATGATAGGAGATTAGATTGTAATCTCCTGGGGTCAGGGATGATGGGAGTGATACATTGTATGATAGGAGATTAGATTGTGAGCTCCTGGGGTCAGGGATGATGGGAGTGATACATTGTAGGATAGGAGATTAGATTGTGATCTCCTGGGGTCAGGGATGATGGGAGTGATACATTGTATGATAGGAGATTAGATTGTGAGCTCCTGGGTCAGGGATGATGGGAGTGATACATTGTATGATAGGAGATTAGATTGTGAGCTCCTGGGGTCAGGGATGATGGGAGTGATACATTGTATGATAGGAGATTAGATTGTGAGCTCCTGGGGTCAGGGATGATGGGAGTGATACATTGTATGATAGGAGATTAGATTGTGAGCTCCTGGGGTCAGGCATGATGGGAGTGATACATTGTATGTGATAGGAGATTAGATTGTGATCTCCTGGGGTCAGGGATGATGGGAGTGATACATTGTATGATAGGAGATTAGATTGTGAGCTCCTGGGGTCAGGGATGATGGGAGTGATACATTGTATGATAGGAGATTAGATTGTGATCTCCTGGGGTCAGGGATGATGGGAGTGATACATTGTATGATAGGAGATTAGATTGTGATCTCCTGGGGTCAGGGATGATGGGAGTGATACATTGTATGATAGGAGATTAGATTGTGAGCTCCTGGGGTCAGGGATGATGGGAGTGATACATTGTATGTGATAGGAGATTAGATTGTGATCTCCTGGGGTCAGGGATGATGGGAGTGATACATTGTATGATAGGAGATTAGATTGTGAGCTCCTGGGGTCAGGGATGATGGGAGTGATACATTGTATGATAGGAGATTAGATTGTGATCTCCTGGGGTCAGGGATGATGGGAGTGATACATTGTATGTGATAGGAGATTAGATTGTGATCTCCTGGGGTCAGGGATGATGGGAGTGATACATTGTATGATAGGAGATTAGATTGTGATCTCCTGGGGTCAGGGATGATGGGAGTGATACATTGTATGATAGGAGATTAGATTGTGATCTCCTGGGGTCAGGGATGATGGGAGTGATACATTGTATGATAGGAGATTAGATTGTGATCTCCTGGGGTCAGGGATGATGGGAGTGATACATTGTATGATAGGAGATTAGATTGTGAGCTCCTGGGGTCAGGGATGATGGGAGTGATACATTGTATGATAGGAGATTAGATTGTGATCTCCTGGGGTCAGGGATGATGGGAGTGATACATTGTATGATAGGAGATTAGATTGTGATCTCCTGGGGTCAGGGATGATGGGAGTGATACATTGTATGATAGGAGATTAGATTGTGATCTCCTGGGGTCAGGGATGATGGGAGTGATACATTATGTGATAGGAGATTAGATTGTGATCTCCTGGGGTCAGGGATGATGGGAGTGATACATTGTATGATAGGAGATTAGATTGTGATCTCCTGGGGTCAGGGATGATGGGAGTGATACATTGTATGTGATAGATTAGATTGTGATCTCCTGGGGTCAGGGATGATGGGAGTGATACATTGTATGATAGGAGATTAGATTTTGATCTCCTGGGGTCAGGGATGATGGGAGTGATACATTGTATGATAGGAGATTAGATTGTGATCTCCTGGGGTCAGGGATGATGGGAGTGATACATTATATGATAGGAGATTAGATTGTGATCTCCTGGAGTCAGGGATGATGGGAGTGATACATTGTATGTGATAGGAGATTAGATTGTGATCTCCTGGGGTCAGGGATGATGGGAGTGATACATTGTATGATAGGAGATTAGATTGTGATCTCCTGGGGTCAGGGATGATGGGAGTGATACATTGTATGATAGGAGATTAGATTGTGAGCTCCTGGGGTCAGGGATGATGGGAGTGATACATTGTATGATAGGAGATTAGATTGTGATCTCCTGGGGTCAGGGATGATGGGAGTGATACATTGTATGATAGGAGATTAGATTGTGATCTCCTGGGGTCAGGGATGATGGGAGTGATACATTGTATGATAGGAGATTAGATTGTGAGCTCCTGGGGTCAGGGATGATGGGAGTGATACATTGTATGATAGGAGATTAGATTGTGAGCTCCTGGGGTCAGGGATGATGGGAGTGATACATTGTATGATAGGAGATTAGATTGTGATCTCCTGGGGTCAGGGATGATGGGAGTGATACTTTGTATATCATCAGGTAATGCCGGGAGATTTTAGCTTTGACTGATGTTTTATTTACTCCATATAAGCAATGTCACGAAAACCAGCAGTTTGGCGCCATTATCCAGGCCGCGGCTCCGCTGTGGGAGATACACCTGGCTGTACGTACATCCGCGGGATCGGTCGCTGCCGTCTCCCTCCCTGGGACAGATCCCGCTTCTTCCTGCCCAGGATTTAGGAGTCCCAGCACGAGACGCTCTGCCAGGTGGATAAGTGGAGCGTGGGGGGGGGGGGGGCTGACCTTCCTACACGTCTGGGGGTCCCCGTCTCCGTTACTGGGAATAGGTGGAGCGGTGCGATGCTCTTGCCCCGTCTTCCGCCTTAATTATTTATAAGGCAGACATATGGCGAACATCGCGCAGAGCGCCGGTGCTGGGCCGCACTCCGATCTCCAGAGGTAAAGTGAGGAGAAGTCAAACTTAGAGGTGAACTCCGCAGAACGCTCCAAACTCCTCTTATTTCTTATTCATAGGACGACTCTGTATCATGGGGGAGGGGTCCGTCGTCTCTCTGTAACGTGTTAAAGGGACATTGAGGTCTTCTGTAGGTAAAACTCATCATTACACAAGTTCTGTCGTCTTAAAGGGCCATTCAGGCCCCTTAAACTGGGTGTCTGGGACCCCCCATGATCTCCAGAGCTGGATTGAGCGGTGGGTCAGAATGAGTATTGTCCACGCATGGCTAGGGGATATGTATTCAGAGCAGAGCTCTCCAAATAGTGTCTCCAGCTGTTGCAAATCTACAACTCTCAGCATGCCCGGACAGCCTCCAGGACTTGGGAGAGGAACCCCCCACCCCCTAGTGGGGGAAACATCTAGGGAGCCATGGCTGAAGTATTCTCATTCCCTTGGCTTAGAGCAGTGTTTCCCAACCAGTGTACCTCCAGCTGTTGCAAAACTACAACTCCCAACATGCCCAGACAGCCTCCAGGACTTGGGAGAAGCCCCCCCCCCCCTCCTAGTGGGGAAACATCTAGGGAGCCATGGCTCAAGGATTGCCATTCCCTTGGCTTAGAGCAGTGTTTCCCAACCAGTGTACCTCCAGCTGTTGCAAAACTACAACTCCCAGCATGCTGGGAGTTGTAGTTTTGCAACAGCTGGAGACACACTATTTGGAAAACTCTGCTCTGAATACATATCCCCAATACGTGCATGGACAATACATGGAGCACGTTCCATGGTGCAGTTTTGCAACAGCTGGAGGCACACTGGCTGGGAAACACTGCTCTAAGCCCAGGGGAATGGCAATACTTCAGCCATGGTTCTCTAGATGTTTCCTCCACTGTTTTTTTTTTCCTTCTCTAAGTCCTGGAGGCTGTCGGTGCATGCTGGGAGTTGTAGTTTTGTAACAGCTGGAGGCACACTGGTTGGGTAACACTGCTCTAAGCCCAAGGGAATGGCCTTCAGCCATGGTTGCCTAGTTATTTTCTCCATTGGGGGTGGTGGGTCCTCTCCCAAGTCCTGGAAGCTATCTGGGCATGCTGGGAGTTGTAGTTTTGCAACAGCTGGAGACACACTGTTTGGAAAACACTGATTTTGGGGTTAGAATACCCCTTTAAAGTCTATTTACAAGTACAGTATCCTGCACAGTACAGCATCCTGTGTCAGTCACTTAGATTACATTGAAATCTGCAGCATCAAATCTCCGCAGGATATCGCACGTGTGAATACATCCTTAAAGGGGGACTCCAGTGGAAAACTTTTTTTTTTTTTTTTTTTAAATCAACTGGAGCCAGAAAGTTAAACAGATTTGTAAATTACTTCTATTAAAAAATATAAATCCTTCCAGTACTTATTAGTGGCTGTATACTTCAGAGAAAATTATTTTCTTTTGGGATTTCTTTTCCGTCACGACCACAGTGCTCTCTGCTGACACCTCTGTCCATGTCAGGAATTGTCCAGAGCAGGAGAAGATCCCCCCATAGCAAACATATGCTGCTCTGGACAGTTCCTGATATGGACAGAGGTGGCAGCAGAGAGCACTGTGGTCGTGACAGAAAAGAAATCCAAAAAGAAAAGAATTTCCTTCCTAGTATACAGCCGCTAATAAGTACTGGAAGGATTAAGATTTTTTTTATCGAAGTAATTTACAAATCTGTTTAACTTTCTGGCACCAGTTGATTTAAAAAATAAATAAATAAATAAAAAGGTTTTCACCGGAGTATCCTTTAAAGGGGTACTCCGCTGCTCAGCTTTTGGAACAAACTGTTCCGAACACTGGAGCCGGGAGCTTGTGATGTCATAGCCCCGCCCCCTCATGACCCGCCCCAGCCATCCCGCCCCCTCCCATAGACTTGTATTGAGGGGCGGGACATGACGGCATGAGGGGGCGGGGCTATGAGGTCACGAGCTCCCGGCTCCAGCGTTCGGAACAGTTTGTTCCAAAAGCTGAGCAGCGGAGTACCCCTCGCTTGCTGTAAGTGAATAGAAACATTCGCTGCTTACATCCATGCAGCTACGTCAGTAGAACATTATGGAGGTCATCAAGGAGCTGCAGGACTACGGATAATAATGTCCTAATATGTGTCCTGGTAAACCATAAAGCATATCCAGCCCCCCCCAGTCAGATGACGGACGGGGGTGTCAGGACTCCGACCCCACTGAGCAGATATGGACGGGGCCCCTTTTTGTGTAGTTCTGACTTTGTGATTACTTTATATACAGCTTATTATGGGAAGTCATGTGACCAATTGGGAATTGTTTTGCCTTAACGATGTTGGCCGGGTGGGAGCAGGAATGTAATAATTTAATAAAACGGACAATTTCGCACGCGGCGATACCCAATAAGTTTATTTTTTATTAACTGTATAAAGGGGTACTCCGCTGCTCAGCATTTCGAACAAAATGTTCCGAACGCTGGAGACGGCGCTGGGAGCTCGCCCCAGCCTCCTCATGATGTCACACCACGCCCGCCCCCTCAATGCGAGTCTATGGGAGGGGGCGTGACGGCTGTCACGCCCCCTCCCATAGACTTGCATTGAGGGGGGCAGTGCGTGACGTCACGAGGGGGCGGGGTTATGATGTCACGAGCTCCCGGCGCAGGCTCCAGCATTCGCAACATTTTGTTCCAAACGCTGAGCCGGGGAGTACCCCTTTAAACGTTTAATCCCACTTATCCCTGGTGTCTAGTGGGCCCATCAAATCTGCTGGTTTGTTCCAAACGCTGAGCAGCGGAGTACCCCTTTAAACAGTTAATCCCACTTATCCCTGGTGTCTAGTGGGCCCATCAAATCTGCTGGTTTGTTCCAAACGCTGAACAGCGGAGTACCCCTTTAAATGCCGCAATCACTATTGACAGTTAAATGACTGTGGTCAGCACGGTCCGACTCCCTACATGTACGTCATTAACGTCAGATATGGTGCGGCCCGACTCCCGCACTACGCTCCCTACATGTACGTCATGGCTCAGGAAAGTGTCCAAAAGAATTGGTCAGCTACAATTCACATTATATTCTGCTTACGCTGTTCAGACAAAACATGGTGCCTTCCATATATCTGCCTTTTCATCCATAACAGAAACATTGTCTGGTGCCAAGTGTCAAAGAGGCGTTCCCGAGCCCATGAAGTGCCAAGCACTGGAACGCCCCCCTCACTTCCCCTCCCACCCCTGTACTTGATTGACAGTCAGCTGGAAGCCGAGCCCCGTTTCCAAATCTGAACGCTGCTCTGTGCATACAAATTGTGCACAGGTGTGAGGTTTGAAAACAGAGCTCGGCTTCCAGCTGTCAATCAAGAAGGGACAGGGATGGGATGGGGGAACGAGTAAAAGTTCCAGTCCTCAACACTTCAGGATCTTGGGAAAGCCTCTTATTACCACGGAATAAAAGCATTTTTCTACGTTATGGAAGTACAGACAGATATACGGAAGGCACCACGTGTGTCCTTGTCCTAACAGCATCTAACAGGGTCAGTAGGGAGGAACGTGCGTTGCAGCTGACCGATTCCCTTTGATGCTATATTCATAGATAATTGTAGGGCATTAGTCATGTGCATGTAAGATGAGGATTACAGGCTTAAAGGGGTACTCCGGTGAAAATCCTTTATTTATTTTTTTTTAAAATCAACTGGTGCCAGAACGTTAAACAGATTTGTAAATGACTTCTATTAAAAAATTCTTAATCATTCCAGTACTTATTAGCGGCTGTATACTACCGAGGAAATTCTTTTGATTTTGGATTTCTTTTTTTCTGTCACGACCACAGTGCTCTCTGCTGACACCTCTGTCCATGTCAGGAACTGTCCAGAGCAGGAGAGGTTTGCAATGGGGATTTTCTCCTGCTCTAGACAGTTCCTGACATGGACAGAGGTGTCAGCAGAGAGCACTGTGGTCGTGACAGAAAAGAAATCCCCCCCAAAAAAAAAAAAAAAATTTTCCTCTGTAGTATTCAGCTGCTAATAAGTACTGGAAGAATTACGATTTCTTTAATAGAAGTAATTTACAAATCTGTTTAACTTTCTGGCACCAGTTGATTTAAAATTTTTTATAAAAAATATGTTTTTCACTGGAGTCCCCCTTTAAGGCCATCTAATGCAGTGGGTCTCGGTCAAGAATTTCTTCTAGTTTTGTCTCTACTGCTCCTATACAGACCTATGTGTTTCCATGGCAACAGACAACAAAACCCCCGTGTAGTCTGATCTTGCAGTCACAGAGGACAGACACAAGTGATGCCGTATTACACAGAGCCGGGAAATAGCAGATTATGAAGCAATTTGTAGATTGCGGTCACCAGATTGTACTACGCTGCAGAATAGTTGGGCGCTATATCATCATTACCTGAGTTTTCGGATGACTTAACCCTTTCAGATGTTCCCTCACTGGCAGGGGAGCAGTTCAGAGAGATGAAGGAAGGACAGCTCTGGAGTCCGCTGCTGCCCTGCAGATCCTCGTTGCTGGTCGTGGGGTTGTCCCCATCATACACCGTCTCTGGAGATTTTCTGCAACACAGGAAGGGTGGGGGCTGGGAGTCACTACGATGGGGAAGAGAGGAGAGCCCCCGGTTATATTATATCTTACCCTGACCGCTCCGGCGTCTTCCGCCTCTGCTTGGTGCTGGTTGGCGTCTGATCCTGTGGGGCCGTCACGTCGAGCCGCCTCTTTCTCTGGCGGTGCTGCAGTTTGCATTTGGTACCCTGTGGGCACTTACCATCCCGGGCGTAGTGCGGACACAGCAGGGTGTGCTTCTTCTTACACTGAAAGAGATATACAAGAATGAACGCCAGAGAGTCCCCACAACCACTCACCAGCTTTATTACTTAAATGGGCTCTGTCACCAACTTTATCTTTGGATATGTTGTAGTACTTATGTACGAAACATATCTCTAATATACTTTTATTATTATTTCATTAAAAAGGTTTAATTTACATTTAAAAAACGGCTACTGAAAAAGGACTGATTTTGGAGTGGCAATCAGTCCTTTATCAGTTAGGCTGCACTCGATCCCTGCCTGTCAATCAGACAGACGGGAGCGAGCGCATTGGCTCCCCGGCCACTGGCTGGTAGGCCACTCCTCCCGCACATCGCCGCCGCCGCTGTCCCTGCACGCCCGCTGCCGGACTCTGCAGTAACTTTAAGTGTAATGAGGGAACGGGGTATGCGGGGGGGGGGGGGCTAGCAAAAAAAATAGGATGGTGGGAGCTACCCTTTAATGGATAAGAGAAGCAGGGACCACTACGTGTAAAACAGGGACCACTACGGTGCAAAACAGGGACCACTACGTGTAAAACAGGAACCACTACGGTGCAAAACAGGGACCACTGCGGTGCAAAACAGGGACCACTACGGTGCAAAAGAGGGACCACTACGGTGCAAAACAGGGACCACTACGGTGCAAAACAGGGACCACTACGGTGCAAAACAGGGACCACTACGGTGCAAAACAGGGACCACTGCGGTGCAAAACAGGGACCACTGCGGTGCAAAACAGGGACCACTACGGTGCAAAACAGGGGCCACTACGGTGCAAAACAGGGACCACTACGGTGCAAAACAGGGACCACTACGGTGCAAAACAGGGACCACTGCGGTGCAAAACAGGGACCACTGCGGTGCAAAACAGGGACCACTACGGTGCAAAACAGGGACCACTACGGTGCAAAACAGGGACCACTGCGGTGCAAAACAGGGACCACTGCGGTGCAAAACAGGGACCACTACGGTGCAAAACAGGGGCCACTACGGTGCAAAACAGGGACCACTACGGTGCAAAACAGGGACCACTATGGTGCAAAACAGGGACCACTATGGTGCAAAACAGGGACCACTATGGTGCAAAACAGGGACCACTACGGTGCAAAACAGGGGCCACTACGGTGCAAAACAGGGGCCACTACGGTGCAAGACAGGGACAACTACGGTGCAAAACAGGGACCACTACGGTGCAAAACAGGGACCACTACGGTGCAAAACAGGGGCCACTATGGTGCAAAACAGGGGCCACTACAGTGCAAAACAGGGGCCACTACGGTGCAAAACAGGGGCCACTATGGTATAAAACAGGGGCCACTATGGTGTAAAACAGGGACCACTACGGTGCAAAACAGGGGCCACTATGGTATAAAACAGGGGCCACTATGGTGTAAAACAGGGACCACTACGGTGCAAAACAGGGACCACTATGGTGCAAAACAGGGGTGACAATGGTGTAAAACAGGGACCACTACGGAGAAAAACAGGGGCCACTATAATGCAAAAAAGGGTCCACAATGGGGCAAAACAGTTGAAGAATTTCTAGTTCATGATCACTGCCCTATTTTCTGATCCGGCACAGTTTGGGCGCTCAGCGTCGGGTGTTGAAGCCGTTTCAGATCTGATTGATAACTTTTTAATTATTTATTTAGCGTAAAGACCTGGATCAGCTTAGTCAGAGGCTGCACAAGCCAAGTACATGGAACAGACTCCTGGCAGATGTCCTTATAAACAGCGCAGAGAGAGCTCGCCAAATACTCTCATATATACAAATACAGCTCCCATATACCCGCTGCACCCCCCAGGGACCGGAGACTCTTACAGCTCCCAAACCTCTCACCCCTCCCCTGTGTCCAGTCCCCCCACATACAGAAAGGTTTCCTATAGACGACAAATAATCATACAAAAGATTCTACTGGAAAAGGAACAACCCCAATCCGAAACCGGCATGAGGACATTAGATTGTGAGCTCAGGGGGCAACCTGTAATCACTGTGTACATACATTACATTACTGATCCTGTACTGATCCTGAGTTATATCCTGTATTATACTCCAGAGCTGTACTCACTATTCTGCTGGTGAGGTCACTGTGTACATACATTACTGATCCTGTACTGATCCTGAGTTATATCCCGTATTATATTCCAGAGCTGTACTCACTATTCTGCTGGTGAGGTCACTGTGTACATACATTACATTACTTATCCTGTACTGATCCTGAGTTATATTCTGTATTATACTCCAGAGCTGTACTCACTATTCTGCTGGTGAGGTCACTGTGTACATACATTACATTACCTATCCTGTACTGATCCTGAGTTATATCCTGTATTATACCCCAGAGCTGTACTCACTATTCTGCTGGTGAGGTCACTGTGTACATACATTACATTACTTATCCTGTACTGATCCTGAGTTATATTCTGTATTATACTCCAGAGCTGTACTCACTATTCTGCTGGTGATCTCACTGTGTACATACATTACATTACTTATCCTGTACTGATCCTGAGTTATATCCTGTATTATACCCCAGAGCTGTACTCACTATTCTGCTGGTGAGATCACTGTGTACATACATTACATTACTTATCCTGTACTGATCCTGAGTTATATCCCGTATTATATTCCAGAGCTGTACTCACTATTCTGCTGGTGAGATCACTGTGTACATACATTACATTACTTATCCTGTACTGATCCTGAGTTATATCCTGTATTATACTCCAGAGCTGTACTCACTATTCTGCTGGTGAGGTCACTGTGTACATACATTACATTACTTATCCTGTACTGATCCTGAGTTATATTCTGTATTATACTCCAGAGCTGTACTCACTATTCTGCTGGCGAGGTCACTGTGTACATACATTACATTACTTATCCTGTACTGATCCTGAGTTATATCCCGTATTATATTCCAGAGCTGTACTCACTATTCTGCTGGTGAGATCACTGTGTACATACATTACATTACTTATCCTGTACTGATCCTGAGTTATATCCTGTATTATACCCCAGAGCTGTACTCACTATTCTGCTGGTGAGGTCACTGTGTACATACATTACATTACTTATCCTGTACTGATCCTGAGTTATATCCTGTATTATACCCCAGAGCTGCACTCACTATTCTCCTGGGGAGGTCACTGTGTACATACATTACATTACTGATCCTGAGTTATATCCTGTAGTATACTCCAGAGCTGTACTCACTATTCTGCTGGTGAGGTCACTGTGTACATACATTACATTACTTATCCTGTACTGATCCTGAGTTATATCCTGTATTATACTCCAGAGCTGTACTCACTATTCTGCTGGTGAGGTCACTGTGTACATACATTACATTACTTATCCTGTACTGATACTGAGTTATATCCTGTATTATACTCCAGAGCTGTACTCACTATTCTGCTGGAGGGGTCACTGTGTACATACATTACATTACTTATCCTGTACTGATCCTGAGTTATATCCTGTATTATACTCCAGAGCTGTACTCACTATTCTGCTGGAGAGATCACTGTGTACATACATTACATTACTTATCCTGTACTGATCCTGAGTTATATCCTGTATTATACTCCAGAGCTGTACTCACTATTCTGCTGGTGAGATCACTGTGTATATACATTACATTACTTATCCTGTACTGATCCTGAGTTATATCCTGTATTATACTCCAGAGCTGTACTCACTATTCTGCTGGTGAGGTCACTGTGCACATACATTACATTACTTATCCTGTACTGATCCTGAGTTATATCCTGTATTATACTCCAGAGCTGTACTCACTATTCTGCTGGTGAGGTCACTGTGTATATACATTACATTACTTATCCTGTACTGATCCTGAGTTATATCCTGTATTATACCCCAGAGCTGTACTCACTATTCTGCTGGTGAGATCACTGTATACATACATTACATTACTTATCCTGTACTGATCCTGAGTTATATCCTGTATTATACTCCAGAGCTGTACTCACTATTCTGCTGGTGAGGTCACTGTGTACATACATTACATTACTTATCCTGTACTGATCCTGAGTTATATCCTGTATTATACTCCAGAGCTGTACTCACTATTCTGCTGGTGAGATCACTGTGTATATACATTACATTACTTATCCTGTACTGATCCTGAGTTATATCCTGTATTATACCCCAGAGCTGTACTCACTATTCTGCTGGTGAGATCACTGTATACATACATTACATTACTTATCCTGTACTGATCCTGAGTTATATCCTGTATTATACTCCAGAGCTGTACTCACTATTCTGCTGGTGAGGTCACTGTGTACATACATTACATTACTTATCCTGTACTGATCCTGAGTTATATCCTGTATTATACTCCAGAGCTGCACTCACTATTCTGTGACTTTTGCATCTATAATAACAGAAAACATATGATCAACAAACTGCAGCTCTCGGGTGTTGGAGAACTACAATCCGCAGCATGCCCAATGAGCCATAGAGTCACAGCAGACAATGCTGGGACATTTGGCTGAATGGAGACAGTCAGTGAAAGTCAATGACAACAAATAGGGAAAGGGTTAATGAAGGCAGTGACACCAGGGAAGGAGGGGTTAAAGAACAGCTGAGCCGGTTGGGTTTATAGGAGCAGCTGGTACCATGTGCGGGGTTACTGCTCGCTTCCTGCCAGGAAAGAAGAGGTTACAGGCAGGGAAGGGTTAATGTGTGGTGGGGGTCGGGGTGCTTGGCACAGCCGGCACCAGGAGGATTGTGGGGTTCAGGACCTGCTCCCGGGACGTGTCACGTAAGGTGAAGGGAGGAGGAGGCGCGCGCTCATTTGTCGGGGGTCTCATTCCTCAGGGTCACTCGATGCCTCCCACCTGTCGGGGGCAACTAATTATACACACTGCGGGATCCCCGCCAATCGCCAGGTCGGCCTGTAAAAACAGAGAAGGCCCCGGGCACAGGACAAGAGAGGGGGCCCCCGGGCACAGGACAAGAGAGGGGGCCCCCGGGCACAGGACAAGAGAGAGGGGGCCCCCGGGCACAGGACAAGAGAGGGGGCCCCCGGGCACAGGACGAGAGAGAGGGGGCCCCCGGGCACAGGACAAGAGAGGAGGCCCCGGGCACAGGACGAGAGAGGGGGCCCCGGGCACAGGACGAGAGAGGGGGCCCCGGGCACAGGACGAGAGAGAGGGGGCCCCCGGGCACAGGACGAGAGAGAGGGGGCCCCCGGGCACAGGACGAGAGAGAGGGGGCCCCCGGGCACAGGACGAGAGAGAGGGGGCCCCCGGGCAAAGGACAAGAGAGGAGGCCCCCGGGCACAGGACGAGAGAGAGGGGGCCCCCGGGCACAGGACGAGAGAGAGAGGGCCCCCGGGCACAGGACGAGAGAGAGGGGCCCCCCGGGCACAGGACAAGAGAGGGGGCCCCCGGGCACAGGACGAGAGAGGGGGGCCCCCGGGCACAGGACAAGAGAGAGGGGGCCCCCGGGCACAGGACGAGAGAGAGGGGGCCCCCGGGCACAGGACGAGAGAGAGGGGGCCCCCGGGCACAGGACGAGAGAGAGGGGGCCCCCGGGCACAGGACGAGAGAGAGGGGGCCCCCGGGCACAGGACAAGAGAGGAGGCCCCCGGGCACAGGACGAGAGAGAGGGGGCCCCCGGGCACAGGACGAGAGAGAGGGGGCCCCCGGGCACAGGACGAGAGAGGGGGCCCCCGGGCACAGGACAAGAGAGAGGGGGCCCCCGGGCACAGGACGAGAGAGGAGGCCCCGGGCACAGGACGAGAGAGGAGGCCCCGGGCACAGGACAAGAGAGAGGAGGCCCCGGGCACAGGACAAGAGAGAGGAGGCCCCGGGCACAGGACGAGAGAGGGGGCCCCGGGCACAGGACGAGAGAGGGGGCCCCGGGCACAGGACGAGAGAGGGGGCCCCCGGGCACAGGACGAGAGAGGGGGCCCCCGGGCACAGGACGAGAGAGGGGGCCCCGGGCACAGGACGAGAGAGGGGGCCCCGGGCACAGGACGAGAGAGAGGGGGCCCCCGGGCACAGGACGAGAGAGAGGGGGCCCCCGGGCACAGGACAAGAGCGGGGCCCCCGGGCACAGGACTAGAGAGGGGGCCACGGGGCACAGGATGAGAGAGAGGGGCCCTGGGCACAGGACGAGAGAGGGGGCCCCCCGGGCACAGGACGAGAGAGGGGCCCCCCGGGCACAGGACGAGAGAGAGAGAGGGGCCCCGGGCACAGGACGAGAGAGGGGGCCCGGGCACAGGACGAGAGAGGGGGCCCCGGGCACAGGACGAGAGAGGGGGCCCCGGGCACAGGACGAGAGAGGGGGCCCCGGGCACAGGACGAGAGAGGGGGCCCCCGGGCACAGGACGAGAGAGGGGGCCCCCGGGCACAGGACGAGAGAGAGAGGGG
This sequence comes from Hyla sarda, assembly GCF_029499605.1. Classification (NCBI taxonomy): domain Eukaryota; kingdom Metazoa; phylum Chordata; class Amphibia; order Anura; family Hylidae; genus Hyla; species Hyla sarda. Next base: position 382,941,469 of record NC_079193.1, read on the forward strand.
GGCCCCGGGCACAGGACGAGAGAGGGGGCCCGGGCACAGGACGAGAGAGGGGGCCCCGGGCACAGGACGAGAGAGGGGGCCCCGGGCACAGGACAAGAGAGAGGAGGCCCCGGGCACAGGACAAGAGAGAGGAGGCCCCGGGCACAGGACGAGAGAGGGGGCCCCGGGCACAGGACGAGAGAGGGGGCCCCGGGCACAGGACGAGAGAGGGGGCCCCGGGCACAGGACGAGAGAGGGGGCCCCGGGCACAGGACGAGAGAGGGGGCCCCGGGCACAGGACGAGAGAGGGGGCCCCGGGCACAGGACGAGAGAGGGGGCCCCGGGCACAGGACGAGAGAGAGGGGGCCCCCGGGCACAGGACGAGAGAGAGGGGGCCCCCGGGCACAGGACAAGAGCGGGGCCCCCGGGCACAGGACTAGAGAGGGGGCCACGGGGCACAGGATGAGAGAGAGGGGCCCTGGGCACAGGACGAGAGAGGGGGCCCCCCGGGCACAGGACGAGAGAGAGGGGGCCCCCGGGCACAGGACGAGAGAGAGAGAGGGGCCCCGGGCACAGGACGAGAGAGGGGGCCCGGGCACAGGACGAGAGAGGGGGGCCCCGGGCACAGGACGAGAGAGGGGGCCCCCGGGCACAGGACGAGAGAGGGGGCCCCCGGGCACAGGACGAGAGAGAGGGGGCCCCCGGGCACAGGACGAGAGAGGGGGCCCCCGGGCACAGGACGAGAGAGAGGGGGCCCCCGGGCACAGGATGAGAGAGAGGGGGGCCCCCGGGCACAGGACGAGAGAGGGGGGGCCCCCGGGCACAGGACGAGAGAGGGGGGGCCCCCGGGCACAGGACGAGAGAGAGGGGGCCCCCGGGCACAAGACAGGAGCTGGGCCCCTGGGCACAGGACGAGAGAGAGGGGGGCCCCCGGGCACAGGACGAGAGAGAGGGGCCCCCGGGCACAGGACGAGAGAGAGGGGCCCCCGGGCACAAGACGAGAGAGGGGGCCCCGGGAACTGGACGAGAGAGGGGGCCCCCGGGTACAGGACGAGAGAGGGGGCCCCCGGGCACAGGACGAGAGAGAGGGGGCCCCCGGGCACAGGACGAGAGAGAGGGGGCCCCCGGGCACAGGACGAGAGAGAGGGGGCCCCCGGGCACAGGACGAGAGAGGGGGCCCCCGGGCACAGGACGAGAGAGGGGGCCCCCGGGCACAGGACGAGAGAGGGGGCCCCGGGCCCCCATCTCCTGATGGCCTGATAAGAGAGCATTAGCCTGTGGTGCAGGTATCCGTCTTAGGTCGGGTTCACACCACGATTTTGCGATACAGTTTCCCGTATCTGGTTTTTTGGAAGAAAAACTGATTCCTCAAAACCGGACTAAACTGCATCAAAACGTGTGTACAAATTTTAACCCGTATACGGTTTGAAAAATGGTGTTCGGTTGCATCCGTTTTTTTTTTTTGTTTTTTTTTAAAGTATACGTTTTTAACTTTTCACTCCATTATAAATAAAGTTTCACTTGTTTGATGAAAATTCCAAGAAAAAAAAACTGTGCCAAGTCAAAAACCGTATGGTGCAAACCGGATGGAATCGTACGCACATATAGGTCTGTACGGTTCCCATTGGAACTCCCATGTTTAAAAAAAAAAAACGTATACGGTTTAATACAGTTTTTCACCCGGACCAAAAAACGTGGTAGACTACAATTTTGGGTACAGGAAAAAAAAACTGACAAAA